>NC_052355.1:38854590-38929569 GCF_009727055.1 Benincasa hispida | reverse complement strand
TGACAAACACAAATGGGTGAAGATGTTCATCCGCGTATCAGCCTTAAGCGAGACCAACACAGTAAATTAAAAGGCACACACGTGGCAAATCGCGCCTTCGCTTCATCTTTAAAAGTAAATCTTATACGTCTCCTCTATCTTTAAGTTTAAGAGGCTCCATCGATGCTTCATCTTCATTGCGCCAAAAAGTCATCAAAGTCAGAGCCTACTTGCACAAGCTCATGTTCATAAACCTCAAAATGCGACAGAATTTGTCGATGCTGTTGTCCAAACTCAAGTGCGAAGGTCGTCGCCGGTCGATGCTTCTCCTATTTGTAAGTTCAAAAGGCTTTCATACAAACGCTTTTCTTTCATAGTCTTAATTGATTCAAAAGGCTTCGTTGATTAGATCCGTCGCCCTACTCTGCCAGTCCCTTAAGTTCATTTGAGGCTTTCGTTTGATACGCCCATTCTCCATCTTAAACGTTAAGTGTTGTGCATGCATGACCTTCGCGACTTCCATCTTTAGTTAAAGGTTCGGATGTGTATGACTCCGCTTGCCATCTCAAGTTCCAAGGTCGGCGTGCATGGTTAATCTATCGTTCAATGTACTCGTACTAGCAAAATCATCGATGAGCAAGCTCGTTCGCTTTTCATTCTCAAACTTAATGACGCCGGCTTCCACTTCATTCTCGAAGTCATTGGACGTGGCTTCGTTTCATCCTCCTAAACTAAATGATATCGCGGTTCCACTTCATCATTCAAGAGTCGTGGCGTGGTGTTTGTTCATGCTCCAAATTGTTGCTGCGGACTTACGCTCTACATGCTTATACAAAGTCGTGGTCGAGTGTTGTTTCATCTCGCAAACATAATGAACGTGGCTTCGCTTCATCTTCAAAGTCGTCGTGTGGCTTCGTTCTTAATCTCCAAATACTACAATGATGCGTACTTCACTTCATCTCAAAGTCATGGCTGGCTTTGTTTCATCTCCAAATTGGATGACGCGTCTTCGCTCCAGTCTTCAATGAGTCGTGGTGCGGTTAGTGTTCCTCTCCAAAAGTATTGGTTACAACTTCACCGTCTTTCTCCAAAATTTGTGATAGCTCCCGATTCCTTCTCAAAAATGGTGTTGTATGGTTCCACTCATATGCGAGATCAAGTTTGTTTGTCTAGCTCTACCTTATTAATGCGAGGAACAAAATTCCAGTCCATGCGGCTCCACCGTCATATACGAGGACAAACTCTGGGTCCGTCTGGCTGTCAGGCTTGTACGCGAGATCGGACTCTTAAGCCAACTTGACTCTGTCAAGAATCTTTGATGGATTTTATCAATATTCGAATGGTTAACCTTGATATTGAGTTATGAATAAAATGCCGAGTCAAAATTTGGCTATATTCCAAATTTTATCTCAAATTTAAATCAACCTTAGTTTCTATACTCATTTCTAAGTAAAATTGAGCATATCCCAAAATTTTATCTCAAACCAAAATTGATCAAGATTCAATTTCACCCCAAATTCTATTCCAAATTCGAATTAAATTAAATTTGCAATTAAAGTGGAACATAAATTATACTTTAGTTCAAATTAAAGTTTACTTAGCAAAAGTGTGTCAAACGAACAAGATTTCAAATCAAAATTTTGAGCTAAATTCTCATATTTTTATCATGATAATGCATCAAATTAAAAGAGTAAAAAATCATACTTTGATCTCAAATTACATTTTTTCGAGATTCATCCACCCATATACGTGCATAAATCTCGAAAAGGGGGCATTTGTTGAATGGGAAATTTTAGACCAATCATAAGTCACCACGTCGTTTGCTAAATTAATGACGAATTTCTAAATCATTGACTTTGGGTCCAATTATAAGTTGACACATGTCCCGAATTGAATTGAAGACAAGTTTCAATGACGTCACGTGGATGAATCAGATGAGATTAAATTAGTCCAATTTGATATTACGATTTGGGCTTAAAGTCCAGACTATAAAAAAAGTTGAATTGGACCTAAATTCCAGATCAGACCCAAAATCAACTAATTGAGCCCAAGGTTCAGGCCCATGGACCAACCAAGCCCACGAAGCCCACTTGAGAACTCTATAAATAGAGAAGTTCACTTCATTTGTAGGGGCAACATTTTCTACACTCAGAAGACCCAGAGAGAATTCACTAACAAACAAAGAACTCCCAAGACTCCTGAAGCTGCACTCCTATAAGGCAGAAAACCTTTGAAGACACAAATACTCTTCCAAGATTTCTACTTCAAGCTTCCAAGACCCCTGAAGCTGCACTTCTATAAGGCAGAAGACCTTTGAAGACACAAATACTCTTCCAAGACTTCTACTTCAAGCTTCCAAGACTCTTGAAGCTGCACTTCTATAAGGCAGAAGACCTTTGAAGATACAAATACTCTTCCAAGACTTCTACTTCAAGCTTCCAAGACTCCTGAAGCTGTACTCCTATAAGGNTAAGGCAGAAGACCTTTGAAGATACAAATACTCTTCCAAGACTTCTACTTCAAGCTTCCAAGACTCACTTCTATAAGACAGAAGACCTTTGAAGATACAAATACTCTTCCAAGACTTCTACTTCAAGTTTCCAAGACTCCTGAAGCTGCACTCCTATAAGGCAGAAGACCTTTGAAGATACAAATACTTTTCTAAGACTTCTACTCCAAGCTTCCAAGACTTCTACTTCAAGAACGTTCGGTGATTTCCTTCTCCAAGTCAAGTATATTCACCCATCTGAGAGAGAATCAGAGGGTCAAGTATTAAAGATCGAACCATATCGCATCAAATCAACTCCAACATCAACACCAACTCAAGTTCAACTCCACGAAACACGTTTCTCCAAAAACCTCGTGTGAACAACAATATTTTATTTTATTTTTCCCATACTGAATGTGTATCTTGTAGAGACGCATTCGACAATATTTTATTATTTTTTCCCATACTGAATGCATCCTTTGAAGAGACACATTCATTGAAAAAAAAAAGAAGCGTCTTTTGAAGAGACACATCCCTAAAAAATAATAATAAAATAATAAAATATTTTTGCTTTTATTTTTTTTCATTCTTTTAACAACCTGAAACCCAACTCTTTCATTACTTATGTTTTTTTTTACAGTTAATAATATTTAATTTGTTTAATTCTAAATCATTGTTATCTAAAATCAACTATCTCACTAATCTCGTTTTTTATTTTTGATAGTAATATTATTAGTTTTTTAATAGTATAAACAATAATTTTATTTTGAGATTAAGAAATTTCTATGATTGATTTGATATACTCAATATTAATTTTTAATTTCAAATTATTATTTTTGTCTAAAGTTGTTAGAAACTTATGCAAAAACAAAGATGTGAACTTTTGACTATTTTAAATAATATTCAAGGTTCTTTAGGATGTGTTGTAGACTGCAAGTGCATTTTCGTAATTGAATTTCATTAATAAATTTAATCATATGTACAATGTTCTTTATTCACGACTGGAAGAAAATCCTCTATTGCGCCTAGATCGGTCATGTTGAGTGACATAGTGTCCATGATCGCCACGCCCTCTTACACTTAGATGGTTGCAAAGTGTATACCCTCACTACGTTGTCGATATGTCACGTACTGGTCATGGACATTTGGATGGACATGTGAAGTTTGTCCTTATTCCATGCTTAGTGTACTGAGGATTGTTGGAACAAATTCAAATGTTGAGGGAGAAGACATCATGGAAGTATGTGTAAAATGATTGAGTGGCGTTGTTGGATATTCATTCTGAACATTAGGTCAAATAGGAACATCCTCATGCTTTGTTGGATCACCTTGTTCTTCCATTGGAACATCAACATCAAAATATCACACTCGATATATAGAGGTGAGCCTACGCAAGGCTCTTTGAGCAGATAATGGAAAATTTGGAAGCTTAACCTAAAAAAAAAAGGAATAATAAGTTAATGACTTCAAAATTTATTTTGGTGTGCTATGAAAAAATAAAATCAAACGATCCTAGTAAACAATAAACTCATACCAACAAGTGATAAGATGCTCCTGCTTTAGTTATGTACCAAATGCTCACAGTGGAATAGTATTCAATATATCCAGGCTCGATACCTACACTGTTATTAATAGGAGGTCCATTAACAACACAACTCAGTCGATTTTCTCATATTGAAATTTGAGGAGCCAAATATGAAATCCAGTTTCGCTCATGCTTGCCCCTTAGATCGTGTGAATGAAGTCGAGCGTCGGTGTTGCAAGGTTGAGGAATTTGTTGCAACATCCCAAATTGACGCATCACACGATCTCGGTGATGCCACTCCACAACAAAGAAGTATATGAGTGGACATCTGGATGTCTATATCTCATTACCATCGCGACAGATGACAACAATAGTTGGATAAGATGATTATATGGCTCCCAAATAATCTGCCTTTATATGTGTCAAAAAAATGAATTAACCAGAAGATTGAAACATTATGAATATATGATATATGAATGAATAAAATATTACCTGGTTAGGCATATGTGTATCGAGTATGTGCCTATACTGTACTAGAACATGCGTCGATGCTCTAATTACAAAATAGTTGTCATTCCATCTACAACAATCAGAAGTTTAATTTTAGCTATTAGTATTTCATAATAAACACAACAATAATGAGGTAAATATGCTTACCTTACTGTAAATGGTCTGTCACCTAAGTTGTTCTCATATCTATGGAGTCGTCGAGGTGCTAGAAGAGAAATCGATCCCATGCCCAAATTTGTAGCAATAAAAGTGGGCTTGCACTATCTTTTCCATCTATAACTGCACCCTTGCATAGTTGCCTATACAACCATGCAAGACATCCGGTGCCTCAACTATAAGTCCTGGTAACATCAAAATCCACCAAGAGGAAGATACATCAGGTGCACTCTGTTGTTGGATTTGTCGGGAAATACCAATCCTCCAATCAACGTGAGAATATATGCTCGAGCATATCATTGCAGGTCCTCTTCATCTACATGGTTTGGTAGATGGGCGAAGTTGTTAAATTAATCAACTAACCATGGCAGACTTAGATGACCTCCCTTAAGAACAGTGTCTTCGTGGTTACGCCTAAAAGAAGGGCACAAAGTTGTTCCCAGTCATAATTTAGAGACCCAATCAATGGTCTTCCATTAACCAGGAGTCCAAATTGGATGGCTATATCTTGAAATGTAATTGTACACTCTCCATGCAACATGTGGAAAGTATGTGTCTCATGCCGCCATCGTTTCACTAATGTCGTTATCAGATGCCAGTCTAGTTCTATAAATTTTATACAAGGGACTCCGTAGAATCCTGCAGCTCGTAGATAGTTCAATATATGAGGGTCTGGATTTATTTTGATTTGCTTCTTGCAAAATAGGGGAAGTGATCTACATTTATATGCGTGTTTTAAATAATTTAGGATGGACATACACATGTTAGGAAGATTTTCCATGTCATTTTAGATGTTGTATTTTATCTTCAAAGTTTCTTTCCACATAAATTAATTTTGACATTTTCTTTGTTGATTTGGTAGCTATTTTTGTTTGATTCCATTTAAAATCACCTCAATAAAATTTTTCATCCTAAAAAAAAAATAAATTACCAAAGTAGCAATAAAATTGCAAGGTAATTATTTTTAAAAAAGTAGATAAAAATCAAAGAAGACATACCAACTAGTAGTAAAGCAGACTACATTAAAGTTTATTATATTTATTAGAGTTATTTTTAATACTTAACCCCAACATATATAAACACAATGTTAATCACATGTAATTCTCCCTTATGATAACTCACTATAAAAATTATATTAATTTATTAAAAGAAAAATATTGCACCTTACTAAAAAAAACTTTGAATAATATTCAATGTAAACAAAATAAACATAGAAAAAAACCAGTAAAAATTATCAAAAACTTAATTCAAAGTTAAATAACAAAAATATATCAATTTATTAAATAAAATACTACACTGAAACAAATTAATAATATGAAGGTGGAAATGAAGGTAGAAGATGATCGGTATTTGGAAATAAATGAAGAAGGTAGAAGAAATGAAGGGAATTTTGTTTTGGGTGAAGATGAAATGAGGACTTCGGTGATGAAGGGGAAGATGAAATGAGGGCTTCGGTGAAGGGAAAAATGAATTCGATGAAGGAGAAGATGAATTCGGTGAAGGGGAAGATGAATTTGGTGGAAGAAATGAAGGAAAGACGATTTTTTTATGGTAGAAGAAGGTGGAAGATGACAAAATTGGTCAGAATGCGTTTGTTGAACAGATGCATTCTGACCGCGCGACGCGCGTCAGAGAGAGTGAGTTGTCAGAATTCATCTGTTCAACCGATATATTTTGACCATTATATATATATATAATGCAGCGAATAAAATAAAAAATATAATAAAATATTGTCAAGAGACGCATTCGGATGGAAAAAAAAAAGACCCCTTTCCCTCGAAAACAAAATTACGAAAATCAATATAGTGAGAGAGCTTAGATATTTATTCTAAGAAAGGATATTTGTAAGAATCTGTTCAAAATCTATACTACAAATAAAATATTTCCCCAAAAGGGTGTCATTATCATCATAAGAATGAAGCAAAATGGCCCATTTTGAACTTTATAATAATTATCACATTGCTCAATCAAATAATAATAAAAAAAAAGGGCATGAAATTTGCCTTCATTACAATTCTCCACACCAAACATGGTTATCAACTCCATGATATATTGCCCTCAATGAACATCCCCCTCTTTTATTTTGCTTCATCTTATCATCTCACATTATTACACTTTTATTTTGAAAAAATAATCATAGAACCTTATGCCAGTCTACTTGTCTTTGTGTTTGCTATTTATTTCATATAAGATTTTTTTTAAAAAAATATTTTGATCCTTATACTTTTATCATTAATTTATTTTAATCATTCTACATTCAAAATATTCATTTTAATCATTGTATTTTAAATTTTAGTTCGTTTTGGTCCTTCTAGTTTTAAACTATTCATTTTGGTCATTATATTTTTAGCTTTTGTTCATCTTGATCATTGAATTTTAAAAAGGTGATCATTTTGATTCCTTAAAAATGAAATAAAAATAAAAATGAAAAGATCAAAATTGTCACTTTTTTTAAGTAAAAAGTTAGAAATACAAAAATCAAAATAAATATTTTGAAAGTATGGGACCGTAATGGACTAAAGTTAAAAATATAGGGATTAAAGTGGACAACTTGAAAGCATAAAGATAAAAATAAACCAAAGTAAAATATATACAGACTATAGAAATATTTTAAAAAAATGTTTGGGCCTAAGGATCAATTTTCTAAATAAAATTAAAAGTAAGGAAGAGGGATTCTTTTGGAGGCTATTATTCAAAAACTAATCATCATTTAGGTATTACTTTCCAAATAATATTTTCTGGAAAAGATATGCAATGTCCCTGGCCAAGGATCAATGGCTGCAAGGCTAAGTTAAATGAATATGGATGTCGGTTGGATTTGATTGGAATTTGAATCACATTAGATGAACAACAAAATTTAATATTAAAAAAATGAAATTCACGTGCGTCACCATAAAAAAATGGGAAGTCCGTCAAAAATAAATAAATAAATAATAAAATAAACGTTTTCAAATATAGCCAAACAAACTAAAATATTGATGAATATAACCAAACTTTAGAATCTATCCTTGATAGATACCTGATAGATGATTTATATTGGTGTCGATCAATGATAAACTTAGACATAGGGCATATACAGAATCCTCAAAGTTATGCAACTATCTTGAAGTATATAACAACATACACAGAAACGGAGAAGAAAGCAAACACAGTGTTGCCAAAAGAGAAGAAACTTCCCTAATTGCATATATCTCTCAAGCTAGCACTTGCTCCCAATAAAATAGTACTTGGTGAAGTGTATTGCAACAGAAGCACAAACCTATACATTGGATCCCCAAAGACAAGAAAATCCAGCTTATCAGCCAAGACGACCATCCGAATTCCCAAGAGGAAGGATCAAGATGCGCTAATTGTAATGACTCGACCTTTTAAGTATTCTGATAAGGGTCATTATTCATAATTACACATTTACATTCAAAACATTTTGACCATTGAGGAAAATAAATTTTCATTAAAATAATAAAGACAGTTTTCCAAAATAAATAAAAAAAACCTTTGTTTGGGGCCCCTAAAATAATGAAAAAAAAAACTTAAACAGATAAAATTTTGATCAACATCGAGTTTCAAATAAAAACATTTAAATAGCTTGAAAACGTAAACTGAGCGGAAGCGATTTACATGTCCCATATGGCACGATCACAGGTCCCATATGGAAGTGATTTATATGTCCCATATGACACGATAACAGTACTAGTTCGTGATACTTAGTTCTTGTCTCATCCTCATGTTTCCAAATTGATTCTTTAGACTAATAATATTGCCAAAGAACTTCTAACTAGCACTTTCTCCAAGTTTAGAAAGCCTTCACCACTCTAGCAAGAATTTTCCCTAGATTGCTCCTCGTAACTCATGTTCTCATTCAAATGCAAGCACTCATAGTCCAACACATGAGATCGATTTTTCATATACCTCCTTAACATACAAAACTTCTCCCTAAGATAAACATTAGGCATATGAAAATTGCCTTTATTATTCCATGTCAATAGTTCTCGAACAATTATTGCCACTAATATCTCCACTTTCAATATTTTCTCCAACTCCACTATAATCTAAAAAAGCTTGTCAAGCACTCTTCCAACGCGTGATTGTCTAGCTTAATCAAATTCTCATACTAAAACTGAGTTCCAGGACAAATAGCTTAGGCAGGATATCCATTCAACCAACAAATACGAAGATCTAAAGTTGCATGTAGTAACGGGATTGTTCATACCAATTCTAAAGGCTCGCAAACACATATTCCTATCTTAAACACCTATGTTCTTAATCTCAAAACATTAATTCTCTTACCTTCTCAAAACCAAAAAAAAAAAATTTCTCAAATACTTTCATTTTTCCTTATCTTTTCCACGACCAATAAATCCAAGATGCTCTATTTCACTTTCCTAGTGGAATATATCTGTACCAAAACATGTGACTATTCGAATCCCCTTTCACAGTCTACAATCCAACAACCTAAGCAAGCTATATATATATATTCGAATAATGCATACTGCAATGTAAAATTCCAAATGGTAATGAGAGATTCCTATTTTATACCAAACCATGCCTTGTATCCACTCATATCATGTCTTAAAATCCAAACCTTTCTTAATTATTTTAGAATCTTGAATACATTACTTTCCATTTATCTCCCCAAATGAATAAAACCTTTCCTTAAATACTATTGTTTTCTTCACATTTATCCTTGTTTGACCCAACAACTTGAAGGTGCACTTTTCACTTTCCTAGTAAAACATAATCCCTAAACCAAGATATGTGACCCTTTATAACCTTTTCCATAAATCTAAAATTCCGTTCCAAACTTGGAACTATAGTAGGGTATCTCTACAATATAACATTGCTTTTAAACTTCAAAATGTTTATCCTTCCTCTTGGTATGGTTAATTAAACTTGAACCTTTTCATTGCAACAAATACATTGTTCAAACCCAATCACCTTAAGAATTTTCAATTCAACAACTCGTTTTCTCCCATCTAAAGGCAACTATAATTTCAACCATCTTGGCAGACCAATTTGATGAAATATAAGAAAAGAGAGACCAACACACAATTTACGTGGAAACCTTAGAACAGGGAGAAAAATCGCGATACAGACCTTTTTCTTATTATTTTTAATTGATATACTGAATACAAGAGAATAGGGTGAATAAATAGACAGTAGAGAGCCATAGGGTAGAAGACAATTATAATAATACTCCTAGGAAAAAAATCCTATTTTAAACACTCCCCCTTAAGTTGGGGCATAAATATCAATAAGACCCAACTTGCTGATACAATAGTCAAAATTTAGTCTAAGTAACCCCTTGGTGAGAACATCTGCCACTTGTTGACTTTAGGGAATATATGAGATGCAAATGCTCCCATTATCCAGTCTTTCTTTAATGAAGTGTCTGTCAATCTCTACATGTTTAGTTCTGTCATGCTGGACTGGATTGTTTGCGATACTTATTGCTGCTTTATTATCATAAAACAATTTCATTGGAAGCTCACTATCTTGGTAAAGATCAGACAACACCTTTTTCAACCAGATTTCTTCACATATCCTTAAGCTCATTGCTCTGTACTCAGCTTCAGCGCTACCCCTGGCCACCACTCCATGTTTCTTACTTTGCCAGGTGACAAGGTTACCCCAGACAAAGGTGCAATAACAAGAGGTTGACTTTCTATCAACAACAGAGCCTGCCCAATCAGAATCGGTATAAGCTTCAATAGTCCTTTTTTCAGACTTTTTGAACACCAGACCCTTACCAGGAGTCCCCTTCAAGTATCGAAGAATACGCTCAACTGCAGTCATATGCTCCTCATAGGGAGCTTGCATAAACTGGCTTACCACGCTGACTGCATATGAAATATCTAGTCTTGTATGGGACAGGTAGATTAGCTTTCTAACCAACCTCTGATACCTTTCCTTGTTAACTACTTTGTTGTCTATAACACCAAGTTTTGCATTATACTTCACGGGTGTGTCAGCGGGTTTACACCTAGTCATGCCTGTTTCTTTGAGTAAGTCCAGTGTATATTTTCGTTGCGACACTGAAATGCCTTCTCTTGATCAAGCTACTTCCATTCCAAGGAAGTATCTTAGCTTGCCAAGGTCTTTAATCTCAAATTTTTTGGCCATTCTTGTTTTGAGTCTTGTAATTTCATCCTCATCATCGCCAGACAGAACAATATCATCAACATACACTATGAGGACTGCAATCTTCCCGGAGTCAGACCTTTTCCTAAACAGTGTATGATCTGAGTGCCCTTGTTTATATCCATGTGCCTTAACAAATGTGGTGAACCTATCGAACCAATCCCTTGGAGACTGTTTCAGTCCATATAATGACTTTATCAGTTTGCAAACCCTATACTTGAACTAACTCTCGAATCTAGGAGGAGGGCTCATATAAACTTCCTCTTCAAGTTCTCTATTCAGAAATACATTTTTAACATCTAACTGGTGAAGTGGCCAATCTTTGTTTACAACAATCGACAACAAAACCCGAATAGTGTTGAGTTTGACCATGGGAGAGAATGTTTCAGAGTAATCAACTCCATAGGTCTGGGTGAAACCTTTAGTAACCAGTCTGGTCTTATATCGGTCAATTGTCCCATCAGATTTGTATTTTACGGTGAACACCCATTTTCATCCAACTGTCTTGTGCCTTTCAGGTAAAGGCACCTGTTCCCATGTTCCATTTTTCTCAAGAGCCCTCATTTCTTCCATAACAGCCGTTTTCCATTCAGAACTCTCTATTGCTTCACGAATACTACTTGGGACCATGATAGTGTCCAAGCTGGTAGTGAAAGCTTTAACTTCGGAAGACAAATTGCTATATGTCATGTAGCTGTGCATAGAGTATTTCACGCATGAACGAGTACCTTTCCTCAATGTTATTGGAAGATCGAGAGAGGCATCATGTTTTTCCAACTCTCTAGGTTTCTCAGTATGACCGGTCATCTGTATATCAAGGATTTCAGTAGTATCTTCCACTTCCTTATAAAAAACTAGCATTTTTCCTTTACTGCTATCATTCTTAGTTGTCTCCTTATCTGTCACATTTTCAGTATTGTCATCTCCTTCATCCTTATCTTCCCTGCACTTTTCAGTCTCCATACATATATCAACATCATTAGTTTCAGGGATACACGTACCTAGACCAGATGCAGGGTCAGATTCATGGACTGGAGCCGGCTGTTCAACAAGTGGCATCCCTTTCTTTCTAAGATTCTTCCTATAATAGGTTATCCATGGAATCTGGTTGGTAGGGAGGACACGACAGAATTTTTTAGAGCTAGGAGAAGAAATCAGGGCGAATTCCCCTAAAGGGATATCATAAGAGGACCAGTTAGGCTCTTCACTCAAGCTCTCCCCTGAAGATGACTAACGGGAAAGAAGGGCTAATCTTCAATGGAAGTAATGTCCATGGAGACAAAATACTTACAATAGGACATATGATAACATTTATACCCACGTTGGTGGAGAGGGTACCCAAGAAAAACACATTTTTGAGCATGAGGAGTGAATTTTGTGCGATTTGGGCCATTGGAGTGGACAAACGCGACACAGCCGAAGACACGGAGGGGTACATCAGAAATCAGGCAAGTAGTCGGATAGGATTCTTTGAATAGGTCCAAGGGATTATGAAAGTCAATGACACGAGAGGGCATGCGATTAATGAGGTGAGCCGCAGTAAGAATGGCATCACCCCATAGATAGGATGGAAGAGTGGCAGACAACATTAAGGACCGGGCAACTTCCACCAGATGACGATTTTTACGCTCGGTTACTCCATTTTGTTGGGGAGTATNACGAGAGGGCATGCGATTAATGAGGTGAGCCGCAGTAAGAATGGCATCACCCCATAGATAGGATGGAAGAGTGGCAGACAACTTTAAAGACCGGGCAACTTCCACCAGATGACGATTTTTACGCTCGGTTACTCCATTTTGTTGGGGAGTATAAGCACACGAGCTCTAGTGGACAATCCTCTTAGACACAAGAAAGTCACGGAAAGAGGTGTTAAAGAACTCTTGTCCATTATCACTTCTCAAAATTCCAATCTTTGCATGGAATTGTGTTTCATCATGGTATAAAATTATTGAAAGATGGAAGACACCTCAGACTTATCAGCAAGTAAGAACACCCAAATGAGATGTGTGTGGTCGTCTTGAAGGTAACAAACCAATGTTTACCAGTGGAGGTAGTAGTAGGTGAGGGTCCCAAGATGTCAATATGAATGAAGGAGAAAGGACTGGACGACTTATAAGGTTAAGAACAAAAAGTAATATGACTTTGTTTGGCACGAATATATATATCACAATTTAGAGACACTATATTAATATTGCGGAATAAATGCGGAAACAAATATTTCATATATTGAAAGTTTGGATGTCCTAAACGATAATGCCATAACATAAAGTCATTTTCGAAAGTAGAAAAATTTAAAGACATAAAACCAGTTCTATAATCCTCCCTAGAAGAAGCATCGTCAAAAAGAAAGTAGAGCCCCCTATCGTGCTGGGCAGTGCCAATCGTCATCCCCGACTTCTGATCCTAAAACACAACAGAATCTGGTGCAATTTAGATCTCTTGTAATTTTACTGACCGATAAAAGATTATATGAAATTTTAGGCACATGAAGTGTATCATGTAGTACTAAACCATCAAAAAGAGAGGTATTTCCTTTCCCTGCAACTGGGGCAAAAGACCCATCTGCAATTCTAATACGTTCATTTCCCGCACTCGGACAGTATGAAACAAATAATTCTGAAGAGCTGGTGAGATGATCTGTGGCCCCTGAATCTACAATCCAGGGTTTCTTGCCATTAATGCTAATAAGGCCAAAATATGGAAATGTACCTAATTGTGCAATGACACTCACCCCAACAACACTCAAATTGGTCTTATTATCGGCTGAGGGCTGATGCGGTGTATTCTCATTAACCGAGTCACTTATAAGTGCACGCCTAGAGGATTTTTCATGTGACTGTTGTTGCCTACTGTTCGGGGGCCTGCCGTGCAGCTTCCAACATTGATCCTTCGTATGTCATGGCTTATGCAATGCTTACAGACAGTTGTGGGCTTTTTATCACCGTCGGCATTGGAAGCCTTCGTAACAAAGGCTGATGCATCAGTAGAAACAACCACAGGATTGTTCATAGCATATGACCGATCCTCTTCCAGTCGAACCTCTAAACAAACTTCTCTGAGGAAAGGAGTAGGTCGTTGACCCAATATACGACTCCAAACACTGTTAAATTTTAGATTCAATCCAGCCAAAAATACATACACTCGATCTGTCTCTTCAAGTTTCAACTACTGGGCCCCATCTTGTGCATAGTTCCAGACAATTTCTCGGCAAAGGTCTATCTCTTGCCAATACACTGATAATTTATTAAAGTAGGAAGTAACATTCATAGTCCCTTGTTTGCACTCATGGACCTGTTTGTGTTACGTGTACAATCGAGATGCATTCTGTCGCTTTGAGTACAGATCCCCAACTGCCTCCCAGATATCTCTAGCAGTTGCTGCATACAGTAAGGGTCGGCTAATCTATGGTTCCATACTATTGATGAGGACAGAACGTAATAGAGAATCCTCCCCTTTCCAGATTCTTTCTTGAGGATGATCTGGGATAGGTTTCAGAATTTCTCCTGTCAGATACCCAACCTTCCTTCGAGGGCCATTCTAATCGATTGGGACCAGAAAAAATAATTATCCCTATTCAGTTTTTCTTCTACCAGAAATCCTGCAGTATTTCCCATTGAGCCAATTAAATAAGTTGTATTGGGCAAAATAGAGAACGAATTTACCGGATTCTCTGTGGTGACTGATTGAGGGTTTGGGCCAAGGGCCATTTCCAAATCTAAAATCTGCATTTGGAGATAGGTCAATCTGCGCCGAACATCATTAGGATACTAGGCCGAACCACCATGATTTGGTGCGCCTGGAAAAAAACCTTCGACTGACGACTGGTTGTGAGAGGAACCAGCTGGGTATGCTGGAATCAGGTTGGGTCGGGTCGGGTCTTGAAAAGATAACGGCGGTGTCGGAGTAGCAATCCAGATCTGCACCTGGGAGAATGGTGGTTGGACAGAGGTAGACGCGATCGACTCCTCTCCTCGGTTCGGCTCCTGAAGTGGTCGCGGCTGAGCAGAGAAAGGAACGACTGGCAACTCACGCGGTCCGATCGGCTCTTCTCCTCGGTTCGGCTCCCGAAGTGGTCGTGGCTGGGCAGAGAAAGGAACGGCCAGCACAAGAGAGGGTTTTTGCGGCCCGATCGCACGGTTCTATCCTTCGACGGAACCTTCGGTCGACGTCAACGGCACTCCTTGCGGCGGCTAGACGGCGACTATGGTGGCTGGAAGAAGTTGCGGTAGGGCAGATTAGAGGTATTCTTTTACAACTTCTTGGATAACAGATTTCATGTCCATGATTGGAGCTTCATCTGTAGAAGATGTCTGTGGTTGGTTCTCGTCAATGACGACTAGGGTTTCGTCGCCATGCTCTGATACCATGATGAAATATAAGAAAAGAGAGACCAATACACAGTTTACGTGGAAACCCTAGAACAGGGAGAAAAACCAGATACACACCTTTTTCTTATAATTTTTAATTGATACACTGAATACAAGAGAATAGGGTGAATAAATAGACAGTAGAAAGCCCTAGGGTAGAAGATAATTACAATAATACCCCTAGGAAAAAAACCTACTTTCAACATGATTCATCTTACCTAGGTCTTGTAGAGAGTTCCTCATACTATCGCTTTATGCTCCATCTAATAATTCTTCTTCCTTTTAGGCACGTTACATAAAGAACCAAAACACCATACATTACTTACTCTACCAACTTCGATACCATGAAAGTGATCATGACCTATTAATCCTTTCAAAAATTTTCTTGGAACATCTTGTCTTTAATATCTAGTAATCCTTAATAGAATTTATAGTCTCTTCTTCACCTCTTTCTTATCTTATAAAGAAACTTTAATCTGGTAACTAAGAACGTATGGCCTTGTGATAAAGTTCCTTGTAGCACCACTAGTTTTATTCTCGTAATGCAAAACTTAATATTATTCCTCAGTGAATTTCCAATTCACCTACCTTGTTCTATAGCTTAACCAAATACATCCATTTCTTTCCTTCATGTCATAAGTGCATAACACTTTATAGTTCTATCAGTTTTCAATATCCCTGAATAGAAATATATGCCCATTTCTAACAGTTCTTCCATGAATTAAACTAACTCCAAATGGCCTTATTATGATCCTTCTTTCTTCCCATAACATCAAAACAAAATAGCCATCTCATACTAACTTTTTTCAGGTCGTTAAACTAACAATAACAATCAGTCAATACATAAATCTTAGACATGAAGGCTTTTAAACACATATTCCATAAAACATTTAATGAAAGAACATACCTGGCAAGGACGAAGGATCCGTGAATAGCCATAAGGGACACAAAACGAAGACTTACATCGTAAGTCAGTCTATAGAACCTCAAACTTAGTCTCTGATACCAACTGTAATGACCCATCCTTTTGAGTACTCTGATAAGGGTCGTTACTCATAATTACATATTTACATTCAAAATATTTTGACCATTAAGGAAAATAAATTTTCATTAAAATAATAAAGACAGTTTTCCAAAATAAATAACAAATAAGAAAAACCTTTATTTGGGGCCCCTAAAATAATGAAGAAAAAATAACTTAAACAGATAAAATTTTGACCAACATTGAGTTTCAAATAAAAACTTTTAAATAGCTTGAAAACATAAACTGAGCGAAAGCGATTTACAAGTCCCATATGGCACGACCACAGGTCCCTCTCATCACCCGTCGGTCCGTTCCTATCCTTACCTGAAAAACATAAATTAAGAAAGGTTGAATATAAAAATACTCAGTAAGTGATCTCATTACTGAGATCAGGCTATACATCCATGAACAGAGAATGATGGGTGATGACATACAAAAATGCATGTCATATTAGGCATTTTATTTAGAATTATGAGGGCTGATAAGCAGAATATGAGGCAATTATGTTAGGAATTCATGAGAAAATGAGCTTTCATTGTTCAACATTAAGAATCTCGACTAACCCATTATTATGTGTTATTATGCGTTCAATGTTCTATTTTTATAACTAACGCAGGAAGTTGATGCAAACGCGAAAGTCAGACCACCGCATAGACGACTGCATAAGGAGAAACTCTCCATCGCAAAGGCGAACGCGTTCGATCAACGCATGGGTATTGCGGTAATCAGCTGCATGCGTCCATCGCAGAGGAGTTGCGCTCGTCAAACGATTGCGGTCATCGTGTAGAGTTGCGATATTAAGTGAATGCGGTCACTGCATGATTGCGGCTACACGATAATACATGATAAAGGGATCAACGCAAGGTTGGTGGAATGAACGCATCAATGCATCTCTCGAGAAAATCAAAAGCTGATGTTGACATTTCACCTACCACGCTGTTAGCAGCAGAGATTCAAAAAGGACTAAGCGTGCCACGAATGTCAAAATCAGAGCAGTCCATTAATGCTGTCGGCGATTCAGACTCTATATAAAGAAGTCGATGAGCATAATTTCAACTTGTCCGGGGATTACCCCTGCAACCCAAGGTTTTCCCTACGATCCAGACAAATGCGTAAGAAGAAGCTTGAGAGTTCTTCACCTCCTTCATCCATTCCGAATGACGATCGGAGCCTTCGACCAGATCTAGATCTCGGGAGAGTCAACTCCACCGCCCATCCATAGCACCACCGGCAGCCTTGACGCACATCCGTTGGAAGCAAGTCTTTGCTTCCAGCTGGTCATTTTATTTTCTCTTCTTTTCTTATATTGTATTATATTATATTTTGTGATTAAGGAATTAATACATTATGTGTTCAATGCATTTTTGTGTTTCCTTCGACTCCATCTCCACCTTTCTTTACTTAGCATCTTTAACTTCATTGCATCATTTAGTGAAATTGCTAGAGTATCGTATACTTAGTCATGTGGATTAGAGATATGAAGCATGTAGCAAACCACCGGAAGGTGTGTTTTGCGTGAGTGTGTAAGAAAACCTTATTTGCTTAGTGTGAAGCTGTAGCACGCATGTCCATGAGTAGAGTCAACAATAACTAACTTCCCGGGAGGGTAAGTGGTTGGTCGCATTAAGCAATGTAAACAAGTATTCACTAGGGATAGGAATAATCTTACGTTAACCAAGTTCATGCGGTTACCTTGTCTTATGTATGCGTCCATTGCACCTTTAGAGCTACTCGGGAGAGAGTCTAAAGAAAGAACCTGACTCGAGAGAGCTGGGTTAGAATCGATGCTCGGAAGAGCTAGATTAGGTTTGCATAAGCAAGAATGGAGACTTAGGAATAAGTTCCATTTACTATCACACAGCATATGCACCCTACAGATAGGATATTGCAAGAAGTAGAATATGGTGGTGATATGCGGCTATCACGCTCATGCGGTGAAAGCACGTGAGCGGGTTATAGGGGTTTAGGTTGACATAGGCTTCTCGGCACTTTCGCATATCCATCACATACGTCCTAGAGTTAGGCTCAAGTGTGTGTAGCATGATCACATGACTTGCGTTGACTAAGGTTGGCCTTGCGGTCACTCTTAAGAGTTGCAATGAAGACATCTCCACATTTTATCTATTTTCCCATTCATTTACTTCATGTCAAAAGTTGTCGCGTCTCTACCTCTCATTCTCATTCTCATTGTGTTGTCCGTTAGCTAGGAGTAGGAGTAGTGTTAGCTTAACAACCCCTCCAACATTCTTTTATTTAACCGCTGCATGCACATTACCGCATTTATCTAGCTACAAGTCCCTAAGTTCGACCTCAGATCACTCGAGAAACTTGTGTTCGCATTATACTTGGTGTGAGCGCAAGAAAACTTGTGATAGGATGCATGGTCATCACATACATTTGTTAACGCATTGTCATTCCAACGCATGACAATCAACGCATACTTCAAAAACAAGCATCACATATTGCGTCCACAGAATTTTAGTTGTCGAGTAATTGACTTCTAATTTCCTGTCATTAANATTGACTTCTAATTTCCTGTCATTAATGGGCCCGTGGCTCAAACAACTACATCTGTCTTAGATGAAAAGAAACCAAATGACGTATTGTCTTGCTTTGACTTGCATGTCTAGTGGCATGATGGCACACCATCAAACATGGAAAAGTAACATGAACGTAAACTGTCGATTCACACATGTCTAGCGGCCCGTAGGCACACCGTCAAACATGGAAAAATAACATGAACGTGAACCTGTCGACTCGCGCATGTCTAGCGGCCTGTAGGCACACCGTCAAACATGGAAAATAACATGAACGTGAACCTGTCGACTCACGCATGTCTAACGGTGCATAGACACACCGTCAAACATGAAAAATAACATGAACGTGAACCTGTCGACTCACGCATGTCTATGGCCCGTAGGCACACCGTCAAACAGAAAAAATAACACGAACGTGAACCTGTCGACTCACGCATGTCTAGCGGCCCATAGGCACACCGTCAAACATGAAACTAGACCCATCGGTCCTATGAAGTAAAACATGCGTCAAGGCGAGACGGTAAATAGCCCTATTGGTCTATTCATGCATCACATACATAATTTCAGTACTGGTTAGAAATTCAAACATGCTCATAATACTCATAACTGTCATGCAACAAGTATATCACAACGACAAAATCATGCTTCTAAAGCCCATTAATTAACTTTATAAATCTAATCTAGGCCGCCTGGCACAAAGGCACTAGTAATAGTACCACTTACCTCAACTTGGTCACAAAAGTCTACACAAATAATTCCTTAAAACCTTTGGAAAACTTGAATCAACCCAAAGTTGTGGCTTGGTCCAAGACAAATTCCAAAACTTGATTCAATTAGCCAATCGATCTTTATCTGCAAAACAAAAAATGGTCTCTAGCTTGATGGTCAATGCCTCAAAACTTCCAAATCTTGAATCTAAGTTTTACACCAAAGAGAGGTCACTAATTTAACCCAAAATCATATGGGTGAATTCCACCTCCCAAAATATAAGGAAAATAAGTCTTACTCAAGGTTTTTCTCAAGATTTCGACAAAGATCGGACAATGGCGGCTGATGGTGCGTCGGTTCGTGGCTACCATAGATAGGCAGTGGGTGTTGCTGTCATACGACATAAATTGTTTAGGCTAGTGGCTGGTAGTGAGGGTCTTGCATGAGGGCGGTTTGCGACAGTGAGAGAAGGAAAATTTCTAGTTTTACAGATTTTATTCAGCATCGATTACGAACAAACCAAACCTTCAAACAACGATCCAACCATTAAAAATTAAACTCTATATGTTTAGACTGACCAAATTTGAGCACGATCCAATGGTTTAAACTTTGGTAATCGACAATTTTGTGGAAGTTGTTCGTCACTAAAAAATCAAATGGCTTTCTTCGCAATTTTTCGCCTCTTTTTCACTCTTATTTAATTTCGAAAAAAATCTCAATTATTTTATTTTTTTCTCAAAATTTGAAAAAATAAATAAAATATTTTATCACAATATCTCCAAAATCTCCAAATATTCTATTAAATTAATAAATCAATTAATTTTTCAAATTATCTTAATTTAGGTTTCAAAAACCAAAATGAAACGACATAAGATCCATCAATTTGATATAAATTAAATCCTTCCAAATATTTAAATCAATTCGAAATCACATGAAATTAATTATCTCTTAATTTTTTTTTAAGTTGGCCCTAAAATCCAAAATCAAAGGGAAGCAAAATTCAATATTTTCAAGATAATTAGTTCGAATATCTAATCAATTAAATTCAATTTAACCAATAAAAGTTTTTCAATTATTTCAATTTAATCCCAATTTTTCAAATGAAAGGGAAATTTAAACTCAATAATTTTATATAATTAACTTAAATTTTCCTGAAATTCGGGATGTTACACTAATACTATACCGATTATGGTTCGATAGTCTAATGTATTTGATAACATGGGATTCCAACTCAAAACTAATTGACAAAGAGATGAGTAGTCCATCTATCTTATAAAGATATGAGGTCCTTGATTTTTTAAATGTGTGATCCGATCCTCACCACATTGTAAATGTGTTGTTTAGGCACTCTGCAAGCATACTCCAAGAATGAGCATAACAGAAGGCACTGTGGCACGGGCTAAAATGTCTTTGGATTGTCTTTGATAAATGATAAGGGAATTATAGTCGAAGAAAAGTGATTTCAGTTGTGGAATAAGCCCAATAATGATGGTAACTAGAGAAGCAATTGTAGGGGGTTAAAGAATGATGTGTTTGTATTGGAGATTGCCCAGCAACAATCCTCATCCTCCTCACTACTCAGGCTCAGCCAAGCATTCGATGGATTTGGGACTTACATTCACCTCCTTAGAGCTTTAGTAGTTGTGGTAGATGATATAATGTTAAGGATGTATTTTGATCGACTTTTTAAGTGTTTAAATAAGTGTTTATAAGTGCAAAAAAAGTGTTTACAAACACTTAGAAAGTCAATCCAAACCGTCCTAAATTTTTGGGTCAGGTAATCTAGAAGGTCTTATGTTCAAATTCCTGCAATGTCATTATCTCTTAATATTAAATTCTCCTTATTGGATCTTCTACATAGTCCAAACCTAAAAGCGAGAAGAGTATTAGATGATATAATATTAAAATTTCCTCCGGTCATTAGCTTTTTAAGAATTATCAAATACTCAAGGCCACAACCAATGGCCGTTCTGAGCAGCACATTTGCTGGGATAAGCACCACTGAATGAACTCCCAAGCGTGATACTTTCAGTTTCTCCTAGTTCAGTAAAAATCAAGCAGGGCAAGAATAAGGCAAAAACAAATTTGGAGAGCACAGCCTAAAAGTTTCTTTTGGGATGAGTTCTGTGTTTGGGTGGGCAAGAATTAGGCTAATTACTGCAAGGCAGGGAAGCTTCATTAACAGCACAATTGCAGCAACTAAGTCGTCTTCACTAGATTTTATATCTGTTTCATCAAGCAATCTGAAGAATTCTTGGGCATCTTTTCTTAGGGTATTACAGGAAGGCTGAAAGTTTCTTTTTCTATAAATAGGTCAATAAAGAGGTCCAAAAACACAAAATCACAAACTGAAAATTTCTCCCAGAACACCACCAGAGGTAAATTTAGATCTTCTAGAGAGAAATTTCAGGTTTCAGACACTGAATTAACGATCAAACAAAAGAAAATGCAACGAGTTAACTCGGAATGCTAAACCGCAACGATGAAGCAATCGCAAATTCCTAGAGTCGATGATTATAAAACGCAATGTCAGATCGTAACAAGTGGAATTCACAATAATCATCAACCAAAGTCAAGAAAATCAACATAAAACATGAATGCAGTCCATAAAGGCAAGGAAAAACAATCTTTGAAACTAAGAATTGGCGGAGCGAAGGATAACTTACGTAGCAAGCGGAAGCAAAACAAGAAAATGAAGACGAGAAAGGTGAATTAGTGACATGGAAGGGAGAAGAAAGCCCTGTAGACAAATTCAAATATAAAATTATTAAATATTGGAGACATCATTTAAAAATATTACACATCACCAAAGTCACAAAAGTTCAATCAAATACTTAAAGTGCCATATCATCAATTAAAAACACTCATGTGTTTGTTCTCAAAATTGTTTTTATTACAAGTTTGTTGGGTTGGTCATACACTACAGATATATTTATTAATATCGTCTTTATTATAAAGAATAACTATAAAATACTATAAATTTACTATTTAAAATAATGGTCACTAGAATTGTTGGAGGTGATCATTGGAGTTAGGAGATAGTAGCCACGATAATATAATGCAAGTGAGATAGGTTGATGAATTTTTGTAATGCTCTAGAATTTGATACCTAATGGCCCCAACATTCTTCTACATTATCCCTTGGTAATGTCATCTTATGATTGAGCCACCGAAAAGGATGATATATCTTCTAGTGACTTTCAATTCTTTTAAGCCTTTCTTTAACCATACTTTCATATCCTCAAAATCTCTCTCTTGATCTCGGTTCATTCATGGCCCCTCCTAACCTCGGGGCATTACACTTTTGGGGCGTTTTGATAATTTTAAGAATTATAAAAATTATGGAGAGATTAAAACACTTAAAAGTCATTTTTCTAAAAGTTGATCTCAAATATTTATCTTAAACTAAAACCAACTTAGGGTTTGTTTGGATTGATTAGAAAAAAAAATATTATTTTTGAAAATTGAGATTTTTTAAAATAGAAAAATAAAGGAAACTATTTACACAAAATAACAAAATTTTAATTTCTTTGATAGAGTCTATCAACGTTTTTTTTTTTTTTGTAAATAGTTTGAAAATTTTTATATCTGTAAAAATTGTCCTTTTAAAAAGTCATTTTTATTTAAACACTTTTGATAAAAAATCTTTAAAATAAAATTTTAAAATGTTTCAAAAGCTATTTTAAATTATTGCCAAACATTTTATTTTTTTCTAAAATTACTTATTTTCAAAATTAAATACTTGAAATGTTGAACCAAATATACCCTTATTTTATACTCATTGTTTCAAAAATCTATTTTGAGTGGTTGTCAAACTGTTTAATTTTTTCTAAAATTATTTTTTATTACAAAAATAAACATTTGAAAATATATCCCAAATACATCAAAGTGTCCCTTTTAAAGGGATCAAATAGACACACCGAATCAAAGGTTTATTTTGGCCAATATTAAATTTTAAGGGAAAAATTAAAAACTTCTAAACCCATGGGATTAAATAAAAATAAAATCACTGGAGCACTAAAGATCAAATCACATACATCTATACAAAATAATAAGTATATAACTACCGTACAAAAAGTACATAACTTGTAACCAAAACATAATACTACCCTTTTCAAGTACCCAATTAAAAGTATTATAAATGAAATAAAAATTTGACTTTGATTAGATCTTATATCAGTCATTATATTTACTACGATTTCTTTATTTATGATAAATGACTATATAATTTTTAACATACTAGTCGAAACTACGTGCTTTGAACATATTTCATAACGTTGAATGAAATATATAAATATAATTTGAAATAAAAGTCTTTTATTTAATACTCATTTTTTAAATATTTAAAAATAAGAATTCACAATACTCAATATAAAATTTGAATGTAATATATAATTATATAATATTTGCATTTATATTAAGAAATTTTAAAATAAAAGTTGATCATTTTTATTCGAAATAAAAATTTATTTCTATTACATTTATTTCAAAATTATACATAGATGAATTATTGTATATTTATGACAAATTTTAAAAGAAGAAAAAAATACAAAAGCATATAAAAATAATAAATTACTATAAACCCTCTCATTGGTATGAGTTTATAAAAATTAAAAAGCTAAATTATGAAAGCATAAAATAATCAATCAATCTCTTCTTTGTCACTTTACCAATCTCTAAATTGGTTGAACTTTTAACAAATTTCTTGATCCTAAAAAACAAGTTCTTCTTTTCCACCTCTTCAATATGTAAGGAAGAATATGTGAATTTGTGCGTACATAAAAAAAATGAACTACAAAAGCATATAAAACATTATAGTATATTAAATATCACTGAAGAAGATGACATATGTTAGATAAAAAAAGAAGAAAGAGCATATGATAAACCAAAAAGAGAGACAAATGTGAGGAAGCCTAGAAGAGAAATACTTGGTTCAAATCTTAAATAATGACTATTTCTAAGAAAAAGCTTAAAGGAGAAAAAAACATGTTAGGAACAATGTTGTTATTAGAAAATAATAAAAAATAAAAAAATTTCCATAATGCTAAAAAAAATGTACAAAAATGGAAAAAAAAAGATTTAGAGAGAGCAAGTTAAAAAATTAAATTAAAAAAAGGAAAAAGAAAATAAGAAGAGAATTAAGAGGACTTGATTGATTGAAATAGGTTTAGTTTAGTTATTTATAGGAAATTTTAGATTCCAAATAATGATTATAATTTATTTTCATTCAAAACAAATATATTTACAAATTAAAACTATTGAAAACATTTTTTTAAGATAAAATGATATCAATTTTTTTAAAAAAAATCTTTAACTTCAATTACTATTATTTTTAAATGAAATGAGATTTTCATCCATAATTTTTAAATAACATGAGATTATAGATAAAATCTAAATCTATAATGTCTATAATTTTTCCTAACATGAATCATTCTTAGATAAAATCATTTAAAAAAAAAAAAAAAAACTATTATCACTCCAACTTTCTCACTTCAATATGAATGCCAAAAAAGAGAGGAGAATTTTTTTCATGTGAAATTTGTGAAACCTGCATTCTTATTTCTCTGTTTAACTAATAATTAGGAGAATTTGACTAGGTATGAAACCCTATGCTAAAAAGGAAGAAACTAAGTGTTGAATAAATTTTCATCAAAAAGTTTGGAATTGAACTAATGGAAATTTGACTAAGTGTAAGGTTAACAAGGAACCAGGCGTTTGGTGTTAAACGCATGAAATAAAACTAAGCCGAGGACAATCATGTGTGAATTTGTAAAGTTGAATGCATGACTGGCCGAGACATTGCATAAAAGTCGCCCATGCGTTGAACGTGTGAGCAAGAGCAGAGAAAGCGAGTGGTTAAACGCAAGGGTAAGGTAGGCGATCATGTAGCAAATGAGCAGTGCTACACGATGAGGTAGACAATCGTCTAGTAAGTAAGCGGCGTTACACAATGAGGTAGGCGGGCGCTGGACGATCGTGTAGCAATGCAGTGAGCTAAACGATGAGGTAGACGATCGTATAGTAAATGTGCGGAGCCAAGTGATGCGTTAGATGATCGTATAGATGTACGCGGCGTTAAACCATGAGAAATGACGCACTAGATGATTGGGCTATACAATAGGCAAAGACACTACACGATCAGTATAAGCGCTAGACGATAAGCATAGAAGTTGGACGATAGCACTAGACGATAGCGTTAAGTGTTAAACGATGCACAGACGCTAAGCGATGGACTACACGATGGGTGTGGGCGTTAGACGATAGTTGTGCTGCATTAGACGATGAGCAAACACGCTACACGATAGGCAAAATACTAAGTGATGGGCGCTACGCGATAGACGCAAATGCAGGGTGATAATGCTAAGCGATGAGCAGATGCATTGGACAATAAAGTGTCAACGCTAAACGATAGAGGTAAACGATGGACGCGTTAATAAGCGATAGGCTATGCATGAGATCGTTTACTAAACAACTGAGCTACACGATGGGCCGTGGAGCTAAGCAATAGATGAAGGAACTAAGCGGTGGAGCGATGCTGAGGCTTGTGTTATGCAAGACTGATGAGCTCATCGGGACAAATGGCTATACCAACAGAAATCTGAAACAGAGATAGTAGGATCTGGACGAATAAATATTCATGCAAAGTGAGTTTTATGCATGAAGAAGACACATTAAATAGGAGGTGGGTGAAGTTGGGCGTTGGCAAAGTGAGAGGAAAATGCCTGGATGTGATCAAAGGAGGAGGTGTCGAGTAAAGAATAAGGGTGAAATGCCTATAAAAGGAGTAGAACACTTCACTTTAACCCACAAACCATTTAAGTTCATAAGGTCACGAAGAAATGAGGAAGTAAGTGACATTCGTGCGTCGAACGGAGGAAAAGAGTGTTGATCAGACGAAAGCCAACATAGAGGCACTAAAGGAAAGCAAAGTGTACAGACAAACACTTAGCCTAAATTCAAACGAGAAGTTACTCCGGACTACTCGTGAAAATCAAGTGATTTTTTAACCAAAATTTTTTAAATTAAATGTAGATTTGGTGTGAGGACTGCCATGATGGAATTCTAACTCTAAGGCTGTCAAATTCAAAGGAAACCGAGAGGTGCTCACCAGTGGAGAAATAGTCGGGCCAGGTGGAGTGAACTCAAGACTCTGAACTATCGCCAAGGAATTTCAAGGCGAAACTTTAAGGTAAACTAGTTGAGACATTTTCACACATTTTTGTAGAAGAAAATATCTTGAGATAAAGCCCAGAAGAGTAGGTAATCTAAGCCTAAAGTTAAAACTGAAATAGGGTCCGCAGAAAAGTAAGGGAAACGGGTGAACTGAGAGGAAAAGGAAATCTTATGAATGGTTTCTCCCTTTACCCTTTTAAGCATATTCTGAATTAATATGTTATGGTTATGAATAAATGCTTATGTTATGAGATGTAAATGAGGTTGGGATGGTCAAGGGGTCTATGGACCTAGCACCTGAGCCCAAAATAAATCCTTACATGATGGTCAGGGGACCAAGGAGTCTAGTTCCTGAGTGTGGGAAGGAAAAACCTTGAATGGGATGGTCAGAGGGCTAACGAGCTTATCTTCTGAGCCCAAAAAAAGGAAAAACTATGTGCATATAGGTTAATGCATATTTTTAGATGTGAAATGTTAACTATCTACCGTGTGTAGGTAGGTTTGTGAAAAACTTCAATGGAATGATGGAGGTTTGCATTGGAACCTCGTGATATAATGTTTATAAGCTGAAAAAGACTTGTATATATGATTCCACTCACTGAGCTTTGTAAAGCTCATGGTTTATTTTCCGGGTTTTTCTCGTAGGTAGCAAAAGAGTCCAAGTTGCAAAGTTGGTCAAGGTCTGCCACAAGTTTAGAATAGTACTATAAGAGTTTTGTACTCGAGGTGGGGCTGTGAATGTAATTTAAATTTGTAAACTAGTTTCCTAAACAAAGTATGTATAGTCGTTTTTCCATTAAGATTTTATGTTGCAATAGTAAATAATGTTAAAAGGGAAACTAGTAAGGTAATATCAATAATTATCATGAAAGAGTAGCATCTGTTGACATCACGCCTTCTCTTAGGTAAAAATTGAAATATGGGAGAGGATTGTGACAAAATTTCTCTCTCTATATATACTCTTTTAGATTTTAGATTAGATTTAGATAGTAAATATATTTTTATGTGATTTTTTCTCCTTTTTAGCACGATTTAGAGTTTGTTTTGAAGAAAATTTCAAATCCTCTTTTAGATTTAAGATTTAGATAGTATATAGATTTTTTATTTTTTTCTTTTGAAATTTTATTTAACGCCAACTTTTGTTATTTTGTAGATAAAATGAGATTTTCATCCATGATTTTTTAAATAACAGATGATTATAGATAAAATCTAAATCTATATTTTTATAAAAAAAATTATTTTTGATCCTGATTTTTCATAGTATATAATTAGATATTTTTTATCGCCCTTTTTAGATTTTAGAAGATTAAATTTAGATAGTAAATATTTTTTTAAAAAAAAAATTTCTAGCGTGATTTTTTTTTAAGTGATATAGAGGTTTATTGTGTTTTTAGCATTTTTTTTCATATCCTTTTAGATTTTTGATTTAGATAGTATATAGTTTTTTTTTTCTTAACATGATTTTTGTGATATTTTTAATCTTTTTCTTTTTAACATGATTTAAAGTTTTTTTTTAATTTTATTTATTTCCTTTTAACGTGAGTTAAAGTTTTATTATGTTTTTAGATTACTTTTTTCATATTTCTTTTACATTTTAGATTTAGATAGTATATAGATTTTTTATTTTTAAAATCTATATAACGTCATTTTTTTTTTTAGATAAAATGAGATTTTCATCTATGAAATTTTTTGGATAACATAAGATTATAGATAAAATCTAAATCTAGATTTTTATTTAAAAATAATATTTTTTTTAATGTGATTTTTCATAGTATATAGATAGATATTTTTGGACAGCTCTTTTTAGATTTTAGAAGATTAAATGTAGATAGTAAATAGGTTTTCAATTTTATTAACATGATTTATGTGATTTTTTTCACTTTTAACGTGATTTAGAGTTTTATTGTGTTTTAATTTTCTTTTTCTATTTTTTCGCTTAAATTTTAGATTTAGATATTATATAGATTTGTTATTTTATATGTTGATTTTTAACATGATTTTTGTGATGTTTTTAATTTTTTTTCTTTTTAACCTGATTTAAAGTTTTTCTTAAATGTGATTTTTCCCCTTTTAACGCTATTTAGAGTTTTATAGTGTTTTTTTTATAATTTTTTTCATACCCATTTTTAGTTTAGATTTAGATAATATGTAGATGTTATATTTTTTTATTTTTATTTGAAAAAAATTGGGGAAATGTTTTAACAAAATTCTTAAAAAAAGGAAGAAAAAAAGAAAGAAAGAAAAGAGTGAGGAGATATCTAATGAAAATAGAGATTGCCCTTAGCTTTTTATAAAATATATATATATATATATCTATATNATATTATTTCATAATTTTATTTTTTTTATAAGTAAGATTATATTAACGTGATATAGCATGACATGTAGAAAGATGAAATGTGATTATTTAAAAAAAAAAAAAAAAAAAATCTACTATATTATGTGTCATAGAAAAAAAAGGAAAGGAAAATCTTTTTGTTTTTTAATTAACATGTAATGGCAAAATAAATAAATAAAAAGGTAAATATTACTTAACTCGAGTAAAGGTAATTCTATTTAAGATTTGATTTTTTTTCCTTTTATTTAACGTGGGTTTTAGATTCTAGAGATAAACCATGATTAAAAAAAAAAAAAAAAAAAGTTTCCCTTCTGTAAAGTGAATTTGGGATTTTATGGATAAAATATGGTTTTTTTTAATAAAAAAATGTCTGTTTTAACGTGAATTACATAAAAATAGGGAAAATCTTTTTTATTTAATAGTTTTAATGTGAAATTTTAACGTATTTGAGATTTTAGGTATAAAATGTGATTTTTTAATAGAAAAATGCTTGTTTTAACGTGAATTACATAAAAATAGGATAATTTTTTTATTTAATAATTTTAATGTGGAATTACATCATATAACCCTATGACCATCTACTAAAAGGACAAAAGGGAAATTAAATATTTCTCCCCTATAGCCTCTTCAAATTTTAGATAGAATATCTAGACATGAATATTAAAAAATCTATTTTTCTTTTTTTAAAAAAATTGTTCCCTTTTACGTGGAAGGCTAAATAATAGGGAAAATGAGAATTTTTTAATGTAAAATTACATAAAATATCCATATGATCAATCACTATTGGTAATTATTATCTGGAAAGTTAAATTGTCTAGGTTTGTTGGTAGAATTGAGTTGTGTATGTGATGCAATTTTTGTAAATGACATTGGTTCTTTTTTTTTTTTTCCATATTATATTATATTAAAAAAGACAATTTTCAAATTATCAAACAAATTAGTCAATGTGGTTTTAGTTAAAATTTGAATATATATATATATATGTGAAAATTTAGATCTAACCAAAATAAATTCTAAAAAGATGATCCTTTTTATCTCATACTTAAGCTTTGATGGTGACATATTAGAAAATAATTATTGAAAATTTGATTATTGTTAAAAGCAATTTTAAGACTTGCTAACAACAATTTTAAGACCTTTTTTATTTTATTCATATGCTTACGATGTTCAAAAGGTATTAACTTTTATTTATGTGCTTATTCTTATGCTTATACTTTCTTTGTCATGAAATTTATGCCATATTAGAAAATATACAAACTTTTGTTTAGAATTGGTCTTGATTACAATATTTTTACAATATTAAATGTAACTTTCGTTCTAAGACATTGCAATATTTTTATAAAGATTCATTACATTGAAAAAGTTAAAAAAAAATAGAGGGAATATTTTATTTTTTATTTTCTGTTTTTGCCGTACAACTATTTAAAAAAAATTAACTTTATGTATTTATAGTTATTCTTTATATAAATAATATTTTTTAAAAAAATTATATTCCCATTTGCAATTTTCTTTTTGATTTTACAGAAAAGTGTAAGGAAAAATAAAATGAAATAAAAATTGAAACTTAAAACGTCAAATTATTTACAACGAACCAAAGTCCACAAAGAAAAAAAACCCAATAATGTCAATATACAAGTGAAAAAATGCAAAGCCATAGTGCATTACAAATGTTCACCGAGTCAAGCAACAAATAGTAGACTATAACAAATATTACTCGTAAAACTTACGAACCTCAAACTAATTACAAAATGTATGTTCGATTAGTTTGGGCCCTACACGGAAGAAAAATAAGTATGGTTAGACCAAAGGGTAGGTCAATATGACCGAAGTAGAAATAAATATACTAAAACATACCTTTTGATTATGTTCGTAGTGAATGATATTTGAGATAACAAAAACATGAAAACGTTAGTGACCGATCTTACTTGGAATATAAGGAATGAAGAAAGCATACCTTGTGTGGGGCAATCTTTCATTTGTTAGCCATCTTATATGAATGGAATAAGGTTGAAGTCAGAGGTAGAAGAAGGAAACAGAACATATTGCAACAACCAAACCACACATACGAGAATGTAAAAATGGTTTAAGGAAAACTTGAAAAAAAAAAAAAAAAAGTTAGAAAAGGGACATATCAGGTATAAGTAGAAGATACAACAAATATGGTTGGTGAGGAGAGTTAGAACCTCAATAAGTTCAAACCGTAAATTCATTGAAACCATATTAAAGAGAGTCAACTCAAACATAAATAAAGTAAGTAATGATTAGTTGAATATTAATTTTAGGTGGTTGACCATAAAAAAATCGGCTGAAAATGGACATAATTACAACATAATATCTCACACATAAATGTACATAAGAATAAAGATTAGAAGGTTTCAGGATTTGGTATAGATTTTTCATTGGAACAAATCCAACTCCAAACAAACAAAATAAACCGTTGCAACTAAAATTGAAGTTCAATTTAAGTGTATGAAAAATAAATTTTGTTGAATAAAAACACTTTCAATGGGTCAAAAAAATAGAGATTTTAAAAAATAGAAAAATAAGGAAAACTATTTACACAAAATAATAAAGTTTTAATTTTTTTGATAGAGGATAAAAGTTTATCACCGTTTTTTTTTTGTTATTTTTGTAAATAGTTTGAAATTTTTTATATATGTGAAAATTTTCCTTTTAAAAAGTCATTTTTATTTAAACTTTGATTAAAAAAAAACTCTTTAAAATAAATTTTTAAAGTGTTTCAAAAACTATTTTAAATTATTGCCAAACATTTCAATTTGTTCTAAAATGACTTATTTTCAAAATTAAATACTTTAAATGTTGAACCAAATATATCCTTATTTTATACTCATTGTTTCAAAAATCTATTTTGAGTGGTTGTTTTATAAAATTATTTTTTTTTGAAAAATTAAACACTTGAAAATATATCTCAAACATATCAAAGTATTCCTTTTAAAGGGATTAAATAGACACACCGGATCAAAGGTTTATTTTGGCTAATATTAAAATTTAAGGGGAAAATTAAAAACTTCTAAAACTATGGGATTAAATAAAAATAAAATTACTGGAGCACTAAAGATCAAATCACATACATCTATACAAAATAATAAGTATATAACTACCGTAAAAAAAAGTATATAACTTGTAACCAAAACATAATATTACCCTTTTCAAGCACCCAAATTAAAAGTATTATAAATGAAATAAAAAATTGAATTTGATTAGATCTTATATCAGTCATATATTTACTACGATTTATTTATTTGTGATAAATGACTACATAATTTTTAACCTACCAGTGAAATATATAAGTATAAGTTGAAATAAAAGTCTTCTATTGAATATTATTTTTTAAATATTTAAAAATAAAAATTCAAAATACTCAATATAAATTTGAATATATATATATATATATTTGCATTTATATTAAGAAACTTTTATTTCAAAATTATACATAGATAAACTGTTGTATGTTTACGAAAAATTTTAAAAGAGGAAAAAAGTGCCAAAGCATATAAAAATAATAAACTATTATAAACCCACCCATTGGTATGAAATTAAAAAAAATTAAAAAGCTAAATTATGAAAGCATAAAATAATCAATCAATCTCTTCTTTGTTACTTTATCGATCAAAAAACAAGGTCTTCTTTTCTGCCTCTTCAATATGTAAGAAAAAATATGTGAATTTGTGCAAACATAAAAAAAGAACTACAAAAATATATAAAAAATTATAGTATATTAAATATCACTGAAGAAGATGATATATGTTAAACAAAAAATAAAAAGAATATATGCTAAACAAAAAAGTGAGAGACAAATGTGATATCTCCTAAGAGAAATACTTGAACCAAAAAATCTTATAATGACTATTTCTAAAAAAAAAAAAAAAAAGCTTAAAGGAAAAAAAAAACACGTTGTTATTAGGAAAAAAAAAAGCATAATGATAAAAAAAAAAAATCGACAAAAATGGAAAAAAAATTTAGAGAGAGTAAGTTAAAAAATTAAATTGAAAAAAGAAAAAGGAAAATAAGAAGAAAATTGAGAGGATTGAAATAGGTTTAGTTTAGTTGTTTATAAGAAAATTTAGATTCAAATAATGATTATAATTTATTTGCATTCAAAACAAATATATTTACAAATTAAACTATTGAAAACATTTTTCTAAGATAAAATGATATCAATTTTTTTAAAAAAAATTCTTTAACTTCAATTAGTATTATTTTTAAAAGAAATGAGATTTTTATCCATTTTTAGATAACACGAGATTATAGATAAAATTTAAATTTATAATTTTTATAATTTTTCTAACATGAATCATTCTTAGATAAAATCATTTTTTTTTAAAAAAAAAAAACTATTATCACTCCAACTTTCTCACTTCAATGTGAATGTCAAAAAGAGGAGAAATTTGAGGAGATTTTTTTTTATGTGAAATTTCTCTCTCTATGTATATACTCTTTTAGATTTTAGATTAGATATAGATAGTAAATATATTTTTATGTGATTTTTTCTCCTTTTAACGTGATTTAGAGTTTGTTTTGAAGAAAATTTCAAATCCCCTTTTAGATTTAAGATTTAGATAGTATATAGATTTTTTATTTTATTTTTATTTTTTTAAAAAATTATTTAATGCCAACTTTTGTTATTTTGTAGATAAAATGAGATTTTCATCTATGATTTTTTAGATAACATATGATTATAGATAAAATCTAAATGTATATTTTTATAAAAAAAAAATATTTTTGATCGTGATTTTTCATAGTATATAATTAGATATTTTTTTATCTGTTATTTTTAGATTTTAGAAGATTAAATTTAGATAGTAAATAGATTTTTTTATTTTTTTATTTTTATTTTTATTTTTCTAACGTGATTTATGTGATTTTTTTATTTTTTTTTTACGTGATGTAGAGGTTTATTGTGTTTTTATCTTTCTCTTTTTTTTTTCATATCATTTAGATAGTATATAGTTTTTTTTCTTAACATGATTTTTGTGATATTTTTAATCTTTTTCTTTTTATTTCTTTCCTTTTAACGTGAGTTAGAGTTTTAGGGTGTATTTAGATTACTTTTTTCATATTTCTTTTACATTTTAGATTTAGATAGTATATAGATTTTTTATTTTTTATTTTTAAAATCCATCTAACATCAATTTTTTTATTATTATTTTTTAGATAAAATGAGATTTTTTCCATGAAATTTTTAGATAACATATGATTATAGATAAAATCTAAATCTAGATTTTTATTTTAAAAAATAATAATTTTAATGTGATTTTTCATAGTATATAGATAGATATTTTTGCATAGTCCTTTTTAGATTTTAGAAGATTAAATTTAGATAGTAAATAGGCTTTTAATTTTATTAACATGATTTATGTGATTTTTTTTTCCACTTTTAACGTGATTTAGAGTTTATTGTGTTTTAATTTTTTTTTTCCTATTTTTCCGTTTAAATTTTAGATTTAGATATTATATATATTTTTTATTTTATATGTTGATTTTCTTAACATGATTTTTGTGATGTTTGTAATTTTTTTTCTTTTTAACCTGATTTAAAGTTTTTCTTAAGTTTGATTCGTACGATTTAGAGTTTTATAGTGTTTTTTTAAAAAAAAAATTTTATATTTGAGGTTTAGATAATATGTAGATGTTATATATATATATATATATATATTTATTTTCTAGACCCAAAAGAGATATCTTAAACATAATAATTAAACTTTCTTAAAGAAGAACGAAAAGAAAAGATGTTTATATATATACAACAAAATTTCTACGAAAAATGGAAGCAAAAAATGGGGGAAATGTTTTAACAAAATTCTTAAAAAAGGGAAGGAAAAAAAAAAAAGAAAGAAAAAAGTGAGGAGATATCTAATGAAAATAGAGGTTGAACTTAGTTATTTATAGAGAAAATTTTGATTTCATAATTTTATTTTTTTTAAAAATCAAATTATATTAACATGATATAGTATGACATATAGAAAGATGAAATATGATTATTTTTATTAAAAAAAATCTACTATATTATGTGACATAGCCAAAAAAAAAAAAAAAAAAGGAAAGGAAAATCTTTTTGTTTTTTTAATTAACATGTAATGGCAAAATAAATAAATAAATAAATAAAAAGGTAAATCTTACTTAACTCGAATAAAGGTAATTCTATTTAAGATTTGATTATTTTTTTCTTTTATTTAAGGTGGGTTTTAGATTCTAGAGATAAAATATGATTTTTTTTAAAAAGAAAATTCCATTCTTTAACGTGAATTTAAGATTTTAGGGATAAAATGTGACTTTTTTTAAAAAAAAAAATGCTCGTTTTAACGTGAATTACATAAGAATAGGGGAAATCTTTTTTATTTAATAGTTTTAATGTGAAATTTTAATGTATTTGAGATTTTAGGTATAAAATGTGATCTTTTTTAATAGAAAAATGCTTGTTTTAACGTGAATTACATGAAAATAGGAGAAATTTTTCATTTAATAATTTTAATGTCGAATTACATCATATAATCCTGTAACCATCTACTAAAAGGAACAAGGGGAATTACCTATAGCCCCTCCAGATTTTAGATAGAATATCTAGACATGAATATTAAAAAAATCTAGTTTTTAAAAAAATAAATTGTTCCCTTCTACGTGGAAGGCTAAATAATAGGGAAAATGGGAATTTTTTAATGTGAAATTATATAAAATATCCATATGATCCATCACTAAATGGGTGTTTGGCTCACGATAAAAGCAGGGACTTGAGTTGGTAATTATTGTCTGTGTTTGGTGTGTTTTATTGAGTTTGAAAGTCTGCATTTTGGTGTAGAATTGAGTTGAGTTGGGGTATGTGATGCAGTTTTTGTAAATGAGATTGATTTTTTTTTTATATTATATTATATTAAAAAAAGACAACACTTTCATATTATAAAACAAATTAGTCAATGTGATTTTTGTTAAACTTTGAGGATTAAAATATTGAAAAAAAAGGTTATAGAGTGAATATATATATATATATATATATATGAAAATTTAGATCTAGCTAAAATAAATTCTAAAAAGATGACCCTTTTTATCTCATACTTAAAGGTTCGATGGTGACATATTAGAAAATAATTATTGAAAATTTGATTCTTGTTAAAAACAATTTTAAGTCTTGCTAACAACCGTTTTAAAGCCTTTTTTATTTTATTCATATGATAATGATGTTCAAAAGGTATTAACTTTCATTCACGTGTTTATTCCTATGCTTATACTTTCTTTGTCGTGAAATTTATGCCATATTAGAAAATATTACAACTTTCGTTCCGAATTGGTCTTGATTACAATATCTTTACAATATTAAATGTAACTTTCGTTCTAAGTCATTGCAATATTTTTATAAAGATTCATTACATTGGAAAAGCTAAAAAAACAGAGGGAATATTTTGTTTTTTTTTTATTTTCTGTATTTACCGTACAACTATTTTAAAAAAGATTAATTTTATGTATTTATAGTTATTTTTTATATAAATAATATTTTTTTAATTATATTCCCATTTGCAATTTTCTTTTTGATTTTACAGAAAAGTGTAAGACAAAATAAAATAAAATAAAAAAATTGAACCAATTTAAATTTATAGATGGCACTCTAAATTAAAATTTATAAATTGAAACTTAAAACGAACGTCAAACTATTTACAACGAATCAAAGTCCACAAAGAAAAAAGTCCCCAACAATGTCAATATATAAGTGAAAAATATAAAACCACATTGCATTACAAATGTTCACCAAGTCAAGCAACAAACAGTCGATTATAATGATTATAACAAATATTACTCTAAACGTAAAACTTACAAACCTCAAACTAGTTACGAAATGTATGTTCGATTAGTTCGGGTCTTACACGGAAGAAAAATAAGTATGGTTAGACCAAAGGTTAGGTCAATATGACTGAAGTAGAAATAAAATATACTAGAACACATGTTTTGATTATGTTCGTAGTGAATGGTATTTGAGGCAGTCCACATGTAAGGGGCAGAAAATAGATATTGCTTAACAAAAACATGAAAGCGTTAGTGACAGATCTTACTTAGAATATAAGGAAGGAAGGAAGCATATCTTGTGTAGGGCAATCTTTAATTTGTTAACTACCTTATATGAATGGAATGAGGCTAGAAGAAGGAAAGAGAACATATTGCAACAACCAAACCACACATACGAGAATGTAAAAATGGTTTAAGGAAAACTTGAAAAAAAAGTTAGAGCAGGGACGTACCAACACAATGTATTAGAGGAGGCTATGGAGAAGTCTAAAAAAATATGAAGAGAAATTCGGGTATAAGTAGAAGATACAACAAAGATGGTTAGTGAGGAGAGTTAGAACCTCAATAAGTTCAAACCGTAAATTCATTGAACCCGTTATAAAGAGAGTCAACTCAAACATAAATAGAGTAAATAATGTTAGTTCAATATTAATTTTAGGTGGTTGACCATAAAAAAAAGAAAAGAAAAGAAAAGAAAATCTGTTGAAAATGAACATAATTACATCATAATATCTCACACATAAATTTATATAAGAATAAAGATTAGAGGATTTCAGGATTTGGTATAGATTTTTCATTGGAACAAATCCAACTTCAAACAAACAAAATAAACCGTTGCAACAGTTGTAAAATTGAAGTTCAATTTAAGTGTACGAAAACTGAATTTTGTTGAATATTGAAAACACTTTCAATGGGTCAAAGAAAAATCAAATAGTCCACAAAACATAAGGAAAAACAGTGATGTAGAATTTTTTAATCTAATTATCGAAATGAAATAAAATCAAATAAAAAATCATACTAAAAAATTAGAGTGTAGAATTTTATAACAAATCATCATCGGCCTCAGGAAAAAAAAAGATAGAAAGTAAACCTATTGTGTGGGGTGGATTGGACCCCAACAAACTCCAATAGTATGATCGGTATCCCCTACTAAGAATTTACTTCCGTCCAAGTTTGATAGAAAAGAAGGAAAAAAGGGCAAGGGAAGGACACATGGTTTATTATTGAAGTGGCAATAGACGATCAGGTAAAAAAAGTAGGGAAGACAAAGACAAACATAACATATATAAGAGTAAAGCCTAATCATAAATATGCAAGCCAAAAAGATGTCCAAAATGATAAAAAGCTAAATTAGAACAAAAACGAACTTGACAAAGTACAGAGCCAACAACGATTAGAAAATCAAGCGTGCAAGGACGAATAAAATATGAGGGAATTCAAACGAGAACTACAAATCCTAAGCCAGAAACTAAGTATTCGAAATAATTTCAAATCCAAACAAAAAAAAAAATTGCAAGCCAAAAAGATGCACAAAATGACGGGAAGCTAAATCAAAACAAAAACGAATCTGTCGAAGTACAAAGCCAACAACAATCGAAAAATCAAACATGTAAGGACGAATAAAATATGAGGGAATCCAGACGAGAACATACAAATCATAAGTCAGAAACTAAGTGTTCGAAAAGATTTCAGATCTAAATAATAATAATAATAAAGTTAGATCTACTAAGAAATCGTTCATATCTACTAAAAAAAATATTCAGATCTACCAAAAAAATAGTGAGATCTACTAAAAAATAGTTAGTTCTACCAAAAAAAAAACTATACAAAGAAAACCGAAGAAGAGAAACGCATCGTTCAACAAGAAAATGAAAATATAGAATGAAGTATGAGAAGAATACAACCATACGAGCCAGAGGGAGGAAGAAGAGACGAGATGAAGAAAGACAAATCAAACTTCAAATCAAACGGCGAAAGAAGAGAGAAGATGAGGAGAGAGGCAAATAATGAAAACGCCTTAGGAGAAGAGAGAGAGAAAAAATTGGGAGAGTAATTAAAGCGCCTGAAAAATTTGGTATGAAAATGGAAGAGAAAGTGGCAGGTTAAAATGACAGGTTTATAACCTACCATTTTCTTTTAAACGGGCATCAAACATTGGGTGGACTTTTTATTAAGTTCACCCAACCCAACTCTAGTGGGCTATCATATAACCCCTAAAAGGACAAATGGAAAACAAATGTTTTTCCTATAGCCTCTTTTATATAATATAGATGGGGAATATGAATTTTAAAAAAAATTATGACATTGAATAAAACAATTTTCTATAAAGAAAACTGACAGACTGATATACAAATTAAAATTTTAATTTGAAATATATATAAATTTGCATAGATAGAAGGAAAATTTTCACATATAGAAAAAATGTCAAACCATTTATAGAAATAGCAAAAAAAACATTGATACACATTGATAAATTTCTATCCGTATCTATCCGCTTTTATCACTGATATACTTCTATCAGCCTCTATCAAAGATATTAAAATTTTGTTATTTTGTGTAAATAGTTTTCTTATTTTTTATTTTTAAAAATCTACGAGAAATTTAAACTTCCAAATTTTGAAAAGAAAGGTTCACTAGCGTGGTATGTTAGTAGAAACAAATTAGTATATGATTTGAATTGATATTCGAGCAACTAAAACCACTCTTTATCATTGATAGAATCACTTTCATTTTAAAATAAAAGACGTTGGACAATGTTTTGAAAAAATCTAAACTCACTTCATTTCAATATTTTCTTATATCATGTTATGATTTTGGTTGACATCGCATGTTATATAAGATTAAAAAGGTGAGTGCTACAAATGTAATTTATACATGCCATTGGTTTGTGACAACTGATAAATTATGATATATAAATATAATAAAATATTTAAGTTATTGGATGATGATAAGTATAGGCAAATGTACCAAAGACATCCCAACTTATTTATCTTCATACTTTAACTAATTTCAATTCATTGCCAACTGGTAAAAGAGAATTATGATGTAACCAAGATTTCAAACATGATATATATATATATAATCTTTAACCTCGAAAAACGGAATATATGTCGATTATCGCTAAGTTATGTCTCATAGTATTTTGTTAAATGAATCATAAGAAATAATAAAAATAAAAATGGATAGAGAATGATTTTTTTATAGTCTTTTATTTTTAAATATATGTTTATTAACTTATAATTTTTATTATAATTTTCATGTTTCTTAAAGAAAAAAAAATTAACATGATTTTAAAAACATTAGTAGAAAGTAAATAAACAAATCAAGAAAGTTAGAGATGAAAAAATTCGCTCTATTTATTATCGTGCAACCAATATTACAACTTTTTCTTTTTCAATTGAACTGTTCTAATTTTTTACTACCTATAGGGGAGGGACACATGGGAGACTTGCACGTTTGCACTTAATCATTGCAACACATCCACGTTGAACAAAAAAAGAACCCTAAACCCTAACGATCTTTAAAGATCTTTTTACTGCTTTGATATCCTCTCTGGATTGCTCTTTAATCTAGAAAAATATTTTTTTAGATAGTATTCTCTATATCATTCTTCCTGAGGAGGGTAGGCTGTAATTGTTTGTCTTTGTTTTGATTCAGTTTATCTAGAAAAAAAGAACCAAAAGAAAATCTAAAACCTATTGAAGAAACAAAGATTTGAAACTAGAGGAAATATTCAAACAAATACACAAATACTTTAGCTCAAAAAGCTTTTAGAATTATTTTAGTTTTAGTAAAAAAGAAACCTTTAGCTCAAAAACATATGAGTCAAATACATTTGGTTAAGAAAAATACCTGCATGCATCTTTAGATTGCACTTATTTCTTGGAACAACCAAGTTATTCAACCACAGTTTGTGATATTTCAAACTACGTTTTTATTGTTGTATGGTTGGAATGAGTTGGAGGTATAGTCTATGATGCATCTAAATATATTCACTTTTTGATTAAGAAAATTTCTATAAATAGAAAAATTCAAAAAATATTTACATTTTATAGCAAAAAGTTTTTTAAAAAAAACTTTGTATTTTTTAAATTTTTTGTTATAAAGTGTAAATATATATATATTTTGATTAAGGTAGAACCTAAAAAGAAAAAGAAGTGAAAAATCACTAGAAAACAAAAGAGAGGCAACAAACAATATAATGTTAAAAGGGGATGGACACTTTATGAATTCCCTTTTGTGTGTTAATAAAGTGTAAAGCAAGAGAAGAAACCAGAAAAAGAAAGAGAGAAGAAAGATGAAACTTGGTTGGGGTTGAAGAAGAAGGGATTTGGGTAGACAAGAAAATAGGGTTTGAGTTTGAAAATGGGGAAGGAAAAAAAAGGGTGTGTAAGAGTGTAAGTAAGTACACCAAAAATTTTGATAGGAAATGACAACACTAAAAATGAACATTATTTGCTTCTGATACTAAGATTCTGATTCCTGGAAAACCCACCAAAAAGCCAAAGGTCACACCATGGCCTCCCCTCTCCCTTCCTCCACCCTAATCTCCAATTTCAAACAAATAATACCAACCAACAAAAAAAAAAATACCTAATTAAAACATAAATCTTTATCTTCATCCCCGCTAAATTTAACGGAAAATTACCATGGGATGTAGTACAAAAGTAGGGTTTTTGTACGGATGACTTAAAAAATTATGTTCAAAATGAGATTTGATTCACTTTTTCAAAATAAACTTTTCTAATCTTTCATTAGCATCAACAAACTTTTTCCCATATTTTCCCCCTCTTTTCTATTTTCTTCTCTTGCTCCTTTGGTTCGTGGACATTGCTGCCAACCATCGCATGCTCCCAACAAAGTTAATTAGAAGGTTAGGGGGGTAAAATAAGAGAGAGATGGGGAAAAAAGAATATTACGAATAGTTTGAAAATGATCAAAGAAAACTTAGGCCATGTTTACATTCCTGGAAAAGTAATAAATGAATAGTAATTTAAAAAGTGGTCCCGATGAATTATGTTTGTTGTTACTTACGCTATTTTCTATTATTTTACTGACACATGGAATCCTTTACTAAATCTACAATAATGAAACACAAACTGATTGACAAGTGAAGGGTGATTAATTTATTTGTGTTTTAAAATTATGTTATCGTTACTTTTACCATTAAAGTGCTATTACAATATAAGAAATATGAATTACGATTAAAAGTAACAATAGATGTGACAGATTAATACTTCAAAGTAAATATGGTCAAAAGTAGTCCAATTACATTTGTGATTCTAGAACATTACGATTACACCAGTTTTCATTACAGATTGGTAAACGTAGCCTTATTTTGAAAAAAAAAAAAAACCAGCTAAACCATCTACTTTACGAGAGAGAGAGAGAGAGAGAAAAATAGTTAGAATGGAAAGTAATGGTTAGAAAAGAACCAAATGAGAATTGGTTATGCTTTTGTTGAGTATTTGTCAGAGAGGTAAAGCTGATGGGCCTGAGAGACGAGAGTGTGAGAATGGAGAGTGCTTTATGTACACACGAAATGCCAAACAGTAACTTTTTTTACTCTTTTTTTTTAAAAAAAATATATATATATAAATTTTTTTAGATTAATCTTTTGTGAAAGATTTATACATTACATGAACCACATAACTAAGGATGTAGTCCATCTAACATTATACAACAATGATTTATATGAAAATGAGGTAAGATTTGAACTATGAAGCACATACATACATTCGGCTACACGATACGGATACGATCAAATATGACGATTCGTCAATTTCTAAAAAACTAAGATACGGATACGTCTAAGGATGCATCATTTTTTTAAATATATTTTTCTAATATATATTTCTAAAAAATAAGAATACTGATACGTTGAAAATACATTTTCTTTTTCTTTAAAAAAAATCTAGGATATAGATAAATTTAGCGTACAAGTTAATAACAATAGCACAAAATAGAATACAAATACTGAAATACAATACAAAAAAAGCAACATCTAAGATGTTGATATACAATAGTTAATAAAATGCAATAAAAAAGTGACTCATATTGCAAAGAAGAAGAAGAAGGAGATTAGAGGGAGAAGTATGAAGATAAACGAAAAGTTTCTTCATTGAATTGTTGAAGATATTCAAATGGTTTATATTTTAGTAGATTTTGTGGGGACTCAAATGTGAAGATGAAGACTATATGATTCTAGTCTAGGATTTGGTCCGTTATTTATTTATTTATTTTTCCTTTTAGTTTTGGACTCGAATAGTGAACTTTTTAAATAGGTTGTCTAGTTTTAGATTGGAAGAGATTAGATGAGTTGCTTGTCTTTTTTCTTTAAAAAAAAGTACGCATAGAAATAGATATGTCAAATCGCGTGTCAAATACGTATCTAGGAAGTATCTAGAAGTATCGGTATCTGATACGTGTCTAATACTGATTCTTTGTCTCACATGAAGTATCTGTGCTTCATAAGATTTGAACCTACAACTGATTGTTACAACCTCATGAGTTAAGCGTACGTGATAGCACTAAGCATTTTTTTTTTTATCGAATTTACAGTCGAAATCAAAATAGATGCACTATAATTTGTGACATTTTGTTTTCTACTCTTTAAATTTATGTTATTGCCAATCACAAATAACCCCCAAGTTTATCCAATATAAAGGATTAAAATGAAGCATTATGCAATGCAAAAAAACCAAAAACAAAACATCCAATATTTAAAGATCAAACTACAAAAGATTTCAAAGTTTGGAGATGAGTGGAGAAATGGAATGACAATGGGAGGATATTTATTTTTTTGAAAAAAAAAAAGTGTCACTTTTCCCTCTCCATGCGTTCTTCCTTTTCTATTCGTAAAAAGTATAACACTAGGCTAGGAAATTTTCACTATCCAACACATATGAATATTGTTCTAAGTCGAATAGTATTTACTGAGAAAATTTCTAGTATTACGATAGTATTAACTCTTTCGATTCATAATCTATCATGCCATAAGTGTTATTTTAAATTATAAGTTCCACGCTATCCTTAAATGTTGCTATTGCGACTAAATGAATACCGAGATAGTAATACAAATTTTCTATACTATGTTAATAGAATTAGAAATTTTCCTTTGGTTGAATATTGAGCGAGTATTTAAGACAAAAAGTAAGATTGTTTAGTCGAAATGGCCATAGTATAAATAGTTCTTCTTTTTCTTTCTTTTATTTATTTATTTATTTATTTTTTTTGGAGAAACAATACCATTTAGCAAACACATACCAAAAAAAAAAAAAAAAACACTAACACCCCACTTCTCGGCTCCAACAAGCTAGGTAAGCCATAAAGGAAAAACAAGTCCAAACATAAAAAAACAAAAACATTAACAACATGGACAACCAAATTATGGGCCACCCTATTATACGATTGAGGCGCAAAACTAAGGCCAACGATATTAAGCCTAACCATCAAATTGTAGATCTGTGTGTAAATCACCCCTCCCCTCAGAGAGACGGTAAAGCTCAATGAGTGTAAGTTTTTTAACCACGACTGAGCATTCGATGCGACCTACACCGAAGCACATCTGTACACTTCGACGAACTTCAAACCCTCCAACAATGCTAACACTTGCCCCATCTCCGCCTCCAGACTCCCCAACAAAATACAAGATGGGTAGCTACCAACACCCCATTCTCATCTCTAATAATCGCCCCTAAATTACAATATAAGCAGTTAATAAATCATGTAATCTATATTTAATAAGTTGTGAGATCCATGACCTAAATTAAGAGTGATGTTAATAACTGTACTTCTCCACTCAACTTTTCTCTCCCAACACTTTGTAAGGCGTATAGTCCAAAGAATTGGAGTTGTTAACTCGGCTCCTTATTTGGCGCAAGAAATTAGTGGACTTCACGATTAAAAAAACATCTATTTCATTTTTTATTAACTAATTATGGTATAAGCCATCCGACTAACCAATCTTCTGATTTCATAATTTCTTAGACCTAACAATTTTACTGTTTGTCCCAAATGCTTGTTGAGTGTGTGTAACAGTGTGAGTGCAGAGAGAGAAGTGTGCGAAAATATTTAGGGCCATACAGCTGTGCGATATGAAATCTAGGCAGAGGAGGTACAAAAAGACTTGTCCACTCCCATTGAAATGAAAGCCCTTTCACTTCCTCACACATCAGCTAACTTGTCCTTTGCTTTCCTTTGTCTTTTCATGCATTGCATTTCCACCTTAACTTCCCACCTTCCTCTTCTTCTTTTCCTTATAAATCTCTCAACTTCTCATCCATTCTTCACCATGCAATGCAACCTTCTGTTTCTCAAAACCTTACAAACTCAACTTTTTTTTAAACAAAAAATCTTTTTGAGTGTCTTGAAAAAAGAGGGAGCTCTCTTCAGTCCAGTCCAAGACAATTTTTTTCGCTGTTACTTAGCTGCTGACTCGTTGGCTTAATAACTCATCAACTGAAATAAATGCTTGGACAATGATGTGTTTTTGAACCAACGATGCAGGAGCCAAGTTCAGCATGACTGTCACGTCTTGGACTGAAGGGAGCTCCCTCACCTTCCACTACCTTTGTTTCTCCAACTTCATATTTTATAATTAACTTAAAACTCCGTCCGATAACCATCTTCACCTATAAGTTTCATCATTATATTACCTACATTCATAATGACGATTTAAAAACCAAAAAAAAGAAAAAAAAAAGTTTTCCCAGAGATTAAAACAACCATAAATTTTGTGAGAAGAGAAACATATTTTTCAAAAGCCAAAGAGTAGATGGTTAACGAACGGACCTTTTTTAAACAAGTATTTTGTTTTAGATATAATTTTAAATCTAGAGTACTGATATTTTTGTTTGATGTAGACAGAAGGGAAAGGAACTGAGGCTTACTGGTTGTGAGATCATGAAGATGCAGCAGATCATATAAGTTGAGGTCTTTTTCCACAAGTAATTCTCTCAGACTTCCAAATCACCAGAATCCAATGAAAGAAGAGACTTTCTACAAAATGAGAAGTACATTAGAAATCTTTAAGTGAGTCATAAAGCTAGCAGGAAAGTAAAGAAGATAATATGTAGATTTTTGGAAATTAAATTGTTAATCAATCTTATGACTGGTTTTAGGAGACTTTAATATATGATATATGACTTATGGGATCTAAATATTTGCGATGACTTGGATTTTTTTTAAAAAAAATTATAATAATAGCTATTTTCAAATATAGAAAAACAGAGTCATCTTAGTACATTTTATTGAGTTAATAACTACAGGTTTGGCTATGTGGTAATGCCGTGTGCCATCACAATACAGCTTTAGTATTGAAGAAATAGTTCTGTTTTTTCTTTTCCCGAATATTTCTGTTTATTACCTTGCAATCTTGAGTGCATAAGAAACCTACGAATCCCTTAAAAAAAAAATTAATAATAATAATAATACCTAGGATTAATATGACGTGATTTTATTTGATAGGAGTTGAGAAATTTTAACTTCTAACTTCAAAAAAATAATATATGTTGAGTTATTCTCATTTTCATCGTAACATTGATATATTTGATATCTTTTATAAATGTTTATAAATCATATATTTCAATATAAAAATAGACAGCAAGTTGGATGTAAAAATAATTTAGTTATTACTTAAATAATTTATATCAATTTTTTAATTTACAAAGAATAATTGTTGATATGGATATTTATTCCAATAGATATGCAGCATCAAAATACTGATTGATTTTGAAATTGATATTTTATTATAGTCAATGACCAATTTAACTCTCAGTTGTATTGTAATCTTGTAAGTTCAGATTTTTATGGATGTCAGAATATATTATAAAAGAACAATTAAGACCAACAAGAACTTAACTCGACTGACATCTATATGTATTAAGGATCAAGATATTCGTGGTTCGAATTCTCTCACCCCCAATTTATATCCAAAAAACTTGTTTTTCAAAAAAAAAATTAAGATTAAGTTTGTTAATGTCGGGTATCAAAGTAATTATTGTAAGCATTAATGAGCAAGCTAAATACTTAACCTACATTTCACGACAAATAAAAAATTTAGTTTAGAATTGAGAACAAGCTAAACATGTTGATTTTCTTCTAATTTGAAAAGAAAACCAACAAAGTCTAGATTCCATTAAGACGAACTGATTTTTCTGTTCATGTTAAGTTAGAATTGTAGGAAAAATGAACATGACTCTTACCGAAGAGGAAGGAATGCAGTGAAAATGAGCTCCAAATGTAGGGGTTCATTATAGAAGCAACTAATGTCAAAATTAAATTTGCAAGGACAAAAAGAAATTTTAACCTCACGTTGGTTAGGAATAAATAAATTTACAATAGCCCTGTACTATGTATTATAATTAAAAAATAAATAAATTACATATTTAGTTTATAAACTTTCATATTTGTATCTAATAAGTTTCTAAGCTTTAAAATCTCCAATAAATTCTTTAACTTTTTCAACATTTTTCAAAATTAACTCTACCAAACATAAATTTTAAAACTTAAACTTGTGTCTAATAAGTAAACTTTCAAAAATGTCAAAGGTCAAAGACACTTAATCAGACACTTTTTTTTTTACAAGTTAATGAACTAAAGTTGCTTATAACCTTTTAAAAGAATACTATAGGGTACTTCGGATATTTTTTGAGAAAAAGAAAATTGTAGATTTCAAGTTTCATTAGAAAACAATCCTTTAAAAAAAAGAAGGAAAAAACATCAAACAGGGTTTAAAATCCACTATAAACTTACAAAAGAAAAGTGGAATTAAGCATATTAAAGAAGCAATTTGGTACTTACCTGCTAATTGGGTTAAAAAGTGTTTAGTTTAAACTTTGGAGTCAAGATGCCATGATGATGCATATTTTCATCCATGCTGTCCAACCATCATGTCATCATCCTTCATCTTCTCCAAAATGTAAACCTCATCAAAATTACTATTACACATTAAATTCATGACTCAATTATGCATTGATGCAAAATAACTGCATTGTTTCACATTTTACAACTAGAACAGCTTATTTGGTTAAGTAAGGCAACAGGCCCTCCTTTATTTGCCATGACATCTCCTTACTTAGCACCTGTATGAGATGAACTAATAAATAGCAGCACATCTAAGAACAATAACAGGTAATGCCTAAATAATTACAAACCTTCTAGAATAAACGGTCGAATTTGATAGATTTGGGGTGTTTCAATATCATCATCCTTCGATTCAACTTGATCGAGAGGTCCCTCAGGTTGGGGTTTCTCCATGTTGTCATTGTCAAAGGATTTGATTTGTAGATCTCCCTCAGGTTGGGTTTTGTCCAAGTTTTCGTTATTAAAGGTTTCCAATTGTAGATCTCCCTCAGGTTGGGTTTTGTCCAAGTTTTCGTTATCAAAGGTTTCCAATTGTAGATCTCCCTCAGGTTGGGTTTTGTCCAAGTAGTCATTATCAAAGGTTTCTATTGGTAAATCTCCCTCGCGTTGGGTTTTGTGCAAGTTGTCATTGTCAAAGGTTTCGATTAGTAGATTGGGCTGTATTTCGTCGGGAGGCGGTGGCTCAAGCTCCTGGTACTTGGGCTTGTTTTTTTCTAGGAGAAGGTAGGTGGTATAATACCAGAACAACAGTATCCTACTCTGAGCTATCAATGTATCCCTAATACGGCTTCGACCAAAAGAGAGTCGTTCGAGTGCCTGCATATCAGAGAAAAGCAAAGTTATTAGGATGGAAACATATCTTGTCTTAAATGCTGAAAGGTTAACCAATTATGTAAAGATATCTTTGGAGAGGCTCAATTTTCCTCTCAATAGGAATGTGCTATTTCTCGGATAAACTCACACCCCAATAAAAATAAGCCACGAGAAAGTCGACGAAATAAGTTATAACTTGCCAATTTATAGTTTCAAACTGAATCAAAGAATTCTACAAGCTAGAGGTTCACCACAAGGAGGAGCTAAGGAATATTATCCCACTAGTTATACAAAGGTTAAATTACAAGTTTAACCCCTTGAACATTTTATTTTATTTTATTTTATTGGAAAAAAAAACATAGATCTACTAGACACAATTGAAAGTTTAGGCCGTCATTAGAGATAAAAATAAAATTTAAATCCGATAGACCAATTAATTTTTAAAAATTCTGAATTTGTCAGGAATTTATCAAACACAAAGATAAAAGTTTGGAAACCTATTAAATATAAAATTGAAAATTTAGAGACCTATTAGACAGCTTTGATAGTTCAAGAATTAATAAGACACAAACTTCAAAGTTCAAGGACTAAACTTGTAATTTTACCCTATACAAACAAATAGAGCCATAAATAATCTGGTTCCTGTGGACTTATGCAAGCATGCACAAAGTGTACCACAGTTTTCAATGACTTGTACCATGCTCAATCATTTCAGTATCTTACACAATAATGAAGATTCCATACTCAAGTTAAAATAATAAAGTTCATACTCTCGCTTACCTGTTCTCCCGTTTGAATATCGAACGAATGCTGACAATCAAATTGAAGTCCTTTAAACTCATTGATGCAAAGCCCTTGAAAGGCCCTGAAAGATGGAATGTCACTCGAGTCACAAGAATCAATGAAGAGAGAATATTTAAATTTAACACGAAACCCGAAGTCTTTTAATCGATCTGATACACATACCATCTTATAAGAGAAACACTAGGAATCCAACGAAAGATGATCGGCGTGTTGTCTGCATTGACATAATAGCCACCAAATACAATAAAAACTGTCATGAGTGAGGGTCCCACTGCCATTGCTGCTTCTGTGCTAGGAACCATAGCTCCTACGGTGAGCCCCATAGCAGATGCAGCAAAAGATTCAACCGTGACAATACTGCAGAACTTCCCAAATCTAGAAGTAGAAAAATTACAAACCCAACCATCAGAAAGAGTTAAGTTAATTTTGCCTTATTAAACAACCGTTCCTTGGAGGATGAAATTCAAAAAGGCAAATTTTTTAGAGATTAGATAAATTAAAGAACTTATGGACCAAGACTACTTTGTCATTTCGAAATATTAAAGTCCCATTTGGTAACCATTTTGTTTTTGGTTTTTGAAAATTAAGCCAATTTCCTCAATATAATGGTTGACTTCTTAGTTAGATTCCAAAAACAAAAACAAGTTTTGAAAATCTACTTTTTTTAGTTTTCAAAATTTGGCTTGGTTTTCTAAACCATTGTTAAAAAAATATATACAAAGGAAGAAATTTAGAGATAAAAGTAATGTCTATAGGCTTATTTTTCAAAAACAAAAAACCAAAAACTAAATGCCAAACGGGGCCTAAACATTTTCCATTGATATAGTAAAACATTGCAAATACAACTCCTATAACATGCGTCCCACTTAAACCCAAACCTTCTAACAAAGAATCCCACCAAAATAGCGATAAATGAATGAAATATATAACCCCAGTCCCCTGCAAGTTATTTTTTAATTAATATTATTTGTGGCATCGAGTGCTTGATTTTGACAGCAAATTACGGAATCACCAAACCCTGACCTTGATGCAGTTGGGTGAAGACGAGCCATGGGGTACAAAATAGCCCCAAATACCAGTGGAAAAGCAGCTCCAATTGGAATCTCGGCCAACAATTTAGAAAGCAAATATGGGCCTAATGTATAAGATCCCTTTGCACGCTCCCTGTCAACAATTGCACGTTCCTTCGGAAAAACACCCACAGTCTTGGTGAGAGCAGCCATTGCAGTGTTGATTGCTGCAACCTGAAGTGAAACGTATCCATATTAGCCACAAATTGGATTGAGAAACTGATAGGCTTCAGCCAAATCAATTTATTTATCAACACAGAGGAAGAATTCGAGATCTCCCCTATTCTCTCCCAAGTCTCTCACAGAGAGCTATTACAACCAAGAGAATACTGAAGATGATTTCTCCTCCAATCCCAAGAGAATACATACTCCTCCCTCAGGCCCCTAACTAACAATATTCCCTTGGGCCCCACACAATCCCTCAATTCTCTCACACATATTACATACCTTGCTCTCCCTTACCTCTCACACGCTTATGTACATACGCCTTAGTGACCCGAGGCCTATCATTACCCGCCCCCCAAAGAGCCACCTTGTCCTCAAGGTGGAATTCAGGAAACCGTTCTGTAATTACCGATGCTAACTCCCAAGTGGCATCCACCGCCAAGCCATTTTCCCAATGGTTCAACACCTCCAACGCTCCCTGATCAGTGGGTGAATCGCACGTCCCTAATACCTCCGCTGGCTGGAGCATATAAGTCAAGTCTGGTGCCAAATCTTTGGGAATGGGAAAGACGGGCAGATTATGACCCGCAGCCTTGTGCAACAAGGAAACATGGAATACTGGATGTAAGCCCGTACCCACCAATAAATTCAGTTGATACGCCACTTCACCCACTCATTCTGTGATTTGAAAAGGCCCTATGAACCGTGGGGCCAATTTCGGATGCTTATATCAAGCTAAGGACAATTGCCAATAGGGCTTTAACTTTAAATAGGCCCATTCCCCTGCAGCAAACTCCACTTCTCGTCGCTTCTCATTGGCTGCCTTGGTCATTCTTTGTTGCGCCTTGTTCAATGATTCTTTTAAAGTAGCTAACATCTCATCTCGGTCACGCAACTGCACCTCGACCTAACCAACAACACTAAAGCCCTTCTCATAACGAAGTATAGGTTGTGGAGGATATCCATACAACACTTCAAATGGGGTCAAGCATGTAGTCGTATGAAAGGACGTGTTGTTACTGAATTTAGCCCACGGAATCCATTTAGCCCACTGCTTCAGCTTCCCCATTACAAAACAGCGAAGATAAGATTCAATACCTCGATTAACCACTTCGGATTGCCCATCTGTTTGGGGATGATAGGCTGTACTATGCCGCAATTGCATCCCTAAGGATCGGAATAGTTCCTCCCAAAACAAACTCGTGAAAACCTTATCTCTATCTGAAACTATACTCTAAGGATATCCATGCAATCGAACCACTTCCCAAACAAAAATAGCAGCTACGGAGTGTGTTGAGAAAGGATGCTTTAAGAGAATAAAGAGGGCATACTTGGATAGTCAGTCAACTACGACCAAGATAGTGGCGTACCCTTCGAATTTAGGCAATCCTTCAATGAAATCCATGCTTATATCCTCTAGACCCTATCCAGAATGCGTAAGGCTTGCAAAAGCCCAATCGGCGCCAAAGTCGGATATTTTGCTTGTTGGCAGACAGCACATTCAGCAACAAAACTGCACACTCTCGCTTTCATTCCCTTCCAAAACACTTCACATGCTAACCGTTGGTAAGTCTTTAGAGCCCCTTGGTGACCCCCTACCGGGCTATTGTGGAATTTCCTCAGTAAGAAAGGAGTGGTGGGGGAGGTATCCGGATTAACCAAGTGGCCTTGATAGTACGGTAAATCATCTTGCAAAGAACACCCACAAGGCGCTTTTTGTCCAAGTATCAATGACTATCTGATGGCATTGAGTGTAGGGTCCGCACACACCTGATCAACAAAGATGGACGTGTTTAATCCCTCCACCACACTCAACAAACCAAACTCCAATGCCGGAATTAATCTCGATAAAGCATCCGCTGCTGAATTCTCAGAGCCACGTTTATATTCAATGCTAAAATCGTATCCCAAGAGCTTTGCAATCCATCTTTGATATTTCCCTGCAATCACCCTCTGATCCAACAAAAATTTTAGACTCCTCTGATCCGTTCTTACCCTAAATTGCCTGCTCAACAGATAAGGGCGCCACTTTTGTATTGCCAATACAATGGCCATCAGCTCCCGCTCATACAGAGCCATAAAGCGATGTGTTGGAGGTAACGCCTGGCTAAAATATGCCAATGGTCTGCGATTCTGCATCAAAACAGCCCCAATGCCAACCCTAGAGGCATCCGATTCGATCTCAAACGGTTAATTGAAGTTCGGTAGCCCCAGGACAGGTAACGATGTCATAGCCGTTTTGAAACGGTGAACAGCTTCCTTAGCATCTGGGTTCCACCCAAAATTACCTTTTTTTAACAATTGCATGAGAGGTAAGGCGATCGACCCATAATTAGCCACAAACTTCCGGTAATATCCCGGCAGACCAAGGAAGCCCATCAACTCGCTAATATTTTTGGGTTTTGGCCACTTCTGCATCGCTTCAATCTTGGATGGGTCAGCCGCAATCACGACCCAAATACTCCACACAAGTCACTGCGAACTGACATTTCTTCTAATTGGCTACAAAGTTATTGTCCTTCAGTATGTCTAAAACAATCGTCAGGTGCTCTACATGGTCCTCCATCGAACAACTATAAATGAGGATGTCGTCAAAGAAGACCAACACGAATTTTCTCAAACAAGGTCTCAGAATGTCGTTCATGGCTGCCTAGAATGTCGAAGGAGCATTTCGTAGCTCAAATGGCATCACTAAAAATTCGTAGTGTCCCTCATGAGTCCCAGTCTTATGGATGTCGAACTTTCGTACCCGAATTTGATGGTAACCAGACTTCCAATCTATCTTTGAGAAAATAGTGGCACCAAACGGCTCATCCAACAACTCATCAATCACCGGAATGGGAAACTTGTCTGGTATGGTCGCTCGATTAAGGGCTCAATAGTCCACACAAAACCGCCAATTGCCATCTTTCTTCTTGACCAAAAAAACCAGGCTAGAGAAAGGGCTTCTACTAGGCTGAATAATTCCAGCCATTAGCATCTCACGAACCATCTTTTCAATCTCGTCCTTCTGAAATTGTGGATATTGATATGGTCAAACGTTGATAGGTCCTATTCCGGGCTCCAATCCAATCGCATGATCATGATGCCTTTTGGATGGTAAAGTGATTGGTGTCATAAACACCTTTTCAAATTGCTGAAGAACTGCTCGGATAGCTTCAGGAATCTGTTGCACATTCTTATGGAATTCAACCTTGCCATCATCCTTGACCCCCGTATCCAAAACACCGAGTTCCACAAACATCCCTTGGTCTTCTTTTCCAAGCATCTTCATCATCCATTCCAATGAAATTGGGGATTTCACCAAACTACGGTCTCCGTGGAGCTGGACCATCCATTTCCCCACCTGAAACTCCATAATTGACAAACGATAATCCATTTCGATTTTGCCCAACGTCTCCAACCAAGTCACCCCCAAGAATATGCGCTCCCTAATGGAAAAGGAAGGAAATCATGAATTATGGATAAATCAGAAATAGTGAGGAACACACTTTTGCAAATTCCCGCCGCCCGGAGATATCCACCCGTTCCCAAGATAACTCCATATTCTCCGGTTTGTGATATGGACAACTGTAATTCTGATATCAATTCCTCATCAATAAAATTGTGAGTCGCTCCTCCGTCGATTAGAACTACCACCTCACGTCCACAAATGCTTCCTTTCACCTTCATGGTCTCAGGTGAGTGTAACCCAACCATTGAGTTGAGGGATAGATTGGCCATCTCCGTTGTTGCGCTGTCTCGCTCTACCTATCCTTCCACACCGAAGTTATCGGCGCTACCTCTCCGGCCTCATCGTCCAGCGTTATATTTTCCCCATCCTGCACAAACATGAAGTGCAACTCTCTTTTCTTGCACCGGTGACCAAAGCTAAATTTACCATCGCATTTAAAGCAAATGCCCTTTTCTTTTTTTGCTCTCATCTCTTCCTCTATCAACCATCGGTAGGGAAGAGTATTCCCCACTCTTCGTTGTTGAGTCGTGGATCGACATAATTGTGGTTGACGAAGCCGTAGAATTTCTATTAGGGCTAAATGAAAAAGACCGGGCACTCGTTCCACCACCGTTCGACCCGCTTCCACTGGAACCCGACCCACTAGCTATTGGGTTCGAATCGAACTTGGCCCATTCCCCGAGCTGGCCTGCTTAAACCTCTTTGCTTGGAATAGTTTATCTTCCTCAATCAATTGGGCCATTATCATTTTTGCTTTTAGGCCCGTTGGTTTCATCCTTCTCATCTCACTTTGGATTTCTTCTTTCAACCCACACATAAACTTACATTTTAGGGCTTGTTCCCCCAACTCCTTCAACCCAACAGAGTATCGTTCAAACTGTCGACGGTGTGCTCTCACCGTCGTCTCTTGCTAAAGTTTCATCAGACGTGCATATCGATCAGCTTCGTTTGCCGGTCGAAACCGATCCAACAGCAACTCATGAAACCGTGACCAACTTCCCACCGATCGCCAATCATCTTTCCATTGATACCAATCCAAGGCTTCTCCTTCCAAACACAGGACCGTTGCATCCAATTTATCTTTCTCTGATAAACTATTCACCACAAAGTAATGTTCCACGCAGTGCAACCACCCATTGGGGTTCTCGCTCTCCTCCCCTTTGAAAATCGATACCTCCAGTTTCTTCAGCCTCATGCGAACAAAGGAACTTCTTTGCTGCCAGGTGCGTGAATCCCGTTTTTTGCTTCTCCTTCTACTTTCGAACCCGTCAATGATGAATCAACTGGTTTTTTCCCTTTGTCCGATATTGTCCTCTCCGATGATGTCGTTCCCTGCTCCGCCAATAACACGTCCAGGCGTGATAAAATCAAACTCATTTTCCCATTCATCACTTCAAACTTCTCGTTTGACTCCTTGAATCCAACCTCCACCTTGCTTTTCCAACGACGATTGCTTTTCACCCATCTCACTCAACTTCTTTTCCACGGTTACTACCCTTCCATTTTTCCCACCATACCCAAGTCTTACTGCTCTGATATCAAATTGATAGGCTTCAGCCAAACCAATTTATTTATCAACACAGAGGGAGAATTTGAGAGCTCCCCTATTCTCTCTCAAGTCTCTCAGAGGGAGCTATTACAACCAAGAGAATACTTAAGATGATTTCTCCGTCAATCACAATAGAATACATACTCCTCCCTGAGGCCCCTAACTAACAATATTCCCTTGGGCCCCACACAATCCCTCAATTCTCTCATACGTATTACATACCTTGCTCTCCCTTACCTCTCACACGATTATGTACATACACCTTAGTGAACCGAGGCCTATCAGAAACTTGTATATGTTATGCTTCCTAGGAATTATTCTCAATTCCAGCAACTAAGGGTGGGAGTGAGGGATCTTCTTCAATGATAATTGCAACACAATATTGGTTTGTTATTGCGGTACAAAAAGCATCATCAGAATATCATATTAATACAACAAAGCAATGTAACCACAATGCTTGAATGATTCCAAATGTACAACGATATATTATACCTGAAGCAAACCCATCCTATCCTGGATTGATGTTTGAGATCTTCCCATTCTCCAAAAGACTGAACCAAATATAATAGCTGATGCAATGGACATTCGTGCTCGAACCTTATTTGTTGGTCCATCCCGAGAAGCCTGGTAATTCATTAAAAGCTTCAATCAAGTAAAATAACTAACAGAATTACCATACACACAACAGATTAACACGTCCAGCAGACCACTTGTGACCCATAGATACTCTCCTTAATGTATGTGATTTGCCAAACAACTGGAGATGGGGACTAGACAACTTCAATTTAAGAATAAGAAGAAATAGCACATGAAATTGAATGTTTTATCCAAATAAATTTATCAGATCATTGTTAGAATATCAGAAACTGCATAGCATAGGTTTTCTTTTTCACCCTCTTATAGCTTCTATCTACATTTTTCGACTGAATGAGCCAATTTAGAAACCTGCATCCATGCACGCTTGAGGAGCAAGCAGAATTCCTTCCACCAACCTCCTTTCTTCAAAAGCTTACTTTTCCTGAATTCTTTATCAGCCAAGACCTGCCTTTTCTCAATTGGGTTTGCATACAAAATTGTTGAAGAGTATCGTGAGAATGATTCAACAAGACTGCAGATTCTCTTCTGAGAGGAGTACACGCTGTCTGCAGAACTATAGTCAATTGATATAAGATCTGCCAGAAACTCAGCGGGATTCACATGGTCCGGGCAATTATACCTGTTCAATCAAACAGAGAACTATTAAATGACAATATCTGGATTCTAGAGTCCAAATAAGGTAACTGAAATAATTTTTAAGAAAGAGAGAGGATTGAAGTAAACATAGAAAAGGCAGAAGCGACAGGCACACATATATTCAATTTCTTTCGTTTACAAAAAAATATAAAACAAGAAAAATGAACTTGAAGAAAAATGTAAAATGCTATCAAGATAAAATATCATATTGGACCATTGGTTAGTAAATGCAGAACAAAGATAATGTACAAGCACTAAAAACCTTGTACGTGAAAAATTGAGTTAGAAATGCAAAGCCTGATAGTAGACAACAAACAAATCATCAGCCATGATCAATACTCATCAAGAGGTAAGCGCCTAAAATGTCCAAAAAAAAAATGAAACACATGCTGAAGGATAAATGAGGTGTATGCTGTAAACAAGGAAAATGCTCAAACGAAAACATATTTGTTGAAGGTATGGATAGAGCTCACAACCCAAATTTAGAGAAGTAATCTAAAGGTTCCTCGTGAGCAGGACCAGCATAGACAAGAGCACCCTCTGTCAACAATATGATATCATCAAATTTGCTGTACACAGAACCTCTTGGTTGATGTATGGAGCAGATTACAGTGTGCCCATCCTTCGCAAGTTGTTGAAGTGTCTCCACTACTTTCTCAGCCTGGAATGCATCAAGTCCTGGAAGCACCATGTTTATAATTTTATTTGTGAGACATTTTACATTTATAGTTAGCACTGTTTGGATCAACAATCACTAGTGAGTGGTGAACCTTATCATTCATTTTAAACAAATAACAAAAATGAAAAGTTTTGATAAGCCAGAAACTGAATGATTACAAAGAATTAGATAGTAGCAATTGGAGGGAAAAAATGAATCCCTGGTTGGTTAGGAAAACAGGATTTTGCAGCACAAGGGTCTGTAAACTTTGGGGAAGTTGTGTGTGATTTTATAGTTTCAACAAATTGGTATAGTATTATAAGCCACACTCATATAAAATGTTGAAGCTAAGACATGTACATAGATGATGATGCCAAAAGTACAGAGCAACTGATTGTCAAAAGAGAACTCTCACAATGAGGCCAGGCTTACCTGTCGTAGGTTCATCTGCAAATATAACAGATGGGCTGGCAATCAGTTCACATGCAAGGGACAAGCGTTTCTTTTCACCCCCACTGATCCCACGAACTCTTGCATCACCAACACATGATTCAGCACAGTTTACCTTTCAAACAAAAGAATATGAAATTAGCATGAACATGCTTAAGCTTAGATGAAGGGAAGCACATCACATCACTGTAACTCAGAAGAGGCCAAGAGCCATATTATTTTTTTGGATAAGAGGCTAATTGCCATATTATACAACCAGTTTATAATTCTATTATGAGCAAAGAAGCTCTTCTTAAGCATTTCAGCCTATAAAATGATTGTGTACATTGTTTGGTAAGATCTTACAAAGAATGGAGTGGAAAATCAGACCCAGGAGCCAGCTATGAACCTATGGCACTGGCCATAGTCCTTTATGCTAGATTAAATTAAAACAGATAATACATCCACAATGTATGAAAATCTTATTTCAGCTCACTTCGGAAAACAAATATTTTATACAAATCTTACCAAACCTAGTTTCAAGAGCAGATTGTTAACATATTCTTCCCTCTCTTCTACAGAAGACATCTCAGTAAGCTGAAGTTCAGCAGCAAGCTTCAGTGTCTCTCGCACAGTTAGCTGTGAGAAAAAGAGGTCCTCCTGTCTCACATATGCCAACCTACAATATTGATAATAATGATGTTTTGATGTCTATGGGAGAAAAAGGATACAAGGATACAATGAGAGACAACATTATGGTGTAAAATAATTTTTGTTTTAAGGAAACGTACCTGTAAGCTCTCTTATTTGAATCAGCTTTTCCATTGAAGTCTATAATGCCTGAGAGATGTAACCATGGTGAAGCCGCTAGCTGACCAGCCAGAATATTGAGCAACGTTGTTTTTCCTGAACCTGACGGCCCCATTATTGCCAATAATCTTCCTGGTTTTGCTTCTCCGCTAACATTCTTAAGCAGCCATCTCACCTACCAATAGGTTCTTCAATCAGTAATCCATCATGCTCTGCTTTTAAAAGCATGAATATTATTGGCTCAATTACACGAAATGCAAGTCATACAAGAGAACTGAATAGCCAATCGAAGCAGCAATGAAGTTCTTCAACATTTGCATGCCACAAAAACAGAGATCAACCAATCAACTTACAAAAATCGAAAATCAGAACATATGCCGGTAGTTTCTTTCCCTCAAAACTGAACTCGTAATGGTGAAAACTAAAGGAAACGCCAAGTTCATTTCCAAAATGAAGTCAGTTATTCACTATCCAAACATTCTACAGCATTTTCGATAACTCAAAACACGACAATGAGACCAGAAATCGACTTTAAAGAATGAAGAAAACAAGAAGAAACTCACTGATTTGGAGGATTTATCAGAGAGAGAGCACGAGATATTGCACCATCGGATTTTCACCGGCGTAACTTTCCCGGAGGGTGGAGCTTCTTCCCCGAAGTCAATGTCTCCATCTTCCTTCTCTCCGTCCTCGAGCTCGATGTCGTAATCCGGCGGAAGAGCAGGTTCGGGTCCAGAGAAAAGACGGACGAGGAGAGCCGCCGCCACGGCGACCAAAACTTGGCCAACGCCGTTCCCGCCAAGGCTCTTGACCGTCTGGCCCACTCTTTTCCGGTCAAATTTCACCATTCCACTCCGGCGGAGTTGAGCAGTGCGCCACCGCGCAAGAGACTACCGGAAGGTCCCCGTACCTACAGGAGATTCCGATGGCGGCGTCGTCTGTTGAGAAAGAAATTGGCCGGATTCTCGTAACAGACGAGACAACGAGTGTAACGTAGAAGATAAGATGGGTGTATTGGGTATTGGTAAGAAGCTCACTCGCGCAGTAGTGGAAGCTTTCAAGTCTTCGAGAATTACGAACTTACCTGCGTAGCACGAATAAAAGTAATATTTGGAAATGCCATATTAAAAGAAAAAATTAAAAAAAAAAATTGTTACATGAAAACTTTACATTGGATATTTCGGTGAAATGAAGATAAGTAAAGCTGGATGCACTCAAATATTTTTCTAAAATTAATTCGATGTCAAAGTGTGTCTGACTTATTAATAATTGATATGTATTTTCATCGTTGTTTAAAAAAGTTCGATATAGAGGTGTTCAAATAATTTGATGATTCGAAAAAATCAACCAACTCAACCCAAGTGTGATTTGGGTTAGGTTATCAACTCATTTGGATTAGGTTGAGTTCAAATAAATGAAAATTTTATGGGTTTGATTGATTCATGCGTTTACCTAATATAACCCAAACTAACTCATATTTATTTTAACTTTAATATATATATGTTTACTTATAACACAATTATTTATACATATATTGATTTCAATGGTATTTAATTTTAATTTTTTTGAATAATTTATTTTTCAACAACTTTTAAAAGTAATCTTTTTGCACTTTCAAAAGAAAATTCACAATATAAATTGAAATTAAGTTGTTAATCTTAATTTAATATATGAAAATAATTAAACTATATTTTTACATATTTACGTTTGGCTTCTTTTTAACAAAATTTTAAATAAATGATCCGATTAACCCAATCCAAAAATTTTATTGTTGGGTTGGATTCATTTTTTAATAAAAGTCATTTGGGTTGAATAAATTTACAATCCGAATAATTGAGTTGGGTCTAAAAAGTCTTTCAACCCAACCCATAAACACCTCTAATTTGATCTCCATGCAATTGATGTTAGAGAATCGATGATGTCCACATTGGTTGGCCCTCCTCTAAATTTAAGTCGTTGCAATTTAATAAGAGAAATAGATGAAGTTCATCGACAAAATGTTCGAACATCAATAGTAAAAAATATTGTTGAGTTTACGGGGCCAAAAACCCCGTAGATATACTAAGCACAAAATTAAAAGTTCTAAAGTTTTATTAGACATAAATTTCAAATTTACACTTAACTTATCAATTAATTTCTTTTTTTAGAAAAAATGACAATGACTTATTAGACCTTTAAAAATTTATCAGACACACAATTGAAAATTTATAGATATATTAAATACTTTTAAAATGCTAGAGATCAAATAGGCACAATTTTCAAAATTTCAAGAATAAAAAAATTAAAGAAAAGTATAAATTTTTACCCATTAAGTTGAACGTTGTATTTTTCAAAATGAATTATAGTTTTTCTTCTTCACAGTTGAATTGAAAACGTTATGAATACGTAAGCATATCTTCTTTGAATATTAGGGAGTGGTTGATGTAAAAACTAACCATCTCTTGCTCTAATAAATACTTTTTCAAAACCCTCAATTAGTTATAGTCAATATTATTTCAAAATTTTATTATTTTATATTATTTTTTTATTTTTTGCTACAATGTTTTTTTTTTGTCAAACTAAAATAGTTTACACTTCAAACATATATTATAATAATCGAAAATAATAATTTACATCCCAATTTTCAAATTATAAATTATTATAATCTAATTATAATAATTTAAGATTATAAAAACTAACTCATTCTAGATAGTTATTCATATGTCAATCGATCTCTCTCATCCAAGAGTGAGAGGGGAGGAAACAATCAATACAAAGGACAGAGACCTCTTCAACCAAACCAAAATCACAAGGGCCATTCTTTGTGCTTTATTGTTACTTTTTGTTTCTTGTTATTAAAATTATTTTTTTTTAAAAAAAAAAAAAAAAAAAAAAAAACCTTCTTTTCGCTATAACCATTACATGTTGATTTTATCATTTCGAGAAATAATAATAATATTTAAAAAAAAAAACAAGTTCATACTTTTTCATCTATGAACTTTAAACATATTAAATAAATTCATAAATTTTTAATTTTGTATCCATTAAATTTCTAAAATTTAAAATGAATCTAATAAGTTTTTTAGGATTCGTTTGATAATGTTCTCATTTCATGTTTTCTATTTTTTGTTTCTTGTTTCATATTTCATATTTCTTGTTTTTTATATTTTAAGACTTAGAAACAGGAATATCATTTCCTTTTTTTTCATGTTTCTTATTTCTTTATTTCTTGTTTCCTATCTTTTGAAAATTATAAACATGAATATGTTTGATATCTATTTCTGTTTCTTGTTTCCTTAAAAAAAGAAATATAAACAAAAACTTTTTTTATAACTATTTTTTATTTCTCATTACTCATATCTTTTTTCTCACTCCTCTCTCTTTTTTGTTGTTGGTCACCATCTCTGGCCATCACCTCGTCCGCCAACTTTCATCCACTACCTAGTGACATTTTAATTTTTTCAAGTAAAATTGAAATTGTTGCCTTTAATGTGTGGATATATTTTGGAATGTTGAAGTTAAAATTGAATCAATAGGGTAATTCAATTTTAAAATAAACATGAGAAAATTTTGGTTTTGCAAGTTAAGGTTAAAAAATTTAGATTTTTTTTTTAAATGTTATTTTAGTATATATTAACAAAAATAGGGTAGGATTGAAAAGATTGACAAAAATAGGTTTTTTAAGCGTGTACCCGGTACACGATTAGATTTAAATCATGTACTTGGTACACGAGTGTCTGTGATCTGGCACGCGCAGATTGCCAATGTGATAGTTATGCAACATTGACTGAGGTAATCGTGTACTGGGTACATGACTTCGTTCTCCATTAAACCGTGGCGCCTTTTCTTCCTCCATCCGAAAACCATCCAAATCCTTCTTCCTCCATCCGTGAGCTTTTTCGTTGTACAAAATAATTTTATCGGAGATGTACAACAATATTCAGTACAACACAATTTACCAGTGTTATTGGGTTCAATGTGTCACCAAATATTGGTCAACATAGAAAGTATTATTCAACAAACAAGACGACTTAATGTTGCTGATACTGATCGAAGACGTATTCGTCGTAGATGACAACGACAATAGGGTGAAGCTAATTTATATGCACATAAAGACAACCCCCATGTAGGGCAAGGGCCAAGGGGTCGTCTTTAAATTTATGTAAACTTCTATTTTCAAATTAAATAACTAATTGTAAATCTTCTTTAGTATCATGACATTTTTTTTTTTAATATAAGTGCAGAATAATTATGTTTTCATTGCATATTAAATATACAATTAAGTTTAATAATGAAGAAATTTGCTAGTTAAAAATTAGAAAGAAAAAAACACTTCAATTGATTTTTTTAAAAAAAGAAAAAAAAATCGTGGACCCGATCCACGAGTCCCTCTTCAACCGGTCCACCAACTGAGCTAACGTGGTGCTAACTGGATTAAATGCTAATCATGTACCCCATACACGATTTCCCTTCATACCAAAACTACTATATTTTTGTCAATATTTCCATTCCCACCTATTTTTTAAAAATTCTTTCCCATGTACCCCATTTTTGTCAATAATTTGAAAATCTACAATATTTTTTAACTTGATTCGCGTGTCTATGCCAACCCTATCAATTGCAATTTTTAATCAATTTTGAAATATTATATATAAACAAGAAACAGAGCAAGGGGAAACTACTTTTTGGAGTTCCTCAAATTTGGCCCATTAAGGAATGTTTCGTAAAATTTAGAAACGAGAAATGAGAATAGTTATCAAACAAGTATTTTTCTTAAAAAATGAGAAAACAAACAAGAAATGGGAATATTATCAAACATGCCTTAACGTTCGAATTGATTACTAAAAGATCTATGAATTTTGTTTACATATAATAGATTATTGACATGATGAAATTTTTTTAAAAACCTACAAACCTACTAGATACAATATTGAAAATTTATAATCCAATTAGGCGTAAAATTTAATTTTATATCTAATTTGTTAAATTAAATTTTAGAAGTTGGAGGAACCTTGAAAACTTAAAGGAAAGGGAAATTTGGGTGAATGACAAAATATTTGGGCCCAAAATGCCAAATGACCTCTTTTTTTAAAAAAAAAAAAATGTCAAATGGCCACCTGCTGACATCATAGCCATATCAAATTACAATTGCCCTCCCATTTTGTCTTCCATACGCTTTATTGAAATTTCTTCAAATGTAACATTATTCTTGTGTCAATCATTCTCATTGCATTTGAAATCAATCAAACATTCCTAGTAAAACTGTCCATCTGTTGCCAATAATCGAAGCTCTTAATTAAGTGAATTTAATCTTTGTCGTGCATGTCGTGTTTGTTTAGGTTTTGTGTTAGAATCGGTCGGTCGTTTTTATGGGTTTTGGGGTTTAGTAATCGGTCGTTTATGGTTCTTGTTTTTTTGGGTTTTGATGTGTTATGTGGCATTAAGGACGAAGACGAGTTGTGTTCTATGGCATTCGGATAAGGTGGAGGGTGTTGAGGTATATGGTCCAGTTAAGGTGAGCGAGATTGTTGATAGCAAGATTCGTAATAGCATAATCGGCGAGAGCAATATTTGCGAGAGCCCACTTGTCCACCATATGCTGTTGAGGGAAGTGAAGAAGAAGAAAGTCGACTCGATCAGATTCTCCATTAGAGGAAAGGTCGTCACGTTTTCGAAGATGGTTTTTTGTTGATTACTGATTTATGGTAGTTTCCTACACAAGTTGTTCAGAGTGAGGAGTCCTTAAAAGAACTTGCAACGAAGCACTTTGGTAACTAGTCGACTTTGGACTCATTCCACATCAATTTTCTAGAAGAAGAATACAAAAGGTTGGAGTTCGAAAACAATGATGATGCTATTAAGATTACCTTAATGTACTACACGGAGGTTGCAATGATAAAAAAGAACAAGCAGAAAAATGCAGACGATTGTAGACTATTTGAGGATGTTGAGGACATAGATTATTACAACAGTCTAGATTGGAGTACAATTATTTGGGAGAGGACACTCGAAGCCATCAAGACTACAATGAATGATAAGGTTGGTCTATACAAGGAGAAGGTGAAAGTAAATAAAAATTATGTTATGAAGTACTCTCTGCATAGATTTCCCCAAACATTATAGGTAGATGTTCTTTAACATAAGCTTATCATTGGTTTAACATTAACATAGTTATGAATACATGTTGTTTCATATTTAGGTATGGACGTATGATATCCTATCACCGGTAGCAGGAAACATTGCCACTCAAAAGAGCAAGGTAGGTGTGCCTCGTATATTACGATGGTTATGCTCCCACTCGGTATCATTCAAAGTATTACAGAGAGACATTTTTTAGTCTCAAAATATAAGTGTACGCTAGCTTTAAATTAACACTAACCATCTTACTGGGTTGGGTTGTTAACGCAGACAAAAGTCAAAGAGAGTTTTGTCATGTCTGATACTGAGATGGAGTTTTAGGACACCCTAGTGGAGAGACTAGTCGTAAGACAAGTACATTCCAACGCTGAGAGTTTAGAGAGCTCAGGTAGTTCAGAAAATGGCGTCGGAAATCTTAGTTAGTTCAGAAAGTGGCAATAGTTCGGATGGGGAAGATAGTTCAGAAAGTGGGGATGGTGATGAGCATAAAGATGCTCAACGTGGAGAGAGGGACAATAAATTTGAGGATGACATAAACATCCACGGGTCCACTTACACCCCCAGTGAGGATATATTTCACGATGTACTGGTGGTCCACGTATGTGAAAAGGACGAGTTGAACTCTTCTGATGAACATTCCAATGATTCACATATCGCATCTATGAAGGAGGAACGTCCTAAGCCTGAAACATCAGGCCATAGGAGGGAGCCAATGTTGATCCTTTTGTATATTTGTACTTGCGGAGTATTGACAGTTCAATATCAAGGTTCGACGGCCATGTATCGAACTTTGAGGGAGACATAAGAGACATGAAAGCACAACTGTCAGTCATTATGTCTCTGTTCAATCTATGAAGGATTCCATGGTGTTTGAGGCGAAGAGGTCACCCACTCCACATACAGCCCACGGTGCCACTAGGTCACCCATCCCACCTCTATCTTGATCACCCATCCCATCTCTACCCCGATCACCCATCCCACATCTACTTCGTTCACCTATTCCATCTCTACCTCGGTCACCTACCTCACATTTTCCTTCAGATACCACCACTTCACATACTTCACTTCCACTTCAGGATCTCGATACCACCACCTTACTTATTGTTCTTCCACTCGTAAAGCCTGATGCCAGAGCCTTATCTATTCCTTTCCCACCCACAGAGCCTGATACCACAACCTCATCCACCTTGTATCTACATCTAGATTCTGATACCACCACCTCACCTACCCTGTTTCACTTATAAACCCTAATACCTTTACCTCACCTACCTTACTTCCACCTCCAGAGCGAGATATTGTTGCCTTACCCACTATCCTTCCACCTTTAGATCTTGATACGAGTAGAAAGGAAATTGAACGTCTACTTTTTTAGATAGAATGTCTGCTAGAGCCACCGTCTATTGCACACTATGACACCATACATGAAAATTCATTGGTATGATCCTTTTGTGATTGGAAAATCTCCTTGCTTATATTTGTTATTCGACATGCTCACCATTCTGTTATATTATGTAGGTTATTGTTGAAACTCGAAAAACCACTCATAAAAGAAAGAGTGTTAACAAATACACATTCGACCCCACCAAAGAAGAAAACAACGAAACAGAAGGAAACTAAAGTACAACTTTCTTTGGACAGACTAATGATTAAGTATCCTTTCCCTGGAGTAACTATGACACTCATTAGAGAAATTGTCCAATACAACTTAGCATGAAGTTCCACCTACTGTCTTTACAGAAATGATGAATTGGACTGTCGATAAAAATACATACCACGAGGTTCGGAAAAATGCATTTTGGCAATTATCCAAGGCTTTTTTTCAGGAATTGACTAAACTGAGTTCATGTGTTGAGTGCGACGTAAGTTTGCAATCCTTGTCTTTTTTTACAATTACATACAATGAAATCCTCTCTTCTAATTTATACCTTATTCTGGATGCAGAATCAATACTTTGTTTCGGGTTATAAAAGATAAATCCTATAGCCGATCGGACATATGCATGAGCAAGTTTACCATATTGTCAATTCGAATAATGGTAATCATTTATTGCACTTGTGAATAGAACTATGTTGGTTATTTATTACAATTTGTTAACGTTGAATTTGTTGTGTAAAGTCATCTTAATACTCTAAATGTGATATATGAACAGATGAAGGACAAGTCAATACTGCATATTGCCATAGTATAGAAGGAAGAAACATCATAAGGAATGGGTAAATTTGACGTGAGGTGGGCGGATATGGATTTTGTGAATACGACAACAAACATCGGTGAATATTGCATGGTGATTAAAATAGACATCAATAGAGGCTGGTTGTTCGTGCTCGATTCACTCCCGTCCATGATGTCAAAGAAGAAGTTGAAGTCTTAGCTAGAGCCATTGACTCTCACCCTACCATCACTTCTTCATTACTGTTATTTGAAACGTTCAAAGTCGGACCTAAATATATCCTATTGGAAAATATCCCGACCTACGACTACGAACATACAACACGGGTCCCTTGATTGTGGCATATTTGCAATAAAAGTTTTAGAGCATCCAGTGATTGGTGGTGATCCTTCCTATCCACTCAGAAAAAATGTCTGACTATAGGATGCAGTTAGTATGTCAGTTGTGGGCAAACACTCCATATTTTTTATGTATATAAAATCTCAGTGTTGTAGATACATATGGATTTCTGTAATATAACATGTGAATTTTTGTAATTTTACTAACTTGTTGTTAACATGTGAAATTCTGTAATTTGACTAACATATAGATTTATGTAATATAACTTGTTTTTAACGGATTGTGAGACTTAAAGAGACTGAGACTTAGAAAGACACATTAAGAGTGAAACATTCAGAGACAGAATGCATTGCACAATTTAAACACTTATATGTGTCATTATTAGCAAGAGTGAGACTTAGAGATACACGTCAAGAGTGAGACATTCAGAGACAAAATGCATTATACAATTTAAATACTTTAGACAGTGTACGTTTGTTTGTACGTAGAGCATACATTAAGGATAAAAAATAGCATATAGACAATCAACCTTGACCAACATTTGAATCATTTCTACTATATTCAGTATGTCACCTGGTCATGAGCGGTTCACTATAGCTTTGTTGATTATGCTCATAATTCCCATACCTACCACATTTTACTTGTCTGCAATGTGAAAGAAATCGAATACGAGGATTTCCATGAGTAGCAGAAAGATCATTCTAAATTACAATCGTATATAAAATTTACAATTACAATCATTAACATAAACAAATGATCATGCAAAAAATACAGAAATTACAGCATGTAATATATAAGATCAAGGAAAAAAGTTATACACTTTTGTAGACTCATCACAAAGCTCCTTGATCACGAATGCTCGATCACTGCAACACAGTAACACACGAACGCTCGTCCAAAACGATTGCTATACTGCACGAACACTGCACACTCAAACTCAGTGATCGCCTAGGTCACGAACTGCCTCCACAGAACCTCGACAGTGTCAAGTTGAGTATGACACCACCAAGAAGGCTACCTTGGCATTCTCGGTGTGAGAATCCAGGGTGTGAGAATCCAGAGGGTGGGCTCTGTGTGGACTTGGTTTGAGGCAGAAGACCGGAGGAAACACAATCATGTAAACGATTGAGCAAGTGGGAGATGGCAAAACCTATCGTATAGGTCAATGTCCCAATCATTTAGGAAAAAACTAAGCGATCGTCTAACAAAAGCTATGCGATCGTTTAGCTCATCGCTTAGCTAAGTGTCTGTCGCCTACTAACACTTCACGATCGTTTACCTTACTCTAAGCTTCGCTTAGTAAATCCAATTTACTCGACAACTTTCCGTGAATATTTTTCCGAGATTGAAAAAATCTCAAACAACAATTTTCAACATTACAAAATCTTTTCTTACTTAAAATTAGGAAAATATTTTTTCTTTTATCTCACGGTTACCATAACCACCAATAACCTCCCACTCAATTGGTTATTAGAGAAAAAGAGTTAATTATCCAATAATTAATATTTTATAAATATAAATGAATGACTAACTTACCATATTATATTTATAACCTATAGTTTTAATATTTCATCTCATGAAACATATAAACCACAACTCTTTTTCTATTCCACTACTTAATGTAAACTCCATTTACATTAATCCTCTACTAGATGTATCTCAATCAACGCCAAGACTAATCATCCGTTGCAGTTAACAACTTCATTGGCACATTTCAAATCAACGCCCAAAAGACCTCACTGAACCCGAGCTACCAAGGGGACCTTATAGACTTGTAGCTCGAAGCTCCAACGGTACGTGAATAACTGACTAAACTCTTTAGTCACGGGATCTACCATCTGTTAACTGCTAGACACTCCACTAAAGACCGACAGTTGAACTCTCCTTACCACATATATATTATGTGTCTATCTTAACCAATCAACAGTGCAACAACCCTCCACAGATCACTCATAACTACAGCTCAGCCAATAACCGTTATGCCCCTGTAGTTACATCTAACTCCTTAAGTACCATCGATCTCTCTAATGAAGATAAGTCATAGTCCTACTGTGACCGAGTCCTCTCTTTCAAAGAGAAGTTGTGGCCACTATGTTCAAGCCCTAGAATCAGCCTTTAAGGGAGCAATCTCTCTACTTACCCCTGTTTTTGGAAATGAGTGAATTTCATCTTGTGTATTGAGTTTCTAGCTTCCAAATCAGACAAGTCCCCAAAAAGGTAGGCATGTTGAGTTGACAATCTAGCCACTCTCACCCATACTAATCAAAGGACTGCCCTTTAAGACATGAGTTTCCAAAACACTTAGGATAGAGGTCGTATCACCTATGGTCGTTTAGGTGAGATGTAAGTCTTTAGTATCAACAACATTATATACAGAGTCTAGTCATCTCGTGGTCCGATCTTATACAAACTCTTTGTATAGGACACCCGCTTGCATGTCCCCACATGAATGGTTAGGATCTAACATTTGTAGTAGTTTACAACACTTGCAAACCTTTATAAAGCGGGTTATATCCGTAGTGTCACCAGGATCAAGTATCCCACCTTAATCCTTATACTACAAACCTATTTAAGTTATCACTTAAGGCATGATCCACTTGTATATCACATATACATGTTTAAGTTTACATAAGATAACCATGGAGCTTTGTTTACTGGATATGAGTAAATGCCAAAATGAAATAATAGTTACTTTATTCATAAAACAATGTGTATCATTACAAACAACGAGACTCCGGAAGAATTAAGACACTAATCCTAACAATCTCCCACTTGTTCTAATGCTTCAGGAGACTAATATACAATACAATATAAAACACGTACAATATACAATAAACTAGAGCATACCTTAGTATCATCTCCCACTTGCCCTGGACAAGGTGCTGCATGTCCCGCAGACCCAAACTCTCTAGGTGACCCTCGAACACTTTAGTCGTGAGAGCTTTTGTAAAGGGGTCAACAACGTTGTGCTCTGACGCGATCTTCGTGACTAACACATCACCGCGATGCACAATCTCCCTGATCAAGTGGTATTTTCGCTCTATGTGCTTACCCTGACGATGACTCCGTGGCTATTTTGAATTTGCCACAGCCTTGTTGTTATCACAATATAGAGTGATAGACAAATCCATATTTGGAACAACTTCCAAATCTGAAAGGAATTTCCTCAGCCAAACAACCTTCTTAGCTGCTTCATAAGCGGCTACATATTCGGCTTCCATAGTGGAGTCCACGATGCATCCTTGCTTGATGCTTCACCAGACTACAGTCCCTCCATTCAGAGTGAAAACTGACCTTGATGTCGATTTTCGATAATCTCTATCAGTCTGAAAGTTGGAGTCTGTGTATCCTGTAAAGATCAGATCCTTATCTCTATACACAAGCATGTAGTCCCTCATTCTCCAAAGATACTTGAGGATCGTCTTGACCGCCGTCTAGTGATCGAAACCTGGATTGGACTAATATCGACTAACAATCCCTACTGCATAACAAATGTCGGGTCTGGTACACAACATTGCATACATGAAGTTTCCTACATCTGAGGCATAGGGAATCCGTCTCATCTTCTCAACCTCTTGAGATATCTTAGGACATTGATCCTTAGACAAAACGATTCCATGCCTGAAGGGTGACAGACCCCTATTGGAATCTTGCATTTTGTACCTGATCAACATTTGATTAATGTATGATGCCTGAGATAGGGCTAACCGTTGGTTCTTACAATCCCGAATGATTTGGATCCCTAAAACATACTATGCCTCATCTAAATCTTTCATTTGGAATTGGGCAGCTAACCATTTCTTAATATCAGTCAGATACCCTATATTATTCTCAATGAGTAGGATATCATCCACATACAGTACCAGGAAAGGTACTGAGCTATTGATGATCTTCTTGTAAACACAAGACTCACCAACGTTCTGATCAAAGCCAAACGACTTGACTGCAGTGTCAAATCTGATATCTAGATGCTTGTTTCAGCCCATAAATAGACCTATTAAGCTTGCGAACTCTTTGCTCTTGATCTGGAACTATGAACCCCTCTGATTGAGTCATATAGATGGTCTCCTCAAGATTACCATTAAGAAAGGCAGTCTTGACGTCCATTTGCCATATTTCATAATCATAAAATGTAGCTATGGATAGGAGTATCCTGATAGACTTGAGCACGACAACAGGTGAGAAAGTTTCCTCATAGTCAACTCCCTTGACCTGGGTATAACCCTTTGCCACGAGTCGAGCCTTAAAGGTTTGCACCTTTTCATCTACACCTCTCTTTCACCTATAGATCCATTTACACTCAATAGGTCTTACCCCATTAGGTGGATCAACAAGCTCCCATACATTATTGAAGTACATAGACTCCATTTCCTAGTTCATGGCCTTAATCCATTCATCTTTGTCAACATCCTCCATTGCTTTCTTAAAAGACAATGGATCCTCACTCCATCATTTGAAATGAAGTTTTAGGCTTTAGTCAAACCCATGTAGCGATTCGGTGGGTTCATAACCCTCCTACTACGTGGAAGCTGTCCCAACTCTTGAGCTGGTTGACGAGATGTTCCGACCTCAACATCCCTTGTTGATCTATCGAACTGTTCAACAACTCTTGTTAAACCATCAGCAGTCTCAGTCTCACTAGAGATCTCATGCAAAATGAGCTTACTTTGTGGCTTATGATCTCGGATGTGGAATTCTTCCAAGAATATAGCATTTGTAGAAACAAACACTTTGTTCTCACTCGGATCATAAAAGTATCCACCTCTCGTTTCCTTGGGGTAGCCTACAAAGAGGCAAACCTTCGAACGCGGTTCCAACTTATTTGGCTTAGTCACTAGCATATGTGCCGGACAGCCCCAAATCCTAAAGTGGTGTAAATTACCTTTACAGCCTCTCCACAACTCAAAAGATGTTTCAGAAACACTTTTCGAGGGAACGTTGTTCAGGATATAGCATGCAGTCTACATGTAAAACCCCAAAACGAGTCTAGAAGACGAGCTTAACTCATCATAGACCGAACCATGTCCAACAAGGTTCTGTTTCTTCTTTCTGATACACCATTCTGCTGAGGTGTACCAGGGGCCAAGAGTTGGGATGTAATCCCATATTCTATCATATAGTTCTAGAATGGGAGATCCATATACTCTCTACCATGATCATATCGTAGTGTTTTTATCTTTTTACTAACAAGTATTCAACTTCAGCCTTATACTCCTTGAACTTGTCAAGGGCTTCAGACTTACGTTGCATTAAGTATATATACCCAAATATTGAATAACCATCTATGAAAGAGATGAAATATTCATAACTACCCCGAGTTTTAACATTCATCGGACCACGGAGGTCTGAATGTATAAGCTCCAAGGCTTCCTTGGCTTTGTAACCTTTTCCAGTAAAAGGTCGTTTGGTCATCTTGCCTTCGAGGCATGATTCACATATCGGCAAGGAGTTTTCTTCTAAACTCTTTAGAAGTTCACCTTTCACCAACTTCTCAATCCTATTGAGGTTGATGTGACTTAAACTTAGATGCCAAAGATGGGCGTTTTCCTTAGAAGAAACATTTGGACTTTTAGTTATTGTTGCCGTACTTAAATTTTCAATGTTAAACAAGGCTTTTATGACTAACGATCTTAGTACATATAAGTTACTTTCCATTGAACCATAACCGTTCTCCATTCCATTCTTGAACATAAACACTTTATTCTCATAAAAGAAGACGGTATACCCTTGTTCAATGAGACAAGAAACTGAGATTAAGTTCCTCTTAATATGAGGAACTACAAAAACATTATCCAGTAACAAATAACGTTTCTTGTCAACAAATAACTTCAGCCTGCCTACAGTAACAGCTGAAACAACCTCACCATCGACTCGTAGAGCCATCTCTCCGTGTGGCAACATTTGCCAAGAACTGAGTCCTTGGTAAGAGAAACTGACATGATTGGTAGCACCCGAATCTAAGATCCAGGTAGAATCATCATTCTCTACCAAACAAGTCTCTAAGACCAATAAATCAGATTTACTGTCTTTCCTCCTCTTTTGGAGAGTAGTGGGATCAATGTCAGAACAACTGACACTATTGGTTTTGTCATCCATCCCTTTATGCTCGAAAAGTAAGAATTGGCGTTCAAACAAATCTTGCAGTAAGTCCATGATCTCGCGTGCAATGACCATGTTCTCAACTGTTTTGGCCAAAACATCAGGTATGTTAGCCAAAATATGAAGTCGGGCCAATGAATTAGCCTTCATCCACACCTCATATGCATTACGAACACTTCTCGGTGCATCAAGGTTGGGGACTTGAGGACATTGCTCAACCATGACAAATTTGAGGTCGTTTGCTATGAAATACGTTTCACACAATTCTTTCCACTGTATGTAGTCGGTTAATTAAAATAACTAAATGGAGATACTAACGAGTTGCTGAAAAGAAAAATACATTGACCTACATTAGGTTTTAAGCAAATACCTGTTGTAGAACAAACAATATCCAATAAGGTTTTAGCAAAACTAATATGAATCCCATGTGACATCTAGTTTCGCAATGACGTATCAAAGGTTTAGGACAAAAGCCGCCGAAGAGAGGTCAATTATCCCTCCTCTGAATTGAGAAGTTCTCAACTAGTCATTAATACCAGAACAACTCTTGCTCCTATAACGACTAGCCGTCATTTATTTGGCAAAGAGATCATTAACTTACTTAACAATCTCCCGTAAGTGTGACCCGCCATTTTAGGCCCTAGATATCCGTCCCAAGCAGCCAATTTTCGAAGGGAAAAATCTGATTGGGGTAAAACCTAAAGCGACCCTATCCATTTCTGAGATCACTTTGATCTTGACCAACTGCACAAAACCCATCCGAAGGGGGACACTCCCAAGGCGCCTTAAGGGATTACAGAATGATCTCACGGTGTGAACCAATGACAGAGACCATAGGACGTGTTGACACACACCCTTCACCCACTTACTATAAATACTCTCTCCATCCACGTTGATATTGACTCATGCAAACACCATCCAAAGGGGTAAGTATTATATAAAATAAGTAGCAATGAATGAACAATACATTGGGCATGACACTTAGACTATTTATAATCGTTATGAATGCTTTACATGTGTTAATACTTAGCATTGTTGTTTTGGTTATTCCGTTTATAAGTGTTATAAAGGAAATTAGAACTAAAATCAATAAGAAAGAGTTGCATGCGGACTTAGGGTGAACTCAAGTTTTCTAGAAGGGTTTTTAAATTGGATTGAGATAACCTAAGTTCAAATGGTTCTAAAGAGTTTAGTAACCTAGATTAATTCTTTTAAAATCAGTTTAATAGGATTAAATTGATTGGCAAAAAAGATTAAATTTTTTTCAAAATCTATCTATAAGGGACTTTTTGTCTAAGGCTGGTTCTGTCTAGGCTGGGGTTCTTAAGTTGACGGAAACGTAACACCCCTACCTGAGAACTCACTTGGAAAAGATGAATTAGACAGATTTTCAAGAAGCATACGACAATTTGGTAAAGACTCCGTTAAAGATTTAATGGATGATGATAAAAGTTGTTTACATCCAAGGTAAAAGTTACTTTGGGCAAACCTAAAGTCACTTAGTTAAAATCCTTAACTGTATTTTTTCTAAGCAAGCTAGACCTAGGTTATAAAATACTCAGTGGGAGGAAGAGATTGTATCTGATATGTCTATGGGAGATTCAGTTTCTCCCTGTATGTTCACACCGTGAGATTCATGTTTGGCCTCGTGGTGCCCTGGGAGTAT
>NC_052355.1:38844187-38854565 GCF_009727055.1 Benincasa hispida | reverse complement strand
GCCATTTTAGGCCCTAGATATCCGTCCCAAGCAGCCAATTTTCAGGGGAAAATCCGATTGGGGCAAAAACTAAAGTGACTCTATCCATTTTTACGAGTTGACACACACCCTTCACCCACTTACTATAAATACTCTCTCCATCCACGTTGATATTGACTCATGCAAACACCATCCAAAGGGGGATACTCCCAGGGCACCACGAGGCCAAACATGAATCTCACGGTGTGAACATACAGGGAGAAACGTGAATCTCCCATAGACATATCAGATACATCTCTTCCTCCCACTGAGTATTTTATAACCTAGGGTCTAGCTTGCTTAGAAAAAATACAGTTAAGGATTTTAACTAAGTGACTTTTAGGTTTGCCCAAGAGTAACTTTTACCTTGGATGGTTAAACAACTTTTGATCATCATCCATTAAACTCTTTAACGGAGTCTTTGACCAAATTGTCGTATGCTTCTTGAAAATCTGTCTAATTCATCTTTCCAAGTGAGTTCTCAGGTAGGGGTGTTACGTTTCCGTCAACTTAAGAACCCCAGCCTAGACAGAACCAGCCTTAGACAAAAAGTCCCTTATAGATAGATTTGAAAAAAATTTAATCTTTTTTGCCAATCAATTTAATCCTATTAAACTGATTTTAAAAGATTAATCTAGGTTACTAAACTCTTTAGAACCATTTGAACTTAGGTCTATCTCAATCCAATTTTAAAACCCTTCTAGAAAACTTGAGTTCACCCTAAGTCCGCATGCAACTCTTTCTTATTGATTTTAGTTCTAATTTCCTTTATAACACTTATAAACGGAAATAACCAAAACAACAATGCTAAGTTAACACATGTAAAGCATTCATAACGATTATAAATAGTCTAAGTGTCATGCCCAATGTATTGTTCATTCATTGCTACTTATTTTATATAATACTTATACAAAACAACAATGAAACAAGCATAACATGCTTCCATTCACCCTTAGACTATAACACTTATAATAAAAGGATGATGCATGATAATGCTCACTGCATGCAAAATATAACTCTTATATTTCATGATACATGCGCAGGCTATCAAGTAATTTCTTCATGCTAGATTATAATATTTATAATACATGATGCATGAATAATTGCACAACCTAATGTGGGTTTTAAACTATATGTCAAACACTTTGCCATACAAGCACTATACATCATATGTATAATAAACAAATGTTGATGAACAAGGTAGAATTGCCTTACAACCACAAAATTAAAGCTAACTATTACAAAAACAAAGAGTCTCCAGTTCAAATAGGTGAACCGAGTCTTGAACCGTCCGGACGAAGCAACACGTCTCCAACCATCGTGTACTAAACTCCTCACGATCGTCTACACGAAAGAACAAACACTTCGCTCTATCGTTTACCAACGCTCCCAAAGCTAAACGATCATTTAGTAAATACTACACGATCGTGTACCTTTTACTAAGCGATGAAACCCAAGGTACGCGATCGCCTAGTGCGCTCCACACAAGGCACACCTTACGTGATCGTCTAAACGATTACGATGCGGCAAAGCACCATCGCCTACATAATCGCTTAGCGAGCACTTTCGTATCATATACCACGCAATCATGTAGGTAGTAAATAAATGATAAGGCTTGCTAACTACACGATCATCTAACGCACACCTTTTACTAAATGATGAGATCAAATGCTCCCACTACGATCGTCTACTTCCAGCGTCTACGCGATCGGGCAACCAACACTATACAATAGAGTAAATGATTTACCTCATCGCTTAGCATTAGCGCAACGATTATTTAGTAAATACTACATGATCGTATAAAAAAATCTACACGATCGCTTAGATAAATCCCAACGATCTTTTACCTTAGGCTACACGATACGACCAACTCTTGGTCTTCTTCCTCATTGAGAATTATATCTTCATGCTTCGAAACTTCATCATGAACGACTCGACTAACTCAAACTCTTTGAATTACAGACTCGATTGCAAGTTAATTACTCCCAAAAACACAAGGGCCCGTACAAATTAACATTTTTTAATTGGAGAAAGCTTTAAACAAAGGCAATTAAACCCGAAAACATTCATCAACGACATCCACAAATGCACTTAACAACTAAACACAAATGCAGAAAAAATCCACCAAGATTGTAAAAGAAGTTCAAAACTGAATTGAAATTTGGAATATCAGAACAACCTAGCTTTGATACCAATTGAAGGAAATTGAACACGAGGATTTCCATGAGCAGCAAAAAGATCATTCCAAATTACAATCGTATATGAACTTTATAATTACAATTATAAACATAAATAAACGGTTATGTAAAAAATACATAAATTATAACATGTAATACATAAGATCAAGGACAAAAGCTACACACTTCTGTAGACTCATCACAAGCTCCTTGATCACGAACGCTCGATCACCGTAATACAACAATACACAAATGCTCGTCTAACACGACCGCTACACTGCACGAACACTACGCACTCAAACTCAGTGATCGCCTAGGTCACGAACACCCCGAAAAACACGAACGGCCTCCACAAAACCTCGACTGTTTCGAGTTGGGTATGACACCACTAAAAAGGCTACTTTGGTATTCTCGGTGTGATAATCCAGAGGGTAGACTCTGTGTGGACTTGGTTTAAGGCAGAAGACCGGAGGAAACTCAATCGTGTAGCGATTGAGTAAGTGGGAGATGGCAGAACCTATCGTATAGGTCGATGCCCAAATCGTTTAGGAAAAACTAAGCGATCGTCTGCAAAAACTATGTGATCGTTTAGCTCATTGCTTAGTTGAGTGTCTGTCACCTACTAACACTCTATGATCGTTTACCTTACTCCAAGCTGTCGCTTAGTAAATCCAGTTTACTTGACAACTTCTCGTGAGTATTTTTCCAAGATTAGAAAATCTCAAAACAACAATTTTGAACATTACAAAATCTTTTCTTACTAAAATTAGGAAAACATTTTTCCTTTTATCTCAAGGTTACCATGAAACCACCAATAACCTCTCACTCAATTGGTAATTAGAGTAAACAAGTTAATTATCCAATAATTAATATTATTATAAATATAAATGATTACTAACTTACCATATTATATTTATAACCTATCGTTTTAATATTTCATCTCATGAAACATATAAACCATAGCTCTTTTTCTATTTCATGGTACTTAATATAAATCTCATTTACACTAATCCTCCACTAGATGTATCTCATACATCATACTGATCATATCATATATAATCGAATTACCTCTTGTCAATTTGAACATTTCAAATCAACATCAAGAACTGATCCTCAACTGAATCCATTAAGCTACTAAGGGGACCTTATGAACCTTTAGCTCGAAGCTCCAATGGTACGTGACTGACTAAACTCTTTAGTCACGGGATCCACCATCCATTAATTGCCAGACACTCCACTAAATACTGACAGTTGAACTCTCCTTATCACATATATATTATGTGTCTATCTTAATCAATCAACAGTGCAACAACCCTTCACAGATCACTCGTAACTACAGCTCAGCCAAGTTGAACTCTCCTTATCACATATATATTATGTGTCTATCTTAACCAATCAACAGTGCAACAACCCTTCACAGATCACTCGTAACTACAGCTCAACCAATAACTATTATGTCCCTATAGTTACATCTAACTCCGTAAGTACCACTCATCTCTCTAATGAACATAAGTCATAGTCCTACTATGACTGAGTTCTCTCTTCTAAAGAGAAACTGTGGTCACTATATTCAGGCCCCGAAATTAGCCCTTAAGGGAGCAATCTCTCTACTTACCCCTGCTTTGTGGAAGAAGTAAATTCCATCTTTTGTATAAGGTTCCCAGCTCCTAAACTAGACAAATCCCTAAAAAGGTAGCCATGTTAAGTTGGAAATCTGGCCACTCTCACCCGTACTATTCAAAGGACCACCCTCAAAGGCAGGAGTTCCCAAAACACTCAGGATTGAGGTCGTGTCACCTATGGTCGTTTAGGTGAGATGTAAATCTCTAGTATCAACGGCATTATATACAGAGTCTAGTCATCTCGTGGTCCGATCTTATACAAACTCTTTGTATAGGACACCCTCGCTTGCATATCTCCACAAGAATAGTCATGATCTACCATCTATAGTAATTTACAACACTTGCAAACCTCTACAAAGCGGGCCGTATCCGTAGTGTCACCAGGATTAGGTATCCGACCTTAATCCTTCTACTACAGACCTATTTAGGTTATCACTTAAGGCATGATCCACTTGTATATCACATATACATGTTTAAGTTTACATAAGATAACCATGGAGCTTTGTTTATTGGATGCCAGAATGAAATAAAAGTTATTTTATTTATAAAAGAATTTGTATCATTACAAACAATGAGACTCCGGGAGAATTAGAACACTAATCCCAACACAATGTTTTTCTTTAGATGGTATTCTTCGTACTCTTCATCACCCGACTTGTGCCACTCTTCATGGAGGAAGAATATTCTTTTCCACATATCCGGAGATTTCATCCATTCAGATGTGTGACTGAGTGGATTTACAGGCTTCGCATAGAAACCATGAGGGAGTCAACGCTATAATATCGACTGCAAAAACTTTGGAGGGGGATGCTTTATTCTTGGGCAGACATAATTGCATGCGAACACGAGATACCAATTGAGTCAAATGGCTTACACATGCATTCCTTCAAATGAAGGTTCACAATACCGTTCAATTGATTGTCCCGCACATAGAGCCTATAACAATCAATCAACTCAACTCGATATTGTTTGCCCTTATCACACTCACTTGCTAATCGATTTTCACATAGTTTGAGTGTAATGTCGTTCGAGATGTCCAATAATACCTTCGTCCATAAAACCACAACTGGATGAGGCCTCTAACATGTTCCAACAAGCACATAATAGGCCATAGTTAATATTTTTTAGTTAAGGAATTGATACATTTTGCACTATTGGAAGTCATGTTGTCGTATCTTCATTCTATTTAGTAAACTCGTACCCACCTTTCAAGACCGATATCCTCCAAATATTTCTTAACAACACCATCTCGAAAACTATGAAATTTATCCCAATGTACCTGGAACTTTGATATGTGGAATGACCTGGCTGCATCCTTGAACATCCGAACAACTGTACTGTCCTTAAAGTTTGAAATAATATTATTTTCTATGTGGTACGACACAATCCATGAAATGTCATGGAAAAAACTGCATGAATAGAATTGCTGATAGATACTAAGATCAGACACGAACAAAGTTAGGGGTTTCCAATAACACGCTTTAAATTCGACATAAACCATTTTCATGTTCGATCGGTTTCATTGTCCACTATGGTATATGCTAGTGGGTATAATTGGTTGTTAGTCCATGGAAATGCCGATGAACATGGTCCCTTTGTATTTTTCTTTCAAATGTGACCTATTAGCAATTATCACAGGCCGACAACTTACAAAACCTCTAATACAAGGCTTTAATGCCATAAACATATACTTGAAATGCACATCATCTTCAAGTTCAATTTCAAATATTATACCTGGATTTTCCATTTTTAAAGCTTCCCCGTAAGCATGTAAAACGACGTATGACTCTTCTAGAGTACACTTCGTGAGAGCATAGGCAGTTTCCCTTGCACCCCAGGCTTTGTCGTGACTTATGTTTATGTCATACTCTTTCCTCATATCCTCAATGATGTGACTGAAGGATGTGTGAACTATAATACCCGAGTCCTCACAAAATTCCTTAGGATGAGAACAGAACTCAGAATTGAGGCCTTAGGAGGAAAAGGTTTGACTAAGAGCTTAGACTATGCTATGAACTATGACTATGCTATGAATTGTGAACTTTGGCTATGCTGTAAACTATGGCTATGAGTTGGCCTAGGTAAGTGAGAGATTGGCTAAGTGCTAGTAAAGGAGTTCAACTCATAGCATAACATAGTAGGCAAATGAAGAAAAGCCATAACATAATTAGGTAAGGAAGGTTATAGCATAGCATAATTAAGTCGTAGCATAGGTTGATAGTAAAACTCATAGCATAGTGTATAGGTAAAGTCATAACATAGTCGGATAAGAAAATCATAGCATAATTAAAAGAGTCCAAGTCATAGCAAAAACTCATAGCATAGTTAAGGAAGTTCAACTCGTAGCATAGGAAGTTTACCTTGGATTCATAGTGAAAATTTTAGGCGCATGGGGGGCATGAGTTGGGCGCATGGGAGGTTAATTTAGTGCATAAAAGACCTCCAAGTAACCCTTGTCGAACAACTTGGAAGCTACTCTGGATGTGTAAAAGACATCTTGGAAGCTTTGCTATGAGATTGAGGGAAACTATAATATGAGAAAGAAGAGTTATGCTATGAGAATAAGAAACTATGCTATGAACTTGAGGAACTATGCTACGAAGTTTAAGGAACTCCAAGTTGGTCTAGAAAAGTGAGGAATTGACTAATTATCAAGGATATGAGAAGTAGGGGATTAACCTTGGACAAGACATATCGAGTGGAATATGTTGTGGAAAGAGAAAGAAGACTTGAGTGCATACTAGGGTAATATTGGACATGTTGGGCGCATATCAAGAAGATTTGGACGCATAGGGAGTGTTGTCTTGAGATGCCTAGGGTTAAGTGAACACATAGAAAATAAATTGGTTAAGTATGGGAGGACTATGCATTGAGCTATGCACAACCGAGTAGAGAAGAAGGGTTGGACGTATAGCACGAGAATGGTGAATGCACGGGGATGTCCGAGGTAAGAATTCGACTAAGTGTTAGACAATTTAGGACACAACAAGTGAAGAAACCAGGGAAAAAATTGGAGGTTGGACGCAGAGGGAATGAACTGGGTGCATAGTTGGACGATTTTGCACACTTAGGACATAATCGGGGGAAGAAACCATGTTATGGGAAGGAAGTTAGATCCAAGAATGAAGAACTGGAGAAGTTGAACGTATAGAGGGGAAGACCATGCATCCAACAGGACACCTATGCATTGAAGTTGAAGTAAACTAAGGGAGCAAGATTAAGAGGATGACGAGATGAGATACGTGGCTCAACCAAATAAGATCTTAATTAACCAAAGTAGAAGGTGGAATCATGCATGCATTGAACAGTGTAGGAGATGACACATCAAGCTTGCATGCAAGCATGTGGTGGCAAGGAATAGGTGGTGGCTCAACGTGGGGAAGACACTTAAAATTTATGCAAGTAGAAGGTGTTGTGCACTGAAGGTTGTAGAGGGTGACCAGGATGGCTTGCTCATACCCTATAAATACCCTCCGGAGGATCTCATATCTCATCACAACTCAAAAGTTCTTAAAAAGACTTAAAAATAGGGTGTTGGAGAGAAAATTTTGAGAGGCTGTGCATTGAACTAACCATCAGGAATCCAAGGAGGCAGGCCATGCACCCAAGTTTCTGAACCAGGCGTCTGATAACTTGTAGAAATACAAATTATTTATGTTGCCTTATTCAGATATTGCAGTCAAAAGAGAGAAATATGCATCGATTGTATGAAAATTAGCTAAGAAATACAATAATTCTAAATTGTCGTCAATACACCCACTAACACCATTGGGGTGGTAGAAAAGAATATTTCAAGTCTGTTTTGCAGGAAATCCAGTCACCGTATGCGTTCATGGCTCAAGAGAAAAATATTAACGCATCTAAGTTGCATTGTGCCCATCATTCAGGAATGAATAGACGATCAACACAATGACAGCGTAATGCAACTGTCGATCCAGAGCTGAACTTCAACCGCATGCGGTAATAAAAACAACACCGCATGTGAGCACACGTTCGAAAGATGCAAATGAGCAACGCAAACGCGTAAGATTATGACACGTGTACAACTAAACGTTGTGCATATTCGATGGACTGATTGCATAACAGAAGGAGTATTTATTCCACCATTTTCAGACTTTCCATAACAATAAAGTGGGGACCACAAGTCAAAGAGTCAAAGCCTTTAGCCTATAAATACCTTCAAAGAATTCACTGAAAGATATACTTGATTCAGGGTATAATTGATACAAGGCTATTGAGAGAGAGCTGATCTGATTGTTGATCGGAGGAAATCCAGGAAGAGAAGAGACAAGGCCGAGAGGTGAGTCTCAGTGCAATTCTGCCAAATTCCCATTGAGAAGCTTTGTACTTAGATCCCTTCTACCGGTTGAGCAAGCCTGAGAAGGAAGCTCATCCTTCCATTAACTCCATAGACGTCGGCAAGCATTCTCCATTCTAGATCTGTGCCAAGATGTTGGCTGTCACATCCCCCTCCCTACCCTTAGCCCAAGACTTGGAAGAGAGCATGAAGACATACCAGTACCATTCTGTAACAATATTTTAATTTAATATTTCTCCCTTTTATCTATTAAAAACCTTAGTATGTTTACAATAACCATCTAAAATTTCATACATGTAGCTAAATTTTCCTATACTCTTCTATTACATGATCCGAGTCGTGCCCTGAGAAATTACCAAGTCCTGATGTTTTGGTGGTTGTAGACTCCTCTCTGAACGCTTCGCTTTGTACCTGGGGGGGGGGGGAAATAGAAGAAAACATTTGGAAAAGCGCGAGCTAATAAGCCCAGTGAGTGGTACCTTTTAAAATAACAACAGCTTTAAATATAAAATATATTTTTGGGAAGTCAATCACATAATCACCATTTCATTATAAATTATGCATGATCACGTGTAATCCTATTCAATCATTATCCTCAATCACATGCTATACTTGGCATGCATATATTAACAATCATAACAACTTTTCATGGAAACCTTCTTATGTCCCACTTTCCCGCCAATATGCACATCGACTATTTTTTCCCGCTAGCTATGCTTAGGTAACTTGGACTATATTTCCCGTCAGTCGTCACCGACTATCATTCCTGCCAACATAAGCCGACTATCAATATCATGGCAAGTAACATAACATTATAACCATGCATCTTGTACTTACTTATGCATTTATTGATATAGCAATGCATAAATCTTAATAACCACTCACCGTAAGGCAAGGTTTTCTACTGAAACTACTTTGAGAGTATCTTCCTGAGATTTCCTCCATATCAATGAAAATTCCTCAATTAATACTTGTGATATCAATAAATAATACTAAAATAGCCAAAATACCTTTATATAATAAAAGTACCAGCTTACCCCACTCCAAACTCAGCCAAAATCTTAAAATCAGCCCCCTTTAGAGGTTATTTTAATCTTGTGATTGCAAGGAGTCTGGCAGGCAGCTGGGGCGTTCGGCCGTGTGCGTGCTGCGTCGCACAATGGGCTGCTGCGTTTGGCTGGCGTGCACGGTCGATGCGTTGGTGCAAGGCGCACTGCTTTGCGATGGATGGACGCAGCGTTACAAGGCGCAAGGCGTGTGCTGTGTGATGGATGCGTTGATTGGCTGGGCGTATGCGTCCGAGCTAGCTTCAAATTTTCATCAACACAACTTTACTCCTTCGAACCCTAATTATTTTGGCAGCCTCAATATTCAAACTTAACACTCTAAATAAGCTCTCAATACTGAGATTTTGGTGATGGAATGAATGAATTGTTCTCGCCAAACTCCTCTATTTATAGCCATCCCAAGCTCACCCCCTTGTGACAACTCAACTCACATTTGTCCCTTTTTAAGGTTGCCAACATCAAGCCTATTCCAGCAATGCCATGAGTTGTTCTCACCTTAATTTGCCAGCCAAATTTCTCATTTTGCATGCAACATCCTTCATCCACCTCTTGCTTAAGGTGATAAGACCACTTTTGCAAGCAACCTCCTTCTTCCACCTCCTACTTAGAATGATAGAATTACTTTGTATGAACCTCCTTTCGCCACCTCATTCACTTAATACTTAAAAATGTTTATCTATATAATTTGTTAGGCTTATGGACGCATCTCTTAAATATGGTCATCTTCTTTTGGGGTTCTTTTCCCATCGATTAACCTTCCTTTTGTCCATACATCCATACATTTATTCTCTAACGCATAGGGAGGCTATAACCATCGCATGACATCGACGCATAGCCTTTTCCATGGACGCATGCCTTTGGCCAACGACGCATACCTCTTTTGCCGCAAGCCCTTTCACTGCACGCTTTAGTTTGCATCGATGCCTAAATGCTTGGCCACATTGGATTACCATGGCCGCATCACAGACGTATGCCATCGACGTATGCACGTGTGGCATAGGCATTGGCACTCGCTCGCAGGGCTCGGTCGGACGCATGGGCGCTCGATGCACGATCGCCCGACAGTGCGCTTCGATACATAGGCTGGCCGCTCGCCCGGGCATTTCGGTGCTTGGGCTTGACGCATGGGCAGGGGCGCTTGGCATGGCCGCTCGACGCATAGGCAGGGGCGCTTGG
>NC_052355.1:38832793-38844082 GCF_009727055.1 Benincasa hispida | reverse complement strand
CCCTTGCGTCTGCATGCCTTGTGTATGCTCTTGCGTTAGCTGTTCACACGTGCAAGCCCACGAGCACTGCCCACACTTTCTTGCATCCAACGATTAAGAAACACGAAGTCAGTCTCCTATGCACCCTTAAGCCTTGCGTTTAGTGTGCTTAGGCCTTCCACATGCGTTGGCCGTATTTCCAAACACTTGCCACCTTTTGATCCTCTTTATTTTCACATAACTTAATACTAATGCTTTCACCATTTCATCTTGCCCCAACACATACTCCTTTTAGTAATATTTCTTTATTACTTAGGATTTTTCCTTCTCATACTGACCTTCCACCTTAAATTTAGTGTTAGGGTTTTACATTGTATTTGTTTCTAACTCTCATTCATCAGTTGTATTTCATCTTTTTAATCTCTTCATTCACAACCATGTATCAGACGCTAAATAGTATTATTGAATGTCTTGATCATTTCTATGTCCATTTCTCTGTCTATTTCCGTTCCTCCATAAATCATTTTCTCCATGATGTTTTCTTAATCTCTTGGTGATTAAAATGAATTAAACAAATAACTTAATCTATGCTAAAGAAATAAAGATGTTTAGCTAAAGCATGCTAGACGGTATCTTCACCTGTGGGAGCAGAAGTGAAGATGTCATTCTGATCTGTCGAGAGAAGGTTAGAAGAATGCGTTAACTAAAGCAAGAAGTACTTCCAAATATGGAATCAACCTTGCGTTCATCACGTTCATCCCTGTTTCACCATAGAGATGCAGGAAACGCGGCCGATCACTGAGAGGTGTACGCCAAGGGAAAAACGGAACCATACTTATATCTTTAACGCAATTAAGAAACTTGCGCTGTTTACATTAATTATCCTTTCTCTTTCTGTTTCACATATAAGTCTTGCCACCACATAACACGATCTTTGTATAATCTTCACAGTCAATCTCAACCTCAGTATCTTATATCATGAAACATGTATCTTGTATCATCTTAGCTTAGGTTTATTTTATTGCACTTTACTTTTACCGCAATTTACTTTATTACCGCATTTTTATCGTTTATCTTTACTTTATTGCACAATTTATTTTATCGCATGTACAAACAACACCTTTTTATAAATTGAAAAACCCCTGGTCGCATATATCACAAATATAGCGCAATTAACCTAAAACAATCCCTGCGTTTGACCTCGGATCACACCGAGAAACTTGCGGTGAAATTATACTTGGTTTCAACGCAAGGAAACTTGTGACAACACATAGTATACTACAAGATTCTCACGAATAACGCATATCTAGAAGTAGTATTGCATAAATTAAGTGTGTCTGAATAAGCATAACACAGCATCCACATTCCATTCCCATTCCAAGTCATTGAGTTTATGATAACATGAGCCTGTATGATCCATCATTCATCACAATCCATATGTCTATTTAGAATCATCGCATCTTAAGCGTTGTATGGCATTATCGCATTCTTATGCCTCAAAAAGTTTATGGCGTCATTGTCGGGAAACTGGTAACGGGGACATGGACTTGTAGATTAGATTAAAAATTATGTCAACAAGTTTATGGCACCGTTACCAGGGAACTGGTAACGGGGACATGGACTTGTTTGTTCATTCATTCATATCATAATTATGCCTATCAGCGTCCAACTCAATTGTCAAAGGCAATCTTTGCACCCAATTGTGCTAAAAAATCCAACCCTGCAGCCAACAACCGTCCTCTTCAATTTAAAGGTTTAGTGTGATACCTATTCGGTTGGTAAGCCAGGTTTAGGGTCAAGGAAGTATTATAAGATTATTTTAACCCTAAACACGGGATTCTAAGTTGATTATTGGATTGATATAGGCTCGAGATTTAGAAGAAACGAGAAATATAAGAGACTTAAAAATCCTGTTTTACTGATGAACTGTGAGTAGTTTACTTTCAAATGTTTGGTTAAATCTTTATACATATATGATATTATATATCTATGTACGTATTGGAAAACGTGGCATTATCTGTGTACATGATTTCTTGGATTTTAATAACTGGTTTTCATTACTTTACTTTCATGATTGTTTTGACTCTGAAATTACTTGCCACTCTCACCTATGCAAATCAATATGTGAATAAAACTAAAACTTACCACTCACTGATCTTCCCAGCTCATGCTTTCCGAATGTTTTGTCCCCCCCTCCCAGGTAGGAGGAGGAAAACATTCCAGAGTGCCCGTTAGAGATTAGAGTCCAAATGATTTATGGATCCATTTTTCCCTAGTTTTTTTTTGTCAGAAATTGGAATTGTGGTTAAACCTCTAAATGTATATTGAATCTTGTATAAACATTATCAGTGGGAATGGAATACAACTATATTCTTAAATACGTGAGTTGGGACCAAGGAATGAGCAGTAGGCATCACAAAAGAATGGTATCTGTTGTCTTCACACCTCATTTCAGGCTTGAGAGGTGAGTTCGAGAGAGGTGTGACATGAAAACTTGTGCAGAAGTGGATCATATCCCATTTTTATAATTTTATAGAAACGAGAAAATTCAGAATCTGAAAATGTTCATATGTAATTAGTTTACAGCAAACTATACAAAAAAAATTAAGAGGAAATTGGGGGTTTGGAATTACTAACCCTTGAAGACTAAAACTTTCACGAAATTCCTCTCTAAATGTTCTCCTTGAATTTTTTTCCACGAACATAAACATACCAAAATTCAGCAACACACGAAGAAAAACCAGACATAACCACAATGTAACCTCAATATTCTCTTTAAGGTGAGTAATCACAAGAGCATGTTGGCTTCGTATAAGTTTGGTAGAGGGAGATGAATAAATTATTTTGAGAGAGAGAAAACGATTGGGGATCAGTCTTTCTGCTATTTTGCGTGAGAAATAAGGGAAGAAGAAGACTAAACCAATCTACACTAACCCCACTTGCATGTCTTTTGAATGGGAGAATAGGGGGCGGGGGAGAGGAAGTTATTTCCATAACTCCCTCCCTTTAATTAATTCAAAAATTAAAAATAAGAAACCAATTTTTAATTTAAATAATATATACATATTATACTATATGTTATATCAAATATAATATGTAACCTATAGTTTATATGATATCATATATAAATAAGTTATAGTTTGATATTCTCTCATTTAACCTATAGTATTTCATGAATCAAATTCACATTAAATTTAACCTATAGTATTTATATGAATCACATTCATATTATTAATATTTGAATCAAATTCAAATATTTATTTCCTCTCATAAAAAATTTATCTTATAATGTATCAAATACATTATATTAATTATATCACGTATAATTAATTTATATTAACTATATCATATATAATTAATTCCCTCAATTAATTTGAACAATTCAAATGAATCCAAAATTAATTTGATTATCAATAATCTCAGTTGAGCTACTGAGGGGACCTTATGGACGTATAGATTGAAATTTCAATGGTACTTGATTAATTAATTAAACTCTTTAATTAAATTAACTAAATTTCGTTAACTGTTGGTCACTCCACTAAAAACCGACAACTGCACTTTTCACACTACAAGTATATTTTTGTGTCCATTGGATATAACCAATCATAGCGCATTGACCCTTCACAAATTGCTCTAAGTACAGCTAGGCCAAGATTACTGTTTTTTTCTGTAGTTACATCTAACTCCTTAAGTACTACTAACCCCTCTAATGAACAATAAGTCGTAGTTCAACTATGACCAAACCCCTCTCATCCCAGGAGAGGGTGTGGCGCTACATTGTTCAAATTCTGAAATCAACCCTTAAGGGAGCAATTTATCTATTTACTCTAACTATAGAGAATGAGTGAATTTCTTCTTGTGAATTTGCGTTCTCAGCTATTTAATAAGGAGAATACCCAAAATGGAAGGCATATTGAGTCAACGATACATGCCACTCTCACCTATGCAAATCAAAGGATTACCTTCATAGGCAGGAGTTCACAACTCACTCAGGATTTCGGTCAAGTCACTTATAGTCATCCTGGTGAAATGTAAGTCTCTTTTATCAATGGTGTTATATAGTGAAACTATTCATTTCGTGGTTCAGTCTTATACAAACTCTTTGTATAAGACACCTCGACTAACATGTCTCCACATGAATGATCAGGATCAGATCATTTGTAGCACTTTACAACAGTTATAACAACTACAAAGCGGGTCGTGTTCGTAGTGTCACTAGAATAAAGTACCTAACCTTATTCATCTATTACAGACCATTTAGATTATCTATTAAATATGATCCTCCTATATGTCTTTACATACATGTTTAAGTTACAAAAGATAATCTTGGATCTTAGTTTATTGGTTTTATGGGGTTAATACTACTAAATGTTAGATAAAATACCTCTTATTTTATTAGAAAAATAAATTGTTTGTATATTACATTTACAAACTACAAAACCTACAAGATTTAGGGCATCAACCCCAACAATCTCCCACTTGTCCTAAAGCTAGTGGAGTGTACATCATAAAAGTCAAACTATTACAAAAGTAAACAAAAATAAGAAACTAGGGCATACAATATGCACCCAGTACAAAATCTCTTACTAGCTCTAGACTAGATGTGGCATGTTCTATAGACTCATACACTTCAGCTGACCTTCAAACACCTTAGCCGTGAGGGCTTTTGTAAACAGATCAACAACGTTGTGCATCGAAACTATCTACATGACGATCACGTCCCCTTGATGCATAATATATTGTATCAGGTGATACTTTCGCTCTATGTGCATCTCATGCTTGTGACTTCCAAGCACCCTAGAATTGGCCACAATACCACTATTATCACAATAAAGGGTGATGGGCTTTGACATGTCTAAAACTATTTCCAGATCAGTCAAGAATTTCTTGAGCCAGACAACCTTCTTGGCAGCTTCATAAGCCGCTACATACTCTGCCTCTATGGTGGTCAGCAATGCACATTTGCTTAGTGCTTCTCTAGATTACAACCCTTTCGTCAAAAGTGAATACTGATCCTAAAGCGGATTTTCTAGAATCCCTATCGGTTTGAAAATTAGAGTCTGTGTTGAAGGTATCGTTGAAGGTTCTTGAGCGGAACATGGCATCGGACCCAAACCCAAAATTTACATAACATAAATTTTACAGCAAAAACATACTGATTATGCATTTAAAAGATAATTGCAGCTTGCTTTAAAACAAATATTACATAATAGAAAATGGGTTTAAGAAACCTTACCTTTGAAGAACCCTTCTTCACGAGATTTCTTCTCTAGATCTTGTCATATACAATCTCGAACCTCTAATTGTCAATGAGGACACCACCATGAATGTTACCTCTGTATTATCTGGGTGAGAATCTAGGAGTTTTGTGGACTCTGATTACTTTGGAAGTGAGGGACTTTGAGAGAGATGGGAGGAAGTGATGGATTCCGATTGTCTATTTGATAATACGTTTATCACTATCAAATCTCTTGAAATAAAAATCCCAGTGATTAAGGAAAGACATACAGAACAAATCTAAAAAAGAGAAAAACCATAAATGAAATACCTTATTTGATGATAACACTATCAAATCTCTTGGAAAAAAAAACCCTAGTAATTAGAGAGAGACACCCATAATAATATACAAAAAATACAAACTTATTGAGTTATGAAAAGTATATGAAAATTAAAAGAAATTGTAAAGTTGTTGATTGTATTTTGAAATTACGTGTACAAAAGAAAAAAGTAGATGCATCATAATATTTAAAGAGATGACAAACAATACTTAAAAAAGAAGAACAAAAATACGAAATATCTTATTTGATGATATTCTGTCATATCTCTTGAAATAAAGATCTTAGTGATTAAAGTGGAGAAAACAAAACAAATTTAGAAGAAAAGAAAAAAGAAAAAAAAACCATAGATGACACATCTTAATTGATGATTGTCTGTTTCCTCTGTCTTCCAAATTCATAGGGTGGGTGGTTGTGTTATGCATTTCTTTTGTAGAAGAGATACTTGATGAGATGTTGTATTTGTTGGAGAAAATTATATGAAAAGTTGTGTTTGTTAGAGGAAAAGATACGTGCATTGTCAAAGATTGAAGGTAAAATGAGGGACAAAATGGGAAGAAAAGATTCCCTCATTGCCTCTTTTAATATAATATAAATATAGTAGTCAAGAAACACGTGTATATGCACCTGAAATCTTGTAGTCTTTATATAAAAATTTAAAACATAATGATTATTTAGCATGTAATAAGTAAAATATTATTTTTTTTAGTTATCATAAATTTTTAAGAATTAGAAAATGTAACAATTTTTATTTTCTTCATACTACTTGAAGAGAATGATAAAAGAGATTATATAAAAAACTAAGAATTAAATTGTAAGACAAATATTCTCTAGCTCATAAAATTTGTAGTTTTAATTTAAGGTAGTTAAAATATGTTTAGTTTTTGTTTAAAGATCATTTTGTTATAACTAAACATTATTTGAAGATTTGTTTAATCTCCCCAAAATTTATGAAAAAAATTAATACAATATAATTTTAAAAATTAAGATTATATTTTAATTTTAAAAACCAATACAATAAATGTAAACACTTTAATGTGAAAACTAATAATTTCTTTTAGAATTCAGTGATTAATTTTCTTAATTGTTTTGAAATCTTTATTCTAATTTTTAAGTAGAAAATCAAGATTCTTAACTGGCTTGTGAACATGCATATGATTCAAGTCTTTGACTTCTTTTTTTTCTTTTTCTTTTTTTATATAAATTTACTTCTAGACTTGTCTCTTTAAAAAAATCTGGTATTTTCTCTAAATTTTTGCTACATGAAATGTTTTTCTAATTAAAAACATAATCAAAACATTTTAATTTCTTTTTCTTTTATATATATTTTTTACATCTACATAAAAAGAAACATGTGTTCGATGTGTAACCAATGCCCTTCGAATATTCACATCCCATTGACATTATTTGCATCATTGGTACTCATCAAATATATACATTTGAAGAGTTGCATCCCGCCAACATTGCACTTATTTTACATAATAAACTTTAATTTTTAAGTATATAGATATATTTTGTGAATTAAAAATTAGAAAGGTCACATATATTATCTTTTGAATTGACACCTACATTTGAAAAGGCTCATTTTGTCGGCAAGAGGGTAACATAGTATGGGTGAGCATCGTTTGGTTTTGTTCTTTTATTTTTTTAAAAAAAATTGCCGATTTGGAATTTTCTTAAACCAACCCCGACCGACCCCTCTCCTTCTCCGACTGACCAACTTTGATTCAGCCGGTCGGCCCGATTTTTCGGTTCATCATACTCACCCCTACATAGTAATTTACTAAAAATAAAAGGGTAAAATATGTATATAAAATTTATCTACTTCTAGCCCTTATATGTTAAAAAAAATAATAAGTAAATATAAATCTCAACAAATCAATGCAGATACCTTGTTGTCGTAATGCCTTGAGAATGTCATAAAATCTTATCCAAATATATTGATTATTCATCTTTCTACAAATAATCAAATTAAAATTAAAATTATTCCTCAAAAAATATAATTAAATAAAAATTGCTAATAAAAAACACAGAAATGTGCATCTAAACAAACAAACAAACAATAACTAATTCGTGATTCCAACACTTTCTAAAACATTTACAATGCACCTATACAAAATAAACTGTAAAAATTACACGATCATTCACTACAAGAAATAACATATACAATAGTTAACGAAAAAAAACTTTAATAGGCTTTTTATAGCCTTTTTCGAAAGTCTTGATAGCCCATGTTATTAAAAGGTTGAGATTTTTTATGGCGTTTTTCTAAAGCTATAATGGATGTTATTATAAAGTATGAAGATACAACTTATATACGATGCTATAAAAACATCTGATAGCGTTTTTTTATTAAAGCTATAATATATTTGTATAGCGTGTAGTGTTAGACATATTTAAATAATAATATGTTTAATTAAAGTATGGGTTATGTATGTAGATTAATAATTTATCACATTGAGTTATTTTATTAGATTGAACCCTATTATGTGATCTAATTAATTAAGGCCCTAGATTCCTAATTAAGTATGAACTTAATGGGTAGAAGCACATTCCTAGTTAAGCCCATTCCTAGTTAATTAGGGTTTAATGGAACCTTAATTGAACTAGTATATAAAGAGAACTTAGGCTATGGTCTCCAATATACCAAAGAAATAAACACTAAGTCTTTCTTGAATCCCATCTAGAGAGATCCCACTTAGGGCATTTGGAGCTTTGGTTGAGGAAGATAATAGCCGCCAATTTGACATGAATGATTCTAGGGCTTATCTATTCAATATAAATATAAAGTATTTATGCTAACAATTGGTATGAGAGCATGGATTTCATGTTGAATTGTCGATTCATATTTGTTTGTCATGGATATTGATTCAATTTTTTGGTAAAGAAGTTTAAAGAATTAAAAAAAAAAATTGCAGTGCACTGATTTTCCACCTCTACCGGCGAGCGACTTTTCATTAGCCGCATGTTTATTGAAATCATTCAATTAGGTGGTTTTGAATTCGTTTTCAAAATTTGTTTTTAAAATATAATTCAATGGAATCCAAATTGTTTTAATAAATTTGAATTTCCCAATTTCTTGTTGATACTTTTATATTTGGTTTTAGTTTGAGAAATTTGGTGAATTAGGTGGATTTCAATTTGATAGATTTAGTGGATTTAAGTTTTTTTTAAAGGAATAGCAGTATTAATTTAATAAATTTGAATGAAGTTGTGGACATGAAAAAAAAAATCATGTTTATTAGAAAAGGCTATTCTGGGAGAAATTTTCATTGATGTTCTTAGTTTATTAATCAATCGTTTGATTTTTCCGGCGATTCTTATATGATCTTGCCGGTAATTCTTGATCTGGATTATTGATAATTGAGTGAATTTAAATCTAGCTTTTAAATTAATAAGGTTTGTGAATTTGAATCTAAAATTTTACTAGTGATTTAAGTCAAGATTTGAATAATCATGTTGTGGATTCAAGATTAATTGATCATGCTATGGTTTAAAATTTAAATATGAATTGATAATGTGTAAATTTAAATTTAAATTGGATTGATATTTTGGTGAATTTAGATTTAAATTTGATTGATGATATTTAGCGATATTCACATGTTTTGTTGCTTTAATTGTATTATGTGTATGCAATTATTAAGTGAATATTGGTAAAGACTATTTGGTGTTCTTCCTCTTTTATTTTTGTACAATAATGTTATTATATTATTATGTCTTATATTTTAGATTGAGTTGGTCAAAATAATATGTTACCAAAGTAGCCTCTGTTATCTAGATTAATTTAATTCTAAAATATAAGAATTTATGGAAGATAATTATTTGGCCAAATTGTGGGTATGCATGTGGTAATGAGTATGTGACAATTATAAGGATTGCTCGTGTGAAAAATAGTCGATCCAAAGAAAGGCTATTTTTTAACAGAGTTAATTGTTAGTTTTGAGAGTACCATTTACAATTGGTGTTTTTGCCCAAAGGCTGGACATCAATGTTGTGTTAGGTATCTTGTTAAAGGGGCCCACCACATATGTGAAATTATTTTGTTATATTTTAATTGTGAGCATATGTTTTGTTGTTTATTGTTTTAGTTGGTCTTACTCAATTATCTGGAAATCTGAGTTCAATCCCTAAGTTGAATGGATCGAACTTCAAGATTTGGAAGGAAAGTTTAGAGATACTTCTCGGGTGTATGGATCTGGACCTTGCATTAAGGATCGATAAACCTACTTCTACTGAGGAATAGCCAAATACGGCTAATATAGAGAAGTGGGTATGGTCAAATCGCATGTGTCTGATGATCATTAGGCACTCCATTCCGAAGTCTTTTCGGGGTCTATCACAGAAAGTGAAAATGCCAATAAATTTCTTGCTCAAATTGAGAAATATTTTGCTAAAAATGAGAAAGGGGAAGCAAGTAGTCTTTTGACTTCTTTAACTTCTATGAGGTATAAGGACAATGGAAACATAAGGGAGTACATTATGGAAATGTCCAATTTTGCAGGTAAATTAAAGGCACTTGATATCGAGATAAATGAAAATTTACTCGTGCATCTGGTACTTATCTCTCTTCCTGCACAATTCACTCAGTTTAAGATAAAGTAAAATACTCAGAAGGATAAATGGAGTATTAATGAGCTTATCTCACAATGTGTGCAAGAAGAAGATAGGATTAAGAAAGAAATGATAGAAAGTACTCATTTGGCAACATGCTCTCGTGATAAGAAGAAAAGGAAAATTGTGGATGCTGCAGAAAGGACATCTCAGCAGAATAAAAACAAGAAACAAGCTACTGAAAATCCTTGTTTTTTCTGCAAAAGGAAAGGTCACTTTAAGAAAGATTGTCCCAAATACGCCAAGTGGCGTGTAAAGAAGGGTAAACTACTTACTTTGGTTTATTCTAAAGTTAATTTAGCTTCTGTACCTACAGATACTTGGTGGGTAGATTCTGGTGCTACTACTTACATAAGTATATCAATGTAGGGTTGTCTGTGGAGCCGGCCGCCAAGTGATGCTGAAAGATTCATTTATGTGGGCGATGGCAAAGCAGTTCCAGTTGAAGTTATTGGAAATTTTAGACTACTTTTAAAAACTAGTTGTTATTGGATCTGAATGAGACTTTTGTTGTACCATCATTTAGATGGAATTTAGTTTCTATTTCTAGTTTGGACAAATTTGGTTTTTCTTGTTCTTTTGGAAATAATAAAATTAGTCTTTTTCAAGATTTTAAGCTTATTGGTACCAGTTCTTTAATTGATAATCTATATATGCTTGATTCTTTTGCTTCATTTAATAAAATTCTGTTATCTAATTCATGTGGTACAAAGCGTAAATTAAATGAAAATTCCGCTATGTTATGGCACAAGCGTTTAGGTCACATCTCTAAACAGAGAATTCAGAGACTTGTGTCAGATGGAATTCTTGATTCCTTTGATTTAAGTAACTTCAACGTTTATGTGGAATGTATTAAGGGAAAACAGACAAACATAAGAAAATTAGGTGCCAACAGATGTTAAAAAAATGGTTGCAGATCCATTGACTAAAGGTTTTACCACCTAAAGTTTTTCATGAGCATATTGCTCACATGGGTGTTAGTCACTTTTCTGATTCCATGGTTTAGTGGGAGTTTGTTATTGAGGATGTTCTTTGACCTTATTTTGTTTATTTCTATATAGAATAAATTTGATGGTTTATGTTTTTATTATCTAAACTTGTTTATCATGCATGCAGTTTAGTATAGAAGTTTTTTTAGAATGGC
>NC_052355.1:38689957-38832010 GCF_009727055.1 Benincasa hispida | reverse complement strand
ATGTTCAGACATCTTAGAACTAATACATACAGACATTTGTGGTCTATTCCCTACGCCTCTTGGAATGGACAACAATATTTTATTATGTTCATAGATGACTATTCAAGATATGGGTTCCTATATTTAATTCAAGAGAAGTCTAAATCCTTGGAAGTTTTCAAGTCTTTCAAAGCTAAGTCGAACTTTAACTTGGAAAGAAAATTAAGGCTGTCAAATCTGATCGTGGTGGTGAATATTACGGTAGATATGATGGATCAGGTGAACAATGTCCAGGGCCCTTTGCCAAATACCTAGAGGAATGTGGAATCGTCCCACAATACACTATGTCGGCAAACCAACATGAAATGGTGTAGCGGAGAGGCGAAATAGAACACTTAAGGATATGGTAAAAAGTATGATTAGTCATTCTTCCTCACCAGATATCCCTTGGGGTGAGCATTAAAGACTGCAGCATATATCCTTAATGGGGTAACCTAGTAAAGCAGTAGTTAAAACCCTTATGAGCTATGGACAGGAAAGAAGCCTGCTATTAGGCATCTTCACATCTGGGGTTGTCCAGCTGAGGCTAGGCCTTATAGGCTAATGAAGAAAATTGGACTCAAGAACTATTAGTTGTTATTTTGTTGGTATTTTGAGCACTCTCGGGGTTTCAAGTTTTATGATCCACACTTCTAGATCATTGTTTGAGATAGGAAAATGCTAGATTCCTTAGGATGTTGAGTTGGGGGTGGGGGGGAAGATAATATAAGGAAAGTTGTCTTTGAAGAGGAATTGGTTTCTTTTCCTCATGTGATTATAAATGATGTTCAGGCTTCAATTCCTGACTTCATTGTTGAACCAATTATAGTACAAGACAACATTGAAGTCCCCGTTGTTGAACCTGAAGTTTCAAACTCAACAACCTCAAGTAGTGCCATTAAGAAGATCTACTAGAGAGAGAAGAAGTGCAATTCCAGATGATTATTTGTGTTTCTTCAAGAACATCAGGATGATGTAGGCATAATGGAAGATGATCCAATCAACTTCCAACAAGTTTTACAAAGTTCTAACTCTCAAAGTGGATAAGTACTATGGAAGAGGAAAAAAATCCATGAAAGACAATGACGTTTGGGAACTTGTCGAACTGCCATCAGAAGTGAAACCCATAGGTTTGTAAATGGATATTTAAAACCAAAAGGGATTCACATGGCAATATCGAAAGATATAAGGCTCGTCTTGTTGCAAAGGGTTTTACTTAAAAGGAGGCATTGATTACAAAGAGACTTTCTCTCCGGTTTCATCGAAAGACTCTTTTAGGGTAATCATGGCACTAGTAGCTCACTTTGATTTAGAGCTACACCAGATGGATGTAAAAACCACGTTTCTCAATGGGAACATTGATGAACGATTTATATGGTGCAACCAGAAAACTTTGTATCTGGTAATTCAAAGTCTATAGTGTGTAAATTAAATAAATCCATCTACGGTCTCAAGCAAGCCTTCTCGTCAATGGTATCACAAATTCCATAAAATGATAACCTCATTTGGTTTTGAGGTGAACATTGTGGAAAATTGTGTATATCACAAGTTTAGTGGGGAGTAAATCAATCTTTCTAGTGTTATATGTCGATGATATACTCATAGCTAGTAATGATGTACGGTTTATTGCATGACACTAAGAGATTTCCTCAAAAGAAATTTTGAGATGAAGGATCTTGGTGATGATTCTTTTGTATTAGGAATTGAAATACTTGCGAGATCGTCTCAAGGTATTTTGAGATTGTCACAAAATAATTACATTGAAAAGATCTTGAGTAGATTTAGCATGAAAGATGTGCGTCAGGAGATACCCCGATCGCTAAAGGTGATAAATTTCATTTAGGTCAATGCCCCAAGACCACACTCGAGACTAAGGAGATGCAGAAGGTTCCCTATGCGGGCCATTGGAAGTCTAATGTATGCTCAAGTATGTACGTGTCCAGATATTGCGTTCATAGTTGGAGTTATAGACAGATATTTGAGTAACCCAGGGATGATCATTGGAAAGCAGCCAAACGGATTATGAGGTATTTACAAAGAACAAAAGATTATAAGCTCACTTATCAGAGATCAGAAGTTTTGGAGATCATTGGGTATTCTGATTCTGATTATGCTGGATGTAAAAGGTCTCATTAAGGAATTTGGATCAGTTGGAAACAGGCATGATCTAGATCACTTTGCATGTAGTTTCCATGCTATCCATCCATACTTGATCTATGTCATTGAATGTATTAGAATTGGTGATCAAGGAAGGTTTAGTTACAAGGGTAGTGATGAAAACCGCCTTGATTCCGTGCTAATACAGGAGATGGACCAGATTGAACTAAAGGGGAATTCTATTATTGAAATAACCTGTTTATGCGCGCTTAAGGTTTACCTGATCTAATTATATCAGGTACATAAACATAGCCCAAGTGGGAGATTGTTAGACATATTTAAATAATAATATGTTTAATTGAAGTATGGGCTATGTATGTGGATTAATAATTTATCACATTGGGTTATTTTATTAGATTGGGCCCTATTATGTGATCTAATTAATTAAGGCCCTAGATTCCTAATTAAGTATGGACTTAATGGGTAGAAGCCCATTCCTAGTTAATTAGGGTTTAATGGGAACCCTAATTAAACTAGTATATAAAGAGACCTTAGGCTATGGTCCCCAAAAGAAATTCGGACTAAGAAGAATATTTTCTTAAAAGATATTTTGAAAATTCAAAACAACATTTACAATTCATCGATCAAAATAGAATAATTTTAAAAAGATAAAACATATATCTTTTCTTACACCTAATTTTAAATCTAATTTGTATTTAGGGTTTAGGGTTTAGGGTTTAGGGTCAGTCTTTCTTGAATTCCATCTAGAGAGAGATCCCACTTAGGGCATTTGGAGCTTTGGTTGAGGAAGATAATAGCCGCCACTTTAAAGTCATCATAAATATTTCAATAGAATATGGTATGTATATATTCTTGACAATTTGACATGAATGATTCTAGGGCTTATCTATTCAATATAGATATAGAGTATTTATGCGAACATGTGGACCAATAGGAATGTGATGAATAAGAGCAGCTGGATCATTAGAAGACCATCGTCCTTCTGCAACAATCTCTCATGAGCCATACCAATTTAATAACTTGCACTTGATTTGACTATTTTTATTGATACTCTATCAAAAGGAAAATATGAGATATTAGAATAAGATAATAATGAAATCAAGAATAATTCTCATCACATTACAAATTTACCGATAGAGATAATATTAGAAAAGTTGAAGGAATATTTGTTGCCTTGGGTACACTTGTAATAGCATTTGAAAGTTCCTCACTTGGTTCAACCTATAATAATTTCATATGAAACAAAAAAGTTAACAAAAAAAATGAATGCAAGTGACTTAAAGAAAAAAGATTACCTATTTCTTTATAAAGCATGACATAATTGCTTTCATTTCTATCATTTCATCTTTCTTGCTTTCATTTCTATCATTTCCTCCTTCATCTTCAAATATTCTTTTTCAATAACATTATACTTGTTATCTTGTTGAGACAAGAGAAATAGTGTTGTACGAGTCACACCAAACCCAAATCCTCTTACATGACCACGGTCAGGGTCAAGAACCTTACTTAAAGCATCGTCAACCAGGTTAGTTGTTGAAGTTGTCGTCTCAGCCACAGTTTGTTCAATGTGCTCCTAGCAACAAGTATATGCGAAATTATATAATACAAATCCCACATTAATTGTAATATTTGTTGTAGTGATTAGCATTTTCTCCAAAAAGTAATTCGAACAAAAATAAAAGAGAGGGGGAAAAGAACTTGGAATTATCATTTTAAAATTTAACCTTAATTTTTCATTTTTGAGTTTCTACTTGGTATAGCAATGGTGGCATAGATTTTAGAGTCACATACGCTCCGGTCTCATTTCAATATCTTGTAATTTAGAAATATTTATTTAAGAACAACTAATAAAAACAAAATCCTACAAAGACCTAAATAAAACAAACAAAAAACAAGTTAGGGGGGTTATTGTAGAAGGGATGGAGTCTCTTTGCATAAGGTTGTTTTGATGAAAGGGTTTGATTGATAAGGTGTCTAATTGAAAGGTTTTAATTGAAGAGTAATAAATAGGGACAAAATGGGAATTGTAAACAATTGTAAGGGTAAAAAGGGAAGAACAAAATTCTCCCCTTATTGCCCCTTTTAATATAATATAGATATAGATATATCATTTTATTTATAAATTTTGGAAACATATTCACATGGTGTTTTTTCTTACCAGATAATAGTATTTAGGTTAAAATACTGTTTATGTCCTAGAGTTTGTTTAAATCTAGTCTTTGTATTTTCAAATATCCAATTTTAGTATGCACTTTTAATATATCTTAAATTTAGTGCTTTGAAGTTAATTTTTATTAAAATTGATTAAATAATGAACATAATTTTCATGCAAAAAAATATATAGTATGTGAATATGATTTCAAAATTTATAATGAAAATGTTAATAGATAATTTTTTTTAAAAAAAAAATCAATAATAAACTTGTAGTAGGGAATAAATTTACAATTTATCATTAATACATGACTAAAATTGGACATTTGAGAGTATAAAACGAGAATTTGAAGAATCCTCAACGTAAAATGGCCTTAATTTGTATTTAACTCATTTCAATAAAAATTAACTTTAAATGACTAAATTTATGATTTATTAAAAGTATACGGGCAGATTTGGACAACTAAAATAGAATGAAATTAAGTATAAAGCCTAAAATGATATTTTAACCAAATATTGACATAGTACAACTATGCCAATTGATTTAAGACTTATTTTTGTAAAATATATTATTATTAAAAATATTTAATATTACAAATGTGGCATAGAAAAGTTATTTAGGGATTATTTGGGGCATTGAGATGATATAGGATGTGGGGAGTTCTGATGTCTTGAGAGGTCTGATGTCTGAGGAGTTCTAATTGAGTATGAATGATTGAGTATGTTCGAACACTGAGATGATATACGATACACGGAAGGAAATGACGGTGAGATACGAAACACGTTCAATTAAAATCAATGAGATAGGATAATAGACTTCCAAACACTAAGATGATATAGAATGTGAGATATATCATCTCATGTTAGGCCCCAAAACAGTCCTTATTATTTTTGTAAAATATGTCATGTTTCCTAATATAGCTTTAAAATAGTAAGAAGTAGTGTGTTTAGTTGTGTGTTTCGATTTGACCTCTTCTTTTCCAAAGTATTCTTTGAAATTATTTGGTACCTAGCAAATCGGGAAACAGATGGTTTGAAATGAACTTTATTATCGTTTTTGGAACACAAATTTCATTGTTGAAATAAAAATCAAAACTCATTTTGGATTCTTCATTGGGATTACATTTGAAAAATCATCATATCAATCTTCATGTGTGTAGATCTTCTTCAAGTGTTCGTTTTACAAAATGAACGATTAGAATTAATGCATAGACGATTCTCGATTGAAATCTTACTTGAGAATCTAAATCAGTTCACTTGTGAAACTTTAGAGGATTAATTGACACAATTATAAGTCTCAAACGATATTTATCCAAACAAAATGTAATGAAGGTTGTAAATTGATATACGCTTATAGAAGTTCAAATTTTAAACTTGTCCAATTATTAGTTTAAGATTTTAAATTGATAGCACTCCAAAGTTTAGACGTATAAGTTGATTCTATCTCTCTCTCTCTCACTTTTAATTATAAGTTTAGTCTCTAAACATTTTGAGTTTGCATTTATTTGGTAAACTTTAAAAGTGTCTAACGTGTTTATGAACTTCAAATTTTGTATTTAATAGATCCTTAAGTTTTGATATATATCAAATACACACCTTTTAAAGACCAATTAGACATGTTTTAAAGTACGATGGGTGGGTAGCTAAACGATAGCCTATGCGTGAGATCGTTTACTAAACGATTGAGCTACACGATGGGCCGTTGGAGTTAAGCGATAGATGCAGGAACTAAACGATTGATTGGTTGAGAACATGTGCATTATGCTAATTAAATACTCTAAAAGAATGTTTGACTCACAGTTTTAATAAATTTTAGTTGATGAGTCCAACTTCATCGTTATGTTGTTGAAAATTTTTCATCGTCTTCGTATCTCATATCTAGGTAACCAAGCTTCTCTTCTTCAAGATCTTGAAAAAGAAGATTCTCACATTTATTCAATTATTGAGTTTTCTTGTTTTGCATGTGCAACAAAGGAGTAAAGATTTGGTATCGCAACCTCTTTATGATTTTTCTTGGGGAACTGTAGATCCAACACATTCACTACAAGAATTTTGCCTTGAATGTACCATTTATACACATTCCCAATAAACACGGTTAGTTGAATATGAATTATGATCACATTTTCACTTTCAATCATTTGTCTTAAACCTTTTTTGTTTGTGATCCTTTGAACAATAGTGGTCAGACAAAGATGCCTATAACCAGACACTGCTGAAGCTGGGGGGGTCTGTTCAAGAAGAATTATGAAGGGATCCATACTTACCAAGTGGAGAGGGACAGTAAACTCATAATGTTTGTATTACTTGTAATTTTTGTTTTCAAGGGTTGAATTATTGTACGATCTTTTAAATTATAATTTTATAGTATAATTTGTGGATTAAATGTAATAGATTTACAATCCATATATAAATAATATGTCATAGCCACAGTGTTCGATGATGATGTGTCATGTTATACTTTTTAACCAAAAAAATGGATTCAGCAATAGAATTTTAAAAAATGGACAATAATTGATAAAACGGATAGATTTTGGGCTTCAATGTCGGTTTAAAGGGTTTCATTTGGTTCTTGGGCTTCAGTTGCAACCGACATTAAAGGGCTTTAATGTCGGTTGGCTTTAATATCGGTTGCAAATTTCATTAAAGGGATTTAATGTCGATTACAACCGACATTAAAGCCTGAAATTCTTCTAGTGGACAAAAATTGAAGTTCTAACTTAGTAGACACTTTTCCAATGAACAAAAAGATGCAAGCTTGAAAGTTAAAAAAAATAAACCTTGACAACCAATTGAATTATATCCAGCTTGACAAATATAGGGTTTTATAGGTTAAATAATTTACTATACTCGTTGATGCCAAAAACTTGACAAAAAAAGAGTTTTGAACTTCACGTAACAACAAAGATAGATAAATTTATTTGAGTGAGAGAATAATATTGTGGCCTACAAAAGAAGAAGTTTTGCATACTAATGTGGTGCTTGGTCACACACGATTCAATTAGAAAATATTCATTTTTCCAGTAGAAATGAGGTTGTCCGAGGACCCACCCCTGACGACACGAAACTATTGGAAACTTGATTTGTGTGAATTCTTGTGGAGAATACTCCACCTTGATCCCCACAAAATTAAATGGCAAAATTCACGGAGATGCATGAGGAATAAATGGGGATAAGTCAACGACCTCGCTCTGTTCTGTGGACATCTCTAACTCTTATGTCTTGAATCAGAGAGTTGAGAGAGTTATATAAATCACATCTTAATGATGATCAAGATAGACAAACATAAAATTACATAAATTAATATAAAAACTAAAATAGAATTCGTAGAATTTAGTTGTAATTGGTAGGTTGGAGGCTCAAGATTTAAAAAGATAAATAAATAATTTTTGGTGTTGTATTATTCATTATCTATAATTTTCTTACCATAATTCTTGAAAATAATTTCCACCTTTGTTTCTATGGTTGTTTTGTAATTATTCTAGAATAATTATATGTATTCGATGGTTGTAATTAAATGTGTTGAATTATAAGTTTGATCTTAAATGGAAAGTATAAAACTAAAGCAATAATCGTCAATTTAGTTTTGTCCCCCAAACTAATACAATTAAACAAGTTAATTGACTTCAGTCCGTGAGTAGAACTTAACTAGTTAAAAGTACTATATTTTCAACTAAAAAACAAATTATTCAAACGTTCAACTATTTATTAAATTAAAATATTAATAATAACAAAAAAAAAATACTAACAAACTACCATATTCAATCAAGTCATTCATAAATTAAGCCATCGTTCTAGAATCCAATAAAAAAAAATTGTCATCAACAAAAACATAACTCAACTATTCGATAATCGAGATCAGATATTCAAACCTCATTTGACATATTTTTTTAACTGAAAAAATATGAATTGAGTTACACATTACAACAATAGAACAGGAAATGTGAACCTCCAAACTTAAGAATGTAGGTCATGCAAATCAAATAAGTGATGAAATATTTTAAAGTATTGAGTGAGCTATTGTACTCTACGTGAAAATTGAGGAGCATCTGACCTGTCAATTATATTTCTAGGTTTTGTTTTTCTTTTTTATAGTTGTACTTTTGAGATTTTTTTTCCAGTGAATTTTATTATTATTATTATTTTAATGTTTTTGTTTGTTGGAAATAATCATTTCTAATTCAAAAGGAAAACATTTAATATATAATTTAAATGCGTCACTTGTGTTTGTTTCTTTTTCTTAATAAAAGTAAGTGAAATAATTGCAATCAAAAATAACAATTATAGGCCCCATATACAAATATAACGATCCATTTTTGTTTTTCATTTTTGAAACCTGGATCGATTGGTTATCACTTTCAGCTTAGTTGTTAAGGAATGTTTGACAATTAAAGAGAGTTGAGTTGAGTTGGTATTTTTTACCAACTCAGTGTTTGACAACCAACTTTAAATGTTGGTGGGATTGAGTACCAACTCACCCCAACTCTTCTCCATATTTTTAATGGTTCCACTCATCGGTCTCTGTTGGCGGTTATCGCTACCACACTCCGATGATATACTCCAATGACCACCTTCGGATGGCCAACTCCGACGACCAACTCTGAACTTCGACAATCACCCTGACAACACTCCGGCAACCAATTCCGACAACCACCTTGGTAAAAAAAAACTCTGACTTCCACATTCGCACGACCAACTTCGATGTAGAACTCCGAGCTCCACCAACCACCTCCGACGACAACTCTAGCGACCAACTCCAACGACTACCTTCGCACAAGTAATTTTGGCGACATACTCTACCTACCACCTTCGTGTGTCCAACTTCGACGATCACTGATAAAAATAAAAATGGTGGGTTTTATTACCCACTATTTTATCACTCTCACTCTCACCCATTTTTCTACACATCTTCATTACTCTCCCAACTCCCTCAATTATTTCGTCATTTCTCTCTCTCATGTCTCTTCACATTCACTCCCCTTTTCTCATCTCCTCTCTTCTTTTGCCGTCTGGTTCGACTTTCTCATTTTCTCTTTTCTTTCTCTGTGTAGCTTGCATGAGCTTTATTTTCCCTTTTCTTTCTCAACTCCTTATTTTTTTTTCTTTCTATGGTTGTTATTTTATACCTCATTATTCTTCTTCTATTTCATTTTTTTCTTGGATCTAAAAAACATTACATACGATGTCCTATTATTGTTCTACTAAACAAAGTTAAACGATATTTTTAAGCAACCTATCCTTTGATGTTTTCAAATATTACATAATTCTAATGAAATAGTGGAATTTAAAATTATGACCCAAGTTTTTTTTTTCTTTTAAAAAGATAGTTTGTACACTGGTGCAACATAATAATAGAAAAAATAGACATTAATATTTCACTGGTTTTAGAAAAAGGTAAATCCATATCTCACAAATTGACCAAAAAAGACTATTAGTTGGTTTTATAATTCAGATTGTAAGATTTTGGTTTTTTTTAAGATTAACATTTAAGTTTCATCCCTTTTATCTAAAACAATATCAATGGTTTCATTTGATGGCACTAATCCTTTCAGTTCTTTCAAATTTTTACGGTAATTAATGATTAAGTTGAGTTTTTGAATGGAATAATGAATTCAAAATTTTGTATTATGTATATGAATACTTTGTAGTGAATTTATTATGTTTTGAGAATGGAAAAGAATTAGAAGATCTTAGAAAAGTTAGAAAAATATGTGTATAGTTGAAAATTAAAATCAACAGCAAAAAAAAAAAAAATCAATTTCATTTACAAAAGCGCACCAGATTCTCCAACTAAACTCAATTCTGCATCAAAGCACAGAAAATAATTATCAACTCAACTCAATTCTGCCCAGTGCACACCAAACACAAATAGTGTAACTCTCCAGATAATAATTACCAACTCAACTTTCTGCTTTTAGCGCGCATGAAATGCCCCTAAATGATTTTTCTAAGGAAAAGAAAGTTAAAGTCCCTTTAAAAATAATTTGTTTTGAGTTTTTGAAAATTATGATTTATTTTTCTTGCAACTCATTTATCATTGTTGTCATCCTTCCCAACTAAACACTTCAATTCTCAGCCAAATTCTTAAACAAAAGTATTTTTGAAACAACCTTAAATAGTAAATAATAATAGAACAAACAAATCAGTGAAAATAGACTTTATTACTTAATTTTAATTTTTCTTTAAAAAAACTATAGAATAAATAAGGAAAGTCTAAGTTTATCCTCTAAGGGCGCTTTTGATGACGCTCCTATTTCTTTTTTTCTATTTCTCATTCTCCGTTTCTTGTTTCTTGTTTCTTTTTTTTTTTTTAGAATAAGAAATAGAAATATGTTTGATAACTATTCATGTTTCCTGTTTCTCGAAAAAAAAAAAAGAAACAAGAACGAAAACTTGTTTGATAAATGTTTTTGTTTCTCGTTTCTTGTAATTTTTTTCTTTACATTTTTTCTATATTTTATAGTTCAAATATAATTTAATTATATAAAATAAAAAATATATAGCCATCAAAATATGAAAAATAATTAATAAATATTTAAATTATCAAATATACATAAGTCCCGATGTAAAATTAATAACAATTATTTGTATCTATCATTTATACGTTGTTAAAATTTGATTTACAATATTATTTCTCACTCAAGTCATTTCTTTTAAGTTTTAAATGATGTAGAATAAAATCTAACCCAATTTTATTATTGCGTAAATATCGTGGTTGTACAAATATTAAAATAAACCTAAATAAATATCTAAGTAAACAAAATTTATATATTGTAAAATTATAATTGGTTTCATAGGTAAGAAAATAAAAAAAAATTAAAATATAAAAATTCATGTTGCAAATTTTAAAATTTAAAATTCAAAAAATGTTTATATATACACATTGAAAAATAAAATTATTTTAAATGGCAAAACTGCTGAAAAGACTTACAAATAATAGTAAGTATCACAGTTATCTGCAATAGACTACTATTGTGTTTATCATGACACAGATAGACGCAAATACTAGTCCATCGCGGTCTACTGCAGATAGACGGTGAAATTTTGTTATATTTATAAATATTTTGGTTCATTTTCTTATACATGAGAACAACTCTATTGAAAATTTGAAATTTGAAAATTCAAAATTCAAAATCAATTAAACATATAGGTATAAAAAAAATAATAGAAGGAAATAAATACAAATAAAAGAAAGAAAAAATTATAAAAGAAATGCAAAAAATATATAGAGAGAGAAAAATGAAATAAAAAGAAAGAAAGGAAAATAAAATAAAATAAGTATCCCATGATCCCAAAACCATGAAATTAAGGAGTATTTTAGGAAAGTTTTTTTTTTGACAAATTAGCAAAATCTACACTGATATATTACAGAAACAATTTTAAATAAAACATTTTTTTTTGTAATTCCTCAAATTTTGCCCCTTTTTAAGAACGTTCTCAAATTTTAGAAACAAAAAACATAAATAATTATCAAACATGTCAATTTCTTAAAAAATGAAAAATAAAAATAGAAAACAGGAAAGAGGAACGTTATCCAACCAACCTAAATAAGCCTAAATTAAGGATAAGTTATCACTCATAATATTCAATAACAGTTATAAAATGATTCCAACGGATTTTTCCAAGTTCTCAAAATTTAACGAAAAAATTGAAAAATACAAACAATACTAATGCGTCAGATAAAAAATAAATTTAAATATGGGATATGGTCTGTGGTCGATAGAAAATTGATTTTTATCTTTTAAAAAGAAATAGAAAAAAAAAAGGAAATATAATATGGAAATTTTCTTTCAAATATTGGTCACGAGTTATGCATATGGGAAAATTATCGAGAAAATAAGGTCCAAGGAAAAGAGGAAAAACAACAAAATAAAAAACAAAACTAAGGCCTCTAGCTCAATGTTTAAACTAACCATTGTTTTGTTGTTTTTTTATTTTTTAAAACTCGATGTTTAATTGCTTTACATTTTGAAGTATAAAAATTAGCTCTTAAATCTTTTAGATAATACAATTAGAAATTAAATTTGTAATATTATCAATTTTAATACAAGAAAAAAAAGCAAATAGATTATATTGTATAAATTTTGTCGACAAAATTTAGTGAAATATTAAAATATTTTTATTATCATATTTAGTGTAAACGTACCATTATATATTCTGATTGATTTATTAACAAAAGTCACATTTTTTCACCCTCATGACAATACTAGAGAGGAACGAATAAACTTGTCTACCAATTTTTCAATTTTAATATATGCAAATTAAGCCAAAGTTAGCCACTAATTGAGCATTTTAAAAGCAAGAACAATATAATTTATGCAAGTAACAAAATGAAATTCTATCATAAATCTAGCAAGAATAATACAATAAAAGTATTCAGATGACAAATTAAAAGAGAAAGGAAAAGGCAAAATTGAGAATTTTATATAGATTTGGCAAATGTCTATTCACTCCCCAAGAAGATTAACTATTAACTCAGAGTATGGGAAAACTCTTCAAGCAAGAGAAAAAAAAAAAGGGCAAAAGCTGAATGTTACTGGATTTTTACAGCTCCAGGCATTCAAAGTTTCAAACTTCTTTGCATGGAATTATTTACTTTTTGGTCCTTAATTTCAAATGAAATGATTTTAGTTAATTCATTCATTAATACTTTGATGATGACAAACATGCTTTTATTTATTAATAATTGGAGTGTTTTGAAGTATCTATTATATAAACGCGGAACAACAGTTTCAAAATGCAATTTGAATAAACTAAATTGGACCTCAAACAAAGAAGATGTGACCGAAACAAGTATGGAAAAATTTTAATCTAATGACGTTACAAAATTTTTCTCATCAAAGTGATCAATTGAAATGTGTCATTTGGAGCAATTGAGAAATGACCCATGATGGGCTTTTGATTTTTTGATTAGTTTTAAAAAGAAAATAAATTTAATATTATTTTATGTGTGTGTCAAACAACTAATTTTTGACACATTGTGGACATTTGTTTTTTGTTGGATTTAAAAGAAATGATTTTAAAAAATATATATTATTATATATTTTTTTGTTGGTGTCTAACCGCTAGTTGAATTTAAATCTTTACCATTCAATTTTCTTTTACCAACATTCAATGACCCAAATAAATTTGGATTTCACCATCTTTTTCTCTATTTAAACACATTTCTCTCCAAATTAATACAACAATTTTACATTATTTTTCAAAACTCCATATCTCAAAACCACCATTGTTATTCTCTCTCTAAGTTTCAATTTTTTTTTTCTTTTCATTTAATTCTTGAGAAGGGTATCTTATGTATTGTGACTTGTGAGGATTGATTTGTTTCGAACAAAAGCATGTAAATTTACTCTTCAAGTTTCTCATATTGTTATTCATTTCCAAATTCATTGTAAGGATTGCTCTTGAAGGAATGGTGAAGTTCCATTGTGGAAGCGAGGATCGTTCTCAATTACACAAAAAATTTACAGCATGCAAGGAAAAGGAGAAATGAAATTAGGGTTTCAAGAAAAATTTACACTTGAAGAAATTGAAACCTTCTTCACGAAATCCCTCGAACTGGTCACGAACAATTCGTAAGGATACTGCTAGTCAGAACTTTTTGTATTCTCTTTTGGGTAGAGAATTCTCATATGTGGGTTCTGAGTTTTGGGAGAGGGAGAGTAGATTTAGAGAGGAACAGTGTTTGAGAAAAAAAATACAGAGCTATCTCACATAACACTATATAGAGTACATGAAAAACAAAACTGCAAAGAGAATTAAAATCAAGTAACAACTTCCCACTCCCTTCCATGATTTGATGGGAGAATTAAGGGGAGGGAAGTTATTTATTAAATAATATTTTGATTATAACAAACGTGCTTTTATTTATTAAATAATTTGAGTGTTCTAAAGTGTCCATTGCGTAGAGCTTTGTTCAACGCAATTTGAATAAACTAAATCAGACCTCAAACAGATAAGATAGGGCCAAAACAAGTTTAATGAAAAAATATGACGTGGTAGAATTTTTCTCATTAAAGTGGACCAATTGAAATGTGTCACTTGGAGCAATGGAGAAGTGACACATGATGCGCTTTTGATTTTTAGATTGGTGTTAAAAAGAAAATGAATTAAAAAAAATAAATTTAATATTATTTTATTTTTATGTCCGATAGCCAGTTTTGGATTCATGATGAACATTTGCTTTTTGTTAGGTTTTAAAACAAATGATTTTAAAAGATATATATTATTATATTATTTTTTGTTTGCATCAAACAACTACTTGAGTTTAGATATTCACCATTCAATTTTCTTTTACCAATATCTAATGACCTAAATTAAATTCTTGAGAGAGATATCTTATTTGTTGTGAGCAAAAGCTTGTAAATCTACTCTTCAAGAGAGTTTTTCTCATATTATTTTTCATTTTCAAATTCATTGTAAAGGTTGCTATTGATTCCTAAAGGATCATTTGTAAAGGTTGTTCTTGATCCCTAGAAGAGTGGTTGTAACAGTTTGATCCTCAATCGTTGCTCTCGAAAAAAAAACATTGTGACCATTCGACTCTAAATCGTGGAAAAAGTCAAGTTCGTAGACATATCCTAGAGGAGCAAAAAATGGTTGTAGTTGGCTTTGCCGAACCATTATAAAATTTTCGGTGTCAATTTTTCTATCCTTCCCCTATTTAATTTTGTAATTAATTTGTTATAGATTTTATTGCTTAAAATTAATTTCAATTTTTATTCTTGAATTTAATTGCTCATATTTATTTATTATGATTGATAATTCTTAAATTTCTATATTCGTTACCAATCCTTTTATTATTGGGATTTTTTAAATATATAAAAAAATTAAAATTATTTATACTTTATAGCAAAAAATTTAAAAAATACAAGCACTTTTGAAACTTTTTGCTATAAAGTATAAATATGATTTTTCTATTTAAGAATTTTCCTTTATTTATCTATAATCAAATAAGGTTCTTGAAAGTGTGATTCCTAATTTCTTGTTTAATTCAAGGTGAAATTTTTGTTTAAATTACTTATTACCTAAAATTGTATTAATTATTAATTGGATCCACATTAGTAAAAAGTTTTCATTAGTTTTAATACACTCTATTCGCCTTTCTAGAGTTGGCATACCGATCCTACATAATTGCTTATCGTTCCCTCAAATCCTCACTTGAAATTTTGAAGTGCACTGAATGTTGTGAGATTCATGACATCAATTTTATACCATCTAACAAGAAGATCGACGACTTCGGGAAAAAAACAAATTTAACAAAGACTACCAACTGATTTTCAATTGTTTTTCATTTAGAAATAGGAATCACTTTTCATTAATATGGTAAAAACTTTCATTAAGGATACCAAATAAAGCTACCCCTAATGGAGTTTACAAAAACACCGGTTCTAGAAGTATGAAGTAGACTCAAAGTGCAACTATTGGAGTGGAGGCATTATCTACAAAAAAACGTAGTAAAAACAGCAAAACTTAGCAATCTCAAAATTTAACCAATTTCAACTCTATTGGATCTTTCCAACCCTAGACTCTACCCTAAAGTTTGTTTGTCCAGTGATCCATAAACAAGAAGAAATATATTCTCTTCCAAATTACGATGTGAGAAAAACTGAAAATCTAAAACATAATCAAGGGCAAAGAACGAAAAGACAGTCCATTCCTTTACTTTCTTCCAAACATAAAGGCATGTTGAGGGGTACAAAAGTTTTGTAACAAAACCATTGAAGGACATGGAGCCTCGTCTTTTACAAGTTGAATCCCAAAGAACAAGGTCGGTAGAGATGTCCACGGAACAGGGTGTGGACAAGGAAGCCTTCCCCATCCCTATCCCCGTCCCCCTATTCCATTTTCCATCGGAGACGGGGGCGGGGATTCCCATAGAAAAAATTCTCTATTTTGGGGTTGTTTGGGACGCTAAGATGATATAGAATGTTCTAATCGAATATGAACGATCGAGTATGATCAAATATGTTCAAACACTGAGATGAGATGATGAGTCTCCAAAATGGTAATGATATAGGAGGTAAGATATACCATTTCATGTTGGGGCCCTAAACAACCCATTTGATTTTTTTATACCAATTTTTCATTTAATTTAAATCATCGTTTTTAAACAATTTCTTCCCTAGTATCTAAAAATTTGATTTAAACCCTGAGTTAGATTGGTTCCGTCCTCCGTGCTTCACAACTCATATACCAAAAAAATACTTCAGCCAAAAGTTGAAGATGCACTACCCAGTTGCAATTTCTTATAATTATTACAAAAATAACTAAATGGTTGAATATACCAAAACTTCATATTGAATTTGAATACAATTTTCTTATTATTTTTTTTCTTTTGTGAAACTAAATTAAATTATATTTCAGTCCATCTATATTACAATTCTATTCCAATTCTATAACAGTTTATATTAAACATGAGATTCTTTGTCACTGTATCAACGAAACGAAATAAATTCTTATTATCACTTGTCAATGAACATCAAGCATAAGTTCGTAATGAAGCCAAAAACAATCTACATTGTTATGCTCTAACTCCTTAAAGCAGCCTTAACAGTTGTAAGATCAAAGGAGTTCAAATGCCAATAGCCCCCTGATGCTAATATAGATTCCACTTCCACATCGGCAAAAGAGAAAGAAAAACAGTACAACTCATATACCAAAACTTATGAGTTGAAAACCTCAGAATACAACTCATTATTTTGTTTTGCCTTAATATATCAAAACTTCACAACTCATATACCCAGTTGCAATTTCTCACAGTACATCATATTCATCCATCAAAACACATTAAATGCTTGAATAAACACAATCAATCCACCAAAATTATGTCAAAACTTGAAGAAAGAAGAGATGCAGAGAGATTATAGGTGATGAGTGAGAAAAAGTGAGAGAGATTGCCGGTGAAACGCGAAAGACAGAAGGGGCGTTGGGAGGCAACAGGCAAGCACTGGGCTTGGGAATCAGGGACTGAAGGTGAAGATTTTAGGGTTTAAAGGTAATATATATATTTATATATAAAAATTAATATATTCTATATATTAATATTAATATAAATAATTAAATATATATGTATATAAATAATATTTGGTCGGGGCGAGATGGGGTTGGAGACAGCGATGGGGAATATAATCCTGATCCCCAACCCCGAATAGTAAATGGAGAAACAATCCTCTCCCTTCTTCATTCTCCATGTAATCGGAGATTCTCCGTTAATGAAATGGACGTTGAGAGAAGAAGAATGAAAACGAGAGAAAACATAATAGAATAAAAACGAGGTAAATGACTCAGATGGATGAATTGATGAAGACAACTTTGAACATAGAATTGCATGATGAAAAAGAAGCAAAAGCAACAACAACAAAGAACCCGTAGAAGTGAATCACAATGGTGACGATAGAATTTTCCTGGTGAGAGGCAACGACGATCTGCTATGAACAATGGCCGACTAAGAAAAAGATGAAATAAGACTAAGAAGATAATAAGCAAAGAAAGACCATTTTGTTTGGATTACATTACAAAATAGGTCGATGATAAAACTAGTCTGGTTTCAATTTTATCCATTTGTTTAAAAAAAAACATAAATTTAGTCCTAAAAATTGGCTAAACATTAATAATACTTTGTGTCAAAATTACAAACTATAGTAAAAGTATCCATATATAACTATGTGAAAAAATCAACAATTAAATAGAGGTGTACTAAAAAAGACTATGCCATCTGCCTTAGTTTTTCCTTTTTCCATTTTTTTTTTAAAAAAAATATAAATATAGTCGATGAACTTTGATATTTGTAATTAGTTCATCTTTAAACTTTCAATTCAAAATTATAAAGTCTACCAACTTTGGATATTTTCTAAAATGTGTTGGATGATTTTTTTAATATAATAACTGCGATGATGGAAGATTCAACCTTTAACTTTTAGAGAAAACGACAAATTCAATTATCGTTTAATTAAGCTTACTTTGGTTATTAGACATAAAATTAAGAAGGTAGAGTTCTATTACAATTCAAATTTATATAGAGTAGATTTACTAAGGTTGAAAAATATTTAATTTTTAAAAAATACATCCTGTATAAAATTGAAATGAATATTTGAAAAACTAGATGTTTTTTAAAATTGAAAGATTAAACATAAAAATAAAAATAAAACTTCAAAAGTTAAGGTAAAGTAGAAAAATCATAGTTGCATGAATAGAAAAAAAGAAAAGAAGTTTCATTATTATATTGAGAGAAAAAAAATGTAATTAAACAGTTTTTCAACATAAAAAGAATATTATATATTTGTCCGCTGATAGTTTCCAGACCGGGCCCACATTCATAACCAGTGAAAATTAGAAAAGGAAAAAGAAAAAACCGACAGATGACCAATCTTGCTGCTATTCCCATGGCGGTCTTCGCTTCGAACAATGTACGCCCCTAGTCTACTCGTTACAGCAATCAACAAGCGTCAAATTTCTCAATTCTCATTCATCCAATATCCTCAATCACTTCTCAATCCGAGCTTCTCCAATGGATAACGGCGACGACTTCTCCGACTACAAGCTCTGTGGCTTCTTGTGTGTGGTTCTTGCCGTTCCTTCGCCGCAATCCGAACTTCTGAATGTTCTACGTCCAGGTACGCGTTGTTATGTCTCCGCTGAGGGTTCTGATGTTTCTTTTACTTCCGAAAACGGTGTCATGCTTTCTCCGATTGAACCAAACCCCAAATCGGTCTCCAATCCCCGCGTTTTACCTCAAGATTCCGAGCAATGTAGGGGGACGGTAGGCGGAGAGGGCATTGGTGCGGTGGAGATTGGTGATTTAACTCCGAAGCGCCAGGTTTCTGCGAGGGGAAGTAGGAGCTCCAGGAAGAAGAGGACGAATAGGATGGGGCTGGTTCATGGCAGCATGAGCGTTGTGTACCAAATTCACGCTCTGGTAGTACACAAGTGCTTGAAGATTGATGCGCAGGTAATTTTTGTTGACATTGGCGTTGATGAGGACGCCAGAGCTGTGTTGTTGGTTGATGTTCACCTTCCCGTTGAATTGTGGTCCGGTTGGCAGTTTCCTAGATCCAAGACGGTTGCTGGTGCGCTCTTTAAGCATTTGAGGTGATGGACTGCTTTAATTTGCTTCGTTTTTTATCCCGGTTGGGTTGGAATTCGAGTTTGTACTTTTGAGTGACTTTCCTCTGCATTATTAATGAGGAATTGGAGTGGCTAGCTACTCGTTTATTTTTTGAATAATCAGATTGACGCGCAAAAAAATTGTCTTTTGCCCTACCAAAGAACTACAGTATGTTCAAACTATCTATCTACATGAATGGCATTTTTTTTATCTACAAATCAAGGAACCTTTATACTTTACATAGTTGCTTGAAGATCTTTAGAGATCTGATATAAGTTGTAACTCCGACCATAAACCCATATCATCCCTCCATACAATTTGTAGACACCAGTTCATATAGGTGAAAAAAAGTAGAGTTTCCATTCCTTTATTAAACTACCTAAACCTGGATTTTTGCATCTTATTGGTTATCTCAAGCTTTCATCTCCTTCAACTTCAGTTTCACGATTCTTATTTGGACATAAACAATTTTCTTCTTCAAAATTTTGCACAAATTAATCTTCTTTATCATCGGCTCCTTTCTATGGAGATCCGAAGTAACAATTTATTCCGCTCTCTGATAATATTCTTAGTAGCCTTTGCATGATATAGTCATAGAGAAACCAGACCTCCATTACACGCTAGAAAGGCACTTAAAAGAGAGTGGTATTGTTGTGAAAAATTCTTGAATTTTAACGGAGCTAAGTGTAGATATTGCCCTAGTGATTGAGTTATTGAAAGGGAAGAAATGAAAGGATCTCTTTGATGACAAATTCGAAAGTTCTTGATGTTTTGTTCCCTTATTTACTTTTAATAATTGTTGTGGCACCTTATTTCTTTTAGAGGCCAAGTAGTCTCTCTCTCTCTCTCTCTTTTTTTTTTTTAATAAAAAAAATTATTATTATTATTTTTATTTGTTTTTAAATCTCCCTCTTTTTGTTTCAATAATCAAGATTGGTATGAGTTGTTATCTATAGCTGTCTATTCGTTCTTATTTGTTTATTTTTTTCCTCTGTTAAGTAGGACCTTCACTCCTATTTCTTTTCATAGCCTTTCTTTTAATGGATTTTTGTTTCATACAAATGTTGTAAGTTTAATATGTTATATATTTTCAGTTGTGAATGGCAAGAGAGAAACTCTATACTTGTTGGAAAAGACCACTCTCAAGCTGCACATATGTTTAGGAAGAGTGTGTGGAATCTCGCAGAATGTCATGTCCACAGTTGCAAATTGCACAATAGTTCCGGAGGTTCTCCAAATAGAAGGCTCTTTGAACTTCATGAAATATTTAGAAGCTTGCCAAGTATTCTTAACTCAAGTGAACGTGAACATACGAGAATGCAACCAGAGGATGATTACTTTCAATCGGGCATATGGGACATATCAGATGACATTCTATTTAATATACTGAAAGCTCTTCGCCCCTTGGATCTTGTTAGGGTTGCTTCAACTTGCCGCCATTTGAGATCCTTAGCTGCATCAATCATGCCATGCATGAAACTCAAATTGTATCCTCATCAACAGGCAGCTGTCGAATGGATGTTACATCGTGAGCGCAATGCTGAAGTATTCTACCATCCTTTATATGCACCTTTTTCAACAGAAGATGGCTTTTCATTTCACGTAAATACTGTTACTGGTGAAATAGTCACTGGGGGGGCCCCAGCTATCACTGATTTTCGTGGGGGGCTTTTTTGTGATGAACCTGGCTTAGGAAAGACAATAACTGCACTGTCCCTTATCTTAAAGACTCAAGGAACATTAGCAGAGCCACCACCTGGAGTACAGATTGTTTGGTGCACACATAATGGCAATCGTAAATGTGGTTACTATGAGGTTAGCAGTAATAGTAATACTAGCACCAACCATTTCTTGGTGAAGGAAGCTGTGGCTTGGAATTCTCTCAAAGGATTGGAGGACTTAACATATCATACACCTAAAAGGGCAAGGGTGACAACTTTGGATGATAGACATACAGTAACTAATGATTCATGTGCTGTCAATGAGCTGAGGTCTCCATCATCTGCAGACTATGCAAAAGCAGTTCATGTGGTTCGATGCACCAGGAGCTTGAGTAGTAGTGTCAAGAGAAATCTTCTTCTCGCGTATGAAGGAGCATCTAGCCTTTCCAAAGAACTGAATGATGGTAAAAAGTCAACTAGAACACGGACAAGGAAGTTTCCTGCTGGGGCAAAGAAAGTTGGTGTATCTAATGGATTCACAAACAACTATGAGATACCCTGGACAACCAATGCAGATAAATTAGAATATAATGACACATGGGTTCAGTGTGATGCTTGTCACAAGTGGCGGAAGCTTGCAGAAACTTCTATAGCTGATTCTAGTGCAGCTTGGTTTTGTAGTATGAACACTAATCCTTTTTACCAAAGTTGCAGTGTTCCAGAAGAATCTTATGATAAGTGCCGTCCAATTACTAATATTCTAGGATTCTACACCAAAGAAACTTCTGGAGGAGAGGAGAAAAATATTTCGTTCTTCACCAGTGTGCTCAAGGAAAACCGTGCATTGATAAATTCTGGAACAAAAAGAGCCTTGACTTGGCTATCTAGTCTTGCGCCTGAAAAAGTTTCAGAAATGGAAAGAACTGGTTTAAGAAGTCCTATATTAACATCTTATGTGGTTCCTGGTGGTAATGTCCGTGGTTTTCATCAAATATTTGAAGCATTTGGTTTAGTACGAAAAATGGTAAAAGGCACTATGAGATGGTACTACCCGCAGAATCTTCACAACTTGGCATTTGATGTTGCTGCTTTGAGAATTGCACTGAGCGAGCCTATAGATTTGGTCCGGTTATATTTATCAAGAGCAACCTTGATTGTCGTTCCATCAAATCTAGTTGATCACTGGAAGACTCAAATTCAAAAACATGTCAGACCCGGTCAGTTACTGGTTTATGTATGGACTGATCATAGAAAACCTTCTGCACATTGTCTAGCATGGGATTATGATGTTATCATTACCACATTTAGTCGGTTAAGTGCAGAATGGGGGCCACGGAAGAGAAGTATATTAATGCAAGTGCATTGGCATAGGGTCATTTTAGATGAAGGGCACACCCTTGGCTCTAGTCTTAACTTGACAAACAAGTTGCAAATGGCTGTTTCATTGGTATCTTCAAATCGCTGGATACTAACCGGAACTCCAACTCCTAACACACCTAATAGTCAGCTTTCACATCTTCAACCATTACTTCGGTTTCTTCATGAAGAAGCCTATGGTCAGAATCATAAGTCATGGGAGGCTGGTATTCTCAGACCTTTTGAGGCAGAGATGGAGGAAGGAAGGTTACTTTTGTTGAACTTACTTCGTAGGTGTATGATTAGTGCAAGAAAGACAGACTTGTTAACAATCCCACCTTGCGTCAAGAAAGTAAAATACCTAAATTTTACAGAAGAGCATGCTCGAAGTTACAATGAACTTGTAGTCACAGTACGGCGTAATATATTAATGGCTGACTGGAATGATCCTTCTCATGTTGAAAGTTTACTGAATCCGAAGCAATGGAAATTTCGAAGCACAACAATCAAGAACATCAGACTGTCTTGCTGTGTGGCAGGACATATTAAAGTTGCAGAAGCTGGTGAAGATATTCAGGAAACCATGGATATTCTTGTTGATGATGGTCTGGATCCTATGTCACAGGAGTATTCTTTTATAAAATATAATCTCCTTTATGGTGGGAGCTGTTCTAGGTATTTTTTCACTTTAATTCATGCTGACTCTTTCACATTGTTTTATTTTTACTAATCAAAGAATGCTTGTATAGGTGTGGGGAGTGGTGTCGTTTACCTGTGATTGCACCATGTAGGCATCTTCTGTGCCTTGATTGTGTTGCTCTGGACAGTGAAGGGTGCACATTTCCTGGCTGTGGTAAATTATATGTGATGCAGACTCCTGAAACCTTAGCACGGCCAGAAAATCCCAACCCAAAGTGGCCTGTCCCCAAAGACCTTATTGAGTTGCAGCCGTCATATAAGCAAGTAGGGTGACTACGAGAGATAGTTACTTGAAAATTTTGGTTTCTAACTTTATCAACATAGGATCAACTGATCATGGTGTGTGATATTTACAGGATAACTGGGATCCTGATTGGCAATCAACATCTAGCAGTAAAGTTACATATCTCATTCAGAGATTAAAAGCTTTAAGTGAAGCAAATGATGAAGCTGCTTTGGTCCCTTCCCCTTTATTGTCTAAATCTGATGCACTACTGCAGGAAGTTGACCACTCAAGGCCTATCACTTCAGATCATGGAATAATCAGGGATAAAGTTCTTATTTTCTCTCAATTTCTTGAGCATATTCATGTCATTGAACAACAGGTAACTGTTCTGTCTTTGTCCCTAAATTTCAGGAATTTTCTACCATCATCTGTTCTTAACACCATTTCTCCTTGGCCAGTTAACCATTGCAGGCATCAGATTTGCTGGCATGTATAGTCCGATGCATGCTAGTAATAAGGTGTGGCATTTATTTCTATCATGTCCAGAATGTGTATAGATACCTAGGCATGGTGCTGGTGTGCAATGATTCTGTTTCATCTGTGCAGATGAAGTCGTTGACCATGTTTCAGCATGATGCAAGCTGCATGGTGCTTTTGATGGATGGAAGTGCAGCATTGGGTCTTGATTTGAGCTTTGTAACTTACGTATTTCTGATGGAGCCAATCTGGGACAGAAGGTATTACAAAAACATTATATGTTTGAGTTGTTTGATGGATGATTTAAACCTTCCTACAGGACTATACAATAAAAAACAATTTGGCTTGCATGCTTGGGAGCGCCACTACCTAGACGACACTGGCACACGTCACCGCCACCGCCACTGCCGTACAGCTTGAGCGCCGCTACCCAGACGACACCGGTGCACGTCACCGTCACCGCCGTACAGCCTGAGCACCGCTACCCAGACGACAACGGCGCACGTCACCGTCACTGCGTACCTTGCTGTCACCGCCACCGGGCCAATTAGTCCCCATCTTCCTTTCTTTCTTCCTTTTATTTCCCGAAATTATGGAGGTGAAAAGTAGTTGTATTTTTTATCACTTTTTCTGTATGTGGCAAGAAGGCAATGGTTTCTTTGTGGAAGATTTGAAAAGAGGCCAGAAAGTTTTCTTCTCAATAAGTATGGTACAATGGCTTGACACAAGCTTGAAAAGGCTATTGCACGATTCGACCTTTGAATTCTTTTTACTTAAGGAAAGGGTGGACCGAAGTGTTATTTGCCTCTCAAAGTTCCGTGACAAAAATAAATGGTTTGTGGAGTGTGCGGTATGGCCATCAATAGGAGGGAGAAAGAACATCCACATCCTGTATGGAGATGGCAAATCTGGCTGGCAAGATTTCAAAGAAATGGTTAGCTTTGTATTAATAGACCCCTGACCTCCCTGGTTCCCATAGATGAAATTCATTATCCATCAAGCAGCTGCCAGATGCAAGTAGCCCACATTCATTCTCCCTCATCAAAGATCCAGAAAGCAAGCTTTGTAGATGTTTGACAAACAAAAAGGATCCGAAGTTTAATAATACAAGTCTGGAGGAAGCAAGAACAGAAAAGGAGATCACCCAAAATCAAATTATTTCTTGTAAGAGCAAGGAGTTACAGTCCTCTATTTTTGTATCACCAAAAAAGAGCACCTCTTCCTTCTGAGTTTGCAAATGTAACGAAGTGTATAAAGAAGATTTCAGTAATTTATGGATAATATCCAGATTATTTGCGTTCATTGAGTGGAAGGATATATCAAAGTTGTTGGAGGACTACTTCCAATCTAAAGTTGTCATCAACCCGCCTTTTACAGATAAAGCACTGATAAGTATTAGTCAAGGAAATCTGGAAGAATTGATTGAAGTTCCGGGGAAATGGCAGTTGGTTGGGCCATATCACATTCGTTTTGAAAAATGGAATAGATTCAAACACAGCAGACCGGAAGTTATGGAAGGATTTGGCGGTTGGATTTCAATAACGAACTTCCCATTGGACTACTAGTGTAGAAAATCTTTTGAAGCAATTGATGCCTACTTTGGTGGTCTTGAATGTATCTCAATTCAGACCTTAAATATGTTAAGTTGTTCGGAAGATAAGATTAAGGTAATAAACAACTTATGTGGTTTCATGCCCGCGATGATAGAAATCACAGATGAAAATCGGTGAACCTTCTTTTTAAACTTTGGGGATATTGAAATACTTGAAAAGCCAAAAATTGTTCAAGGAGACCTTTTTGTCAAAAACTTCTCCAATCCGATTGATTTAATCAGAATCAATAGTCTTTAAGGATGAAGAGATTGATATTAATGTATTGAATCCAGAATGGTTGTTCTTATCAGCAGAATATTCAAAACAGGGGATTTCAAGAAATCCATTTGCAACTTTGACGAAAGATATTCAACGGAATTTGGCCAAAGATCCATCTACTTCCCCTTGGACAACCCAATCCAAAGCAGAAGAAGTTCAAAAGTTAAACCTGGTTGGTGTGAACACGGCAAAGGAAGTTGAAGAGTCACTTTTAATGAGGAAGGAGAAAATAACGGACACTCCTTCCTTGGGTCCCACCAAGGATGCAACAATTAATATTTTTAGTAAAGAAGTTTTAAATGATTCCCAGCCAAAGTCGGGGGAAATGCCTTCGATGGAACTCCAATGGTCACAGGGTCCTCGATGGTCACTCCAAGTCTCAACAATAACAGGTTAGAGTTCTCTATTTCTTCAAGTCTAGATGTCCCTCCCTCTGTCAATGGTTCACATTCTAGTAATACGTCATCAAAACAGAGTATTAATGGCTCCTCATCTTCCAAATCGACTTTCTTGATACCCCCTGTAATTGAAAATTCCAGTGTTGCAACGGCCAAAAGCACATTAAAAACAAGAAAACTCCCACATCTTTTCAAGTTGTTCCCCAAACATTTTGCAAGAACTAAGAGGTCTAAGTTGAGCTCAAAGAAAAGATTAGGCAACAAGAAGAAAAATACTGAAAGCAACCTCGATTTGTTAGAAGTCTGTTGTGCTCAAGCTCAAGCCATATCTAACTCAAGTTGGTCAGTGTCTTTAAACTCTCAAACAAAACACTTTAATCATTCAGTCTTCTCCCCCCTTAATTCTACGGTTAATTTTTTGAGAGGTACTCAATTATTTCTCCTTCCCAAGCTTTAAAGAAGAAGAAGAAACAGAAGCCGACTCCCCATTCAGCGTTAGTAGCGAAGAAGTTGAGCCTTATGAACAAGAGGATGGGCAAGTGACTCGAAAGAGGAAGGAGATATCAACTTCAGATCTTAATGCCCTGTTCCAGTTTGAGGAAGATCCAGCTGATAAAGAGAAGTTTGAAGTTAACCTTCCACCACTCCAATTAGTGGATATCCCAGATCATTTGAAATCAATAATTGATGATTGGGGAGTAATTTTGGGTTGATCTTCCTTAGTTAAATTATGGGTTCTATAATTGGTAATTTCAAGATGAAAATTGTTTCGTGGAATACAAGAGGTTTGAAGGATGTCAATAAGAGATTGGCACTCAAGAGATTTTTGAAAAAACATGATTTGGACTTAGTGTTGATACAAGAGTCAAAGAAAGAAAACTTCGATATTGGGTTCATCAAATCTATATGGAGCTCTAAAGACATAGGTTGGGAATTTGTGGAATCATTTGGTAAGTCAGGAGGAATGTTGACATTATGGGACAAGAGTAAGCTCTCGATTGCCAAATCTCTCAAAGGAGGATATTCACTTTTAGTTAAATGCATTATAGTGTGTAAGAAGACGTGTTGGGTTACAAACATGTATGGTCCAAATGATTACAAGGAGAGAAATTTGTATGGCCCGAATTGCTTTCCCTCTCAGCTTGTTCATAAGCACGGTGTACTAGAGGAGATTTCAACATCAATAAATGGGCTCATGAGCAATTTCCGTTTGATAGAGTCACCAAAGGTATGAGGAAGTTTAATAATTTCATTGATGAAGCTAATCTTTTGGAAATTCTTCTTTCCAGTGGCAGCTACACTTGGTCCCGAGAAGGCAGTTCTACTTCAAGGTCACTAATCGACCGGTTTTTTGTTACTAAAGTTTGGGATGATGAGTTTGAAAATACTAGAGTCAGCCAACAAGCTCGATTATTTTCAGATCATTTCCCTTTTGTTACTTGAAGCTGGATCTTTTAACTGGGGGCCCTTCTCCTTTTTGATTTTGCAATAGCTGGCTGCAAAATAAAGAATGTTCCAAAATCATTGAAAAGACTTGGAACAGTAGTAGATCGGCTGGATGAGCTGGTTTTGCTCTTAGTACTAAGATGAGAAGGTGAAAAGCACAGTCAAAGCATGGTTTACTGATTATCAGGAATTACAAAAAAGAAAGGAAGAGGAATTACTAAAAGAAATTGAAAAATGGGATGCTTTGGCTGAAACAGTCAACTTTTCAGATCTGGAATTTGATATTAGAACATCTTTGAAGGCAGAATTGATGTCAATATACAGGATAGAGGAGCTAAATTTATTGCAAAAGAGCAAGTTGAATTGGATAAGGTTGGGAGATGAAAATACAAGTTTCTTTAATCGATTTTTAGCAGCCAAAAAGAGAAGAAATTTAACAACTGAATTGGTAAACGACCAAGGGGAACCAACCAAATCTTTTCGAGAGATTGAAAGTCTAATCTTGGGATTTTATGAGCAATTATACTCTAAAGTTCCCGGAGTTAGATTCATGCCGTTGAACTTTGATTGGCATAAATTCAATCCAGAATTCTGTTCTTACAGGCAGATTTTCAGAGTCAGAATTGAAGTCAACAGTTAAGGCACTTGGTAAGAGTAAAGCTCCTGGTCCGGACAGCTTCACAGTTGAATTTCCAGTCTTTATTTGAAGATTTTTACAAGAATGGCAAGCTAAATGCATGCATTCAGGAAAATTTATTTGTTTAATTCAAAAGAAAGAGAATGCTACTGCTGTTAAGGACTTCCGGCCAATTAGTCTCGCTACTTTAGCTTACAAAGTTATTGTTAAGGTTCTTGCTGAAAGGTTGGAAAAAGTTATGCCTTCTATTATTGCTCTTACTCAAAGTGCCTTCACAGAAGGAAGACAAATTTTGGATCCAATTTTGATAGCTAATGAGGTGGTGGAGGAATATTGAGTTTGATGAAAAATAGAGTAGGGAAAGAAAAATAGCACACCAAGATTTTACGTGGAAAACCCTAATTAGGGAGAAAAACCACATGATAAGGGAATTCTTATTAGAAAACTGATACAAAGAAATACAACAGACCACCAACTTAAATAGAGAATAGGGAAACCCTAGGGTATAATGAAAAAGACAAAAATGGCTCTAGAGTGCAAAACCCTAATTTCAACACTCCCCCTCAAGTTGGGGCGTAGATGTCAATAAGACCCAACTTGCTCACACATACATTAAACAACTGTCTGGGTAGTCCCTTTGTTAGGACATCTGCAATCTATTGATTGGAAGGAATATAAGGAACACAAATGTTGCCACTATCAAGTCTTTCCTTGATAAAATGCCGATCAATCTCCACATGGTTTGTTCTGTCATGTTGAACAGGGTTATTTGCTATGCTTATGGCTGCTTTATTATCATAGTAGAGTTTCATTGGACCGGTATGTTCTTGATCAAGGTCTTTCAAAACTTTTTCAAACCAAATCTCTTCATAGATTCCCAGACTCATGGCCCTGTATTCTGCCTCGGCACTACTTCTGGCAACGACACCTTGCTTTTTGCTTCTCCATATAACAAGGTTGCCCCACACAAAGGTACAATACCCTGATGTTGATTTTTTGTCTACTACAGATCCTGCCCAATTAGCATCGGTGTAAACTTCGATGCATCGCCTTTCAGCTTTCCTGAACATCAAGCCTTTCCCTAGAGAGGTTTTCAGATATCTCAAGATGCGCTCTACTGCCCTTATGTGTTTTCATATGGAGACTGCATGAACTGACTTACCATACTTACTACATAAGAGATGTCAGGTCTAGTATGAGAGAGATATATTAATTTCCCAACAAGTCTCTAATATCTTTCTTTGCTCACTGGAACACCTTTACTCATATTACTTAACTTTGCATTTGCTTCTATAGGGGTATCAACCGGTTTGCAACCCGTCATACCTGTTTCCTTAAGCAAGTCCAGAGTATACTTCCGTTGGGAAACTGAAATTCCTTCTTTCGATCGAGCTACTTCCATTCCAAGGAAATATCTTAGTTTTCCAAGGTCTTTGATTTCGAATTCCTTAGCCATCTTTGCCTTCAATCGATCAATCTCTGAGGTATCATTGCCTGAAATAACAATGTCATCAACATAAACAATCAAAACTGCAATTTTCCCGAATACTGACCTTTTAGTAAACAGAGTATGATCAGAATGACCCTGTTTATATCCTTGCAACTTTACAAACATAGTAAATCTGCCAAACCAAGCCCTTGGTGACTGATTTAGCCCATATAAGGACTTTCTTAATCTGCAAATTCGGTGATTAAACTGTTTCTCGAATCCTGGGGGAGGGCTCATATAGACTTCTTCCTCCAGTTCTTCGTTAAGAAAGACATTCTTCACATCAAGCTGGTGAAGGGGCCAATCCTTATTAACTGCAACAGAAAGGAGGACCCGAATTGTGTTTAGCTTTGCAACGGGCGAAAAAGTCTAGGAATAATCAACCCCAAAAGTCTAAGTAAAACCCCTGACAACTAATCTGGCTTTGTATCTGTCAATACTTTATTGTGAACACCTATTTACATCCAACTGCTTTATGAACACTTGGAAGATTGACTTGATCCCACGTATGATTTTTCTCGAAAGCTCTCATTTCTTTCATAACCGCAGCTTTCCATTCAGGACTTTCCAACGCTGTGTGTATACTGTTTGGTATCACCACTGTGTCTAGATTTGTAGTGAGGGCCTTGAACTCAGGAGACAAATTACTATAGGACAAGTAACTCTGCAACGGATATTTAGTACATGATCTAGTACCTTTCCTTAGGGCAATCGGAAGAGCAAGGGGTTCATCTCTGTCTTTACTTTCTTCTGACATACTGTACTCACCCTCCGGTTCTGTTATTTTCCCACTCTCAACAATTTTTTCAGCGGGAATAAGAGATGCTTCTTTTCCAGGTTCTACCATGTTCTCAAGAGTCACATAATCATCTGTCTTTGCACCATCATCGACCTCAATCACATCTTTGCTGTCATTATCTTTCTTGCTTTTGCTCTCAATATTTTCAACACAAGCATTAGTTTTATCACATTTATTATTATGATCAGGGATAGGACTACTAGTACCTGGAACTGATCTCTGTTCAGACTTATGAACTGGAGTCGGAGAGATAACAGGCGGCGCTATTTTCTTCATGAGATTCTTCCTATAGTATTTGATCCAAGGGACTTGTTTGGTTGGGAGGATAGGTGCATTGGTACTGATATTGACATCAAGGATAGGTTCAGGTTCAGGTAAGGCAGAAAGGTTGGGACCCAAATTGGTTTCTTCACTGGAATGCTCCCCTTGAAGAGAACCATTGGGAAAGAATGGATGATCTTCAAAGAATGTCACATTCATAGAGACAGTATTTTCTTGAAGGAGGATGATAACACTTGTACCCACGCTGATGTAGAGGGTACCCTACAAAAACGCATTTTTGTGTCCGAGGGGTAAACTTGGTACGGTTAGGTCTGTGTGTATGGTCGAATACCACATAGCCAAAGACACGAAGGGGTACATCAAAAAGAAGTCTAGAGTTTGGGTAAGACTCTTTGAAGAAATCTAAGGGAGTTTGGAATTTTAGGACCCGGGATGACATGCGGTTTATTAGCTGGGCTACTGTCAAGATAGCATCACCCCACAAATAAGAAGGATTGGAAGTTGACAACATAAGTGATCGGGCAACTTCAACAAGGTGACGATTTTTCCGTTCGGCCACTCCATTTTGTTGAGGAGTGTACGCACAGGAACTCTGATAGACAACACCTTTGGAGACTAGGAATTCACGTAAGGCGTTACTAAGGTACTCTCGACCATTATCACTCCGGAGAATAGCGATTTTGACATTGAACTGGGTTTTTATAGAATTGTAAAATTGTTGGAAAACTGAAGTAACTTCTGATTTATCTGTTAGAAGGAAAACCCATGTTAGTCGAGTATGATCGTTAATAAAGGTTACAAACCAACGGTTCCCAGTTATGGTAGTGACTGGTGATGGACCCCAGACATCCCTATGGAACAGGGTAAACGGTTTAGAGGGCTTATAAGGCTGAGAAGAGAAAGAAACACGAGGCTATTTGGCTTGGACATACACATCACATTTCAATTTAGAAATATTAACATTGCGAAAAGATGAGGAAACAAATAATTCATATACTGGAAATTAGGATGGCCTAGGCGATAATGCCATAACATATAATCAGTTTCAGAAACAGAAAAATGGGAAGAAAAAAAACTAGTCCTATCATATATCCTAAAGGAAGCTTCTTCAGTGAGGAAATAGAGTCCCTTGTCATGCCGGGTAGTGCCAATCGTCATCCCCGAGCTCAGATCCTGAAAAACAACATCATCAGGTGAGAAGATAACACGACACTTCAAATCGCTTGTAAGTTTACTAATAGATAATAGATTGTAAGACACTTTTGGCACATGCAACACATCTTGGAGGATTAAGCCGGCAAAGGGTGACACCCGTCCTTTTCCAGCAACGGGGGCAAAGGATCCATCTGTAATTCTGATTCTTTCATTTCCAGCACCAGGTTGATAAGACAAAAATTGATCAGAGGAGCCAGTTAAGTGATCTGTGGCTCCTGAGTCTAATATCCACGGTTTATTACCAGTTATACTCACAAGGCCAAAGGAGTGGAAAGTACTTGAATGGGCAATTGCACTTACATCCACTGTAGTAGTAGTGCTTTGAGTGGTTTCTTGATTCTGAGTCTGAGTATCTCCAATAACAGATTCACCTACAAGAGCCCGACTTGGCTGTCGTTTCTTACCATTTGGCAGTCGGCCATGAAGTTTCTAGCACTGATCTTTCGTGTGCTAGGGTTTTTTGCAATGTTCACACACAGGGGGCGGCTTACTGTTCTGTTTATCTTGGACAGGGCCTGATGTTTTGAAAGCAGCGGAATCTGTTGGTGTTACAGGTGTACTGTTCATGGCCCTCGACCTATCTTCCTCCAGGCGAACTTCAGAACAGACTTCCATTAGGAATGGTATTGGTCTGGTCCCCAATATATGACTTCGCACTGTATCAAATTTAGAGTTGAGTCCTGCAAGAAAGTCATACACGCGATCCGTTTCTTCAGACTAATAATGTAACACTCCTCCACAAGGATAGTTCCAAATCATTTCACGACACAAATCCATCTCTTGCCACAAGAGAGACAACTTGTTAAAGTAAGTAGTAACGTCCATTGTTCCCTGTTTGCATTCATGGACCTGCTTACGTAGAGTATATAAACGAGAGGCTTTCAGTCTCTTGGAGTAGAGTTTTTGGGCTGCCTCCCAAATATCACGGGCTATAGCTGCATACAATAAAGGTTTTCCAACCTGAGGTTTCATACTTCCAATCAAAATCGATCTCAACAAAGAATCCTCTCCTTTCCACATTTGCTCTTGGGGATCACCGATTCTTGGTTTTGGTATTTCACCTGTTAGATATCCAAATTTGTGACGGCCTTCAAGGGCAATTTTAATAGATTGGGACCAAGAAAAGTAATTATCATTATTCAACTTTTCTCCTATAATAAAGTCAGAAGAATTGCCTATAGCTCCAGAACATAAATTTGAAGGGTAAGTAGGGAACGGAGTTACCGAGTTATCAGGATATGGGTTTAGATCTGTTGGATCTTGGATGTCGATCTCAGGGCTTCCCCAATAGCAGCAAGCTACTGCTGAAACATCTCGTTCTGTCGTTTAATCTGCAACTGCAACTGGGTAACTTGATCTTGGATTATATTTCCTTGGTCCTGGTGGTATGATGAAGAATCTCCCCCTCCAAACTCATCCATGATCGGCGAAAACTGCCCCATTCGGTTGCTCATACTCGGCTGGAAAACACCCACACTTCTTCCATCTGTCTTTTGGTGCGGCAGTGGCTGAGATGAGACGCCGATCTGAGAGAAGACCGGCAGCAACAGTAACAGACGGGAACTGCTGGGCACGGTCGATCTGGACTGGTCGACGTCATTTGGCAGGGTCTGTGAGCGGTCGGACAGATTTCGACTTCGTTTGGCCGGTCGCTGGTCGTCTTCGTCTGTGCGCGACCAACCAGATGGGTAGCTGTGAGCTGGTCGTCTTCGTCTGCGTGCGACCGGACCAGATGGGTAGCTGCTGGGTTGATGGTCGCTGGTTGCTGGGTCTGGCGGCTGGTCATTTCGTCTGCGAAGGAGTCGGCCGGCGGTGGGTAGGGCGACGGCGGCTGGTCTTCACGAAAGTGGGGAAGAAGAGATTGGAAGTACCTGTCAATGGCTTTTTGGATAATACTGGTTATATCCTGTCTCTTATACACATCTAGATGTGTATAAGAGACGGTTGCTGGGTCTGGCGGCTGGTCATTTCGTCTGCGAAGGAGTCGGCCGGCGGTGGGTAGGGCGGCGGCGGCTGGTCTTCACGAAAGTGGGGAAGAAGAGATTGGAAGTACCTGTTAATGGCTTTTTGGATAATACTGGTTATATCTGGGTTATTGGTTTGAGATTCTCCTGTTGGATTTTCCTCAATGCTAGCCATACTTTCGTCTCCATGCTCTGATACCATGATGAAAAATAGAGTAGGGAAAGAAAAATAGCACACCAAGATTTTACGTGGAAAACTCTAATTAGGGAGAAAACCACGGGATAAGGGAATTCTTATTAGAAAACTGATACAAAGAAATACAACAGACCACCAGCTTAAATAGAAAAAAGGGAAACCCTAGGGTACAATGAAAAAGACAAAAATGCCCCTAGAATACAAAATCCCAATTTCAACAGAGTTAAAAAGAAGAAAGGATGGATTCTGAAACTAGACCTTGAGAAAGCATTCGACCGTGTTGATTGGAGTTTTCTTGAAAAGATTTTGCTGAATAAAAAGTTTGATAAAAATGGGTCAAATGGATTTTGGGATGTATTAAGAGTCCTAGATACTTAGTTTTCATTAATGGTAGACCGAGAGAAAGAATCGTAGCATCAAGAGGTTTCACCCTTTCTCTTTCTTCTTGTTAGTGAAGTATTGGGAGCTCTAGTGGCAAAGCTTCATCAAAGTGGACTGTTTGAAGGTTTTGTGGTGGGAAAGGAGAAGACTCACGTATCCTTACTTCAATTTTCAGATGATACATTAATTTTTTGCAAGTTTGATAATAATATGCTTGCAAAACTAAAGCAAACCATTGATTTGTTTGAATGGTGTTCAGGCCAGAAAGTAAACGGGGAGAAATCAGCCTTGTGCGGAGTTAATGTGGATGAAACTGAGTTGCTATCTGCTGCTGCAAGTTTAAATTGTAAAGCTGAGCATTACCTATCCTCTATCTTGGGTTACCATTGGGTGGCTACCCTAAACAAGTTTCTTTTTGACAACCAGTAATAGATAAAATTCATGCTAAACTTGATAAATGGGATAAATGGAAGAGATTTAATCTATCTAGAGGAGGGAGAACAACTTTATGAGATGGAGGCCTTGGTTTGGGGGGTTTTAAGGCAGAAAATCTGGCTCTCTTAGCAAAGTGGGGTTGGAGATATATCGAAGAGGAAGATTCTCTTTGGAATCAGGTTGTTAGAAACATTCACGGTAAAAATACCTACAACTGGCACATGGCGGGTAGAGAAGGAAGAAGCTTGAGAAGTCCCTGGATTAGTATATCGAGAACGTGGTTGAAGATGGATACTTTGGCTACCTTTAAGCTTAGAAATGGTAGACGAATCGCTTTTTGGTAAGATACTTAGGAAGGTTCAACTCCACTTTGCACTCTTTTTCCAAAACTTTATAGGGTAGCTCTACTTTCGAATGGATCGGTAGCGGACCACTTGGATAACTCTTTGGCGTCTTGGTCAATCACCTTTCGCGTTTACTCAAGGAGGAGGAAATAGTAGAGTTTCAGGGTTTGCTTGGCCAGCTTTCTAATAGGAGAGTGATAGATGACTTTGATAAAAGATCATGATCATTGGAGGGTAATGGGTTTTTTTCAGTAAAATCTCTAACAAACCATTTATCTCCTTCCTCACCGATGGACAATTTCATCTATTAAGGCCTTATGGAAGACAAACTGCCCTAGGTGTGTAAACATCTTTGTGTGGACAATGTTTTATGGTCACCTAAATGTTTCCTCAATAATGCAACAAAAGAGGTCTGCTAGTCGTCTCTCCCCATCCATTTGTATGTTTTGTAAACAGCATGAAGAAGATGCATAACATCTGTTTTTCAGTTGCCCTTACTCAAAATTGTTGGGAGAAATTGTTCACTATTTTCAACTTATCATGGGCTTTTAGCAACGATTTTAAAGAAAACTGACCGCAGCTCCTTTTGGGATCACATTTTAATAAAAATTCTAGTTTGATTTAGATCAATATGGTGTTGACGCTTTGCTGAATGAGATATGGTTCGAAAGAAATCAAAGAGTGTTTCATGATAGGTCCCTTTGTTGGTTGGATCGGTTCGAGATTGCCTGAAGGAATGCCTCTTCGTGGTGCATATTGTCAAAACAATTTGAAGACTATTTTATTTGGGATTCTTACTTAAATTGGAGATCATTCATCTTTCCAGACCATTAATGGAGTCATGTATAGATTTATTTTGTATTTTGTTTGCTGTATTTCTGGTTTTTGTAATCATATTTACGGTTTAGTTTGTATTTTCGCATGTATGTAGTCTATTTTGGTCTATTAATGCTTCATTGTAAGGGTTTTCTTTTCCTTTAAATTTAGGTTGTAGGAAATGATGAGGGCGCTAAGGAGGTGTCAACCTAGTTGAGATGTCCGGATGCGCCTCCTGATCCATAGGACTCATATTTTAAACTCTTGGTATATCTCTCTTATACTTTTAGCTTTGTCTCGTTTTAGTATATCAATAAAGAGACTTGTTTCCCTTTCCTAAAAAAAAGAAAAACAATTTGGTTTGCACGATCTCAAATACTCTTGCAGCAGATCTGATTTTTGGTTGAGAGTGAATCCCGACCATCCTTCTAACCTTTCACCTGAAGGGAGTTATCACTTCAAGTATACATCTCACATATAGGGAAAACCAAGAACTTTCAAACTTGGTAGAGAGAGTAATTAATGGACGTGTGTCTCTCTCCATTTAATTTGAGCATGTATGAATCTTTGTTTCCTAAACGAGATAGTGGTTAAGGAGAGAAAACATTGGTGGAGTCCATGAAGCGGAATTTTGTTGAAAGATAGGGGTTAGATTAGTTAATTGGATTTTCTCATGCTGTTAGTTATGCTACCACCAAGGATTTTTCGAAACTCATCTACTGACTATTAGTTTGTACCACGAAGAATCAGATTCATTAGGCATGTAGCTTTTGCCTTATTATTACTAATATATTGTTGACCACCATTTTTTTCGATAAGAAAACAGTTAACCATTCAAGTAGTAAGATCTTTTCTTTGAATCCTGACCTTCCTGAAAGAAATCTCTCCTAGCAATCTGAATGAATTGTCCCTTTATGTAGCCAGTTATGACTTTTAACATAAGAGTTAATCTTGCCCGCGTTAATGTAGTGAGTTGTGATTAATACAATCTTACCTCTTTTCAATTTGTCTTGTATTAAAATTTTCAGGTCAATTAGACTAATGTTCGAAGCTCCTAAAGCTCTAGAGTGAATTATGTCTTATTTCCCACCCTTATTTCCATCCCTTTTGACTTGAATGAAAATCTCGTTTTCTACCAAAAAGGGAAAAAAGATTAATAAACATATGTCATAAATGTATAAAGCCAAAAACTAAAACATGATGCAATACTTTTGTGGGAAAGTTGGATCTGTAAAGCCTAACACCAACAAAATTGTTTTCTAAAAATCTGTCAGTTGCAAAAGAGCTGAATGTTTGTCCTCTTTGGCATGAGCAGTTGTAACAAAATATGCACATGAAACCTTTGAATTAGTGATTTTGCAGTCTTCAAAAGATTGTAATCGATTCTAGCTTTCATTCGAAACATTAGAAGCTTACTGGATTTGATCGAGTTAGATGCAGACTCCAGGTTTCTGAATAATAGGGCTTACACCTGCTGTTTTGTTGTTAAACATCTCTAGATACTTGAGGAACAGGCTAATTCATGATTTATTTTCATCCTTCATAGGATGTTATCTTGGTTTCCTATACCTTTCCAGTTCATCATGCATTTTTGCACTTTTAATCTGAGTAATAGATCAATGTTTCTATACATTTGGCTCTGATTTCTCAGCAGATAAAGCATTAATAACTAATCCATTTTGGCCGTTCTGTATTCTTTTTTAGCTGCTCAGCATAGGATTGTTTTCAACTATAGTAATTTGCTCGATTATTTCTCTTTTTTTTAGCATGGAGGAACAAGTGATCAGTCGTGCTCATCGGATGGGTGCTATTCGTCCTATTCATGTTGAAACCTTAGTAATGCATGAAACTATTGAAGAGCAAATGGTACAGTTTCTACAGGTACGTCATAGGCTCTTGAAATACTAGTAGTGGTAGTGGTAGTGATCTTGCATTGGGTATTAACCATCCTGTCCTTATGTGCTCTAGTTTTTGTAATTTTGCATTCTATTTTTTCTGAACTTTGGCTGTTTATTTTTGTAGGTCCCTCCTTTTTTACTTTCATATATCTTGATAAAAGTTGATTTCTTTTCGAAAAAATAAGAACCTTTTTACTTGTGTAATTATATTGCAGTAATGTCTTCTGAAGAACTTACTAAAGGTGTCTTTGATTTCAAAGCTTCAATGTATCGAGATTTGAGCACCTTGGTTCCTTATTCTTGGCAAAACACACCTTTCACATCTGTTATGTTTTGTTTCACACACAAGAAGTCTTTTATTAAAGTGCATGCACAAGAAATAGACAACACAAGATGTTTTCTCCCTCCAATCAATAAAAATTGTAAAGCCTCTATAATTGTAAAATGCTCCAACCAAAGAACTTCTAAAAGATAACATTTTAGAATTCAAGAAACGCCTAAATACCTTGTATGAAGTTTCTTTTTCCATTCTATTGATAAGTGCTAAGATACATCTGGATGAAGAGAGCCTAAAGATTCTACAAGTAACACCTATTAGTGACCTGGAATAACCCCAAAAATCTTCTTCTGGGAAGTCCAGGGGAAAAAAGGCAGATGGTCATGGTTTTTACAATTTTTGTATTGACAACACTAGTTCTGGAAAAGGCTGATCTAGGAATTTTCTATTGAATATGTTCAAAATACTAACCTCGTCCAGGGATCAATAAAAATAATCTCAACATATTTTTTGGAATTTGACTTCCATATTTCCAAAAGGAAAAAAATAAGTGCCTCCGTATGAAAAGAAGAGTCCATGAACATGTAAGACAAGGTGCCAACACATGTCTGGAACTCACCTTCTGAATTCTGGATGAGGGCTTGGAGCAAAATCCTGTAGAATCTTTATCCTGTCAAAGCCATATTCATTTCTATTAATCTGTCCCTGCTGTCAGCTATAGAAACCCTGGAAATGTAAAGAGTTTTTTCTTAAGCCTCATCCGCCCAGTATCTCAGTTTACCTTGAATCTTCTCTCATCAGTCTTCACATTTCTGTAATGTCTCAATCAACTTCATCATCTGCTGGTGCTTAAGATGGAGATTCTTCATCACTGGGTTATCATATCATTAAGATGCTGTGTATTGCTGTGGTTGTCAAGCAGCTTAAGTTCAATCCTTTTCCTATTTGTATAGTAACTAGTAAGTGACTTGCTTTAAGTTAGGTGCTTGAGATCCTTCGTGATTGGGGTTCTCTTATATCATTGTGGGAGGGGGATCTCTCTTCCCCCGCCCTTGGGTTGTCTCTGGTTTCTTCTTTACATTTTTCTTGTTTCTGATGAAAAATGAAAACATTTGATGCTCCGGTTGATTTTTCCATTTGTTGTAGTGCATTGGTTTTTATTAGTGAAAATTGTGACTGCAACATTCCAGTCTCCAGTAGCCAACCTAACTGTCCAAGCATAGTTCTACGACATCATTTATTTGTTGAACTAAAAAAAAGTGTTCCAGCCTCCAGTATATATTTTGTGCCAATTCCATTATCTTGTGTTCTCTAATCCTTGGTACTTTTGTAGGCTACTCTCTTTTGCACTTTCTATGGTTGCTTTTCTTACACTTAAATGGTGGATTTTTCTTAAACATTCCACATCGTTTCGTTTAATGCCTTTTTTTTAGTATGTTTCTTTTAATGCTTTAATCCTCATTATTTATTATTTTCTCATAATGCCTTGTTTTTTTCCCTTTTTAAACGAAGGATACTGATGAGTGCAAAAGATTGATGAAGGAAGAATTTGGCAAGCCTGATTATGAAGGACCACGAGCTCATCGTTCATTGCACGATTTTGCTGGGAGCAATTATCTTTCTCAGCTCAAGTTTGTCAGGACAAATCCTATACTGGAAAAGGTTGTAGAGAATATTTAATTATATAGTGCAGTCTCTGACATATTCTATTGCTGTTAGTGTAGACATAATAAGATTGGTATTACAACTTGAAGGGAAAAATGGAGGCCAACGGTGTCTTCAGTGGCTCAAATGCTATTCATAAAGTCAAGAAATAGAAGTAGCTGTATCTTCATTTTGTTGAGTTCCAAGTTATTGCTGAAGACTGAAGAATTCAATCAGCATATTGTTATTACTTAGGTCTTGAAGAACTTGGATTTACAAAATGTGTATAGTTCAGTAGAGTAGTTTCCGATGGGCAGAAATATAGAGTGAGCTCCGGATCCGGGGTGTATAGAAGTAGCAAACACTCGTAATAGCAAGCGAAAAGGGCAAGCTTTTTATTTGTAATGGTGGGCGGGTCTCATGAGATCTAAGGAATCAAACAAAAGCCACAACAGAGCTATCGAGTATAGTGATTCGGATTCCCTCGCCAGACTCCGTTCCTGGACCCAGCAGCACAGACGGCAGGCCAGGTTTGAATTCAAATTAGACTTTTATTTGTTTGACCTCCTCACATATACGATTTTTTGAGAGGGAAACGTATCCCAATTGAACACTCGCTATAATTTTTTGTTCTGCTCTTATAAGTTGGCCAAGCCATTGAAATATTGATGCAGGTTGTAATACTGCTGGTGTAAGAATGAAAGATGCCATGTATATATAATGTCTACAAAATTTACCATTTAAAAAATCTTCATTTCAAATTTCTGGTTAGATATATTTGATCAATTAACTATATTGTTCCTGACGAAACTTGACTTCTTTCTTGTGCTTTATAAAAGAAATCAATGGTGAGTTATCTGATTTCTTCTCTTCTGCTTTATTCAGTATGTAAAAGGTTGAAATTAGGGCAAGCATCCAAAAAAGGTTGGTTGATTGAGGGGTTTTCTAATTTTGTCTACAAGAAAGCTAAGATCTCTGTATTTCATCATATTATTGAGAAGTAGCCATGAATTATCTTTAGGTAATAAAGGAAAAGGATAGAAATGGAAAACCTCAGTGGTAGTGCTTTTTTTTACTAACTTTCTGATAGAATAATAAATATATATATATAAGATGGAGTGAAGAGAGATTCATTTTCTACCCTCCTTTAAAACTTTTTTGTTTTTTTGTCAAAATCACACCACAAAAATCACAGTAGGTACTCTCAACTTTGGAATTTTGACTAAAATCTCAATGTATTACCACTTTCCTTTCTTTTCTTCCTTTCCTCTCTTGTAGATAAGAATCAATGTATTACTTTCACTAGAGGATTAAATATTCTCTTTGGTAATTCTTATCTTCATTTGAGCAAAATTTAGCGGTGTAGCATTTAGTGACTCATGTTTTAGAAGAAAATTTATATAACTTCATTCAAAGATCTGATCATTAGTGCCCTTTTGATCTTCCCTATTGATTCAAGATTAAATAGTTAATTTATTTTCAGAAGGCAAATATGAAGAAGGAAGAGAATTTTTCCAATATCTTGCAGATTCTCCCCAATCAATCAAGATCTTTCCACTTTCTTTCCTTTCTCTTTTGTGAGATTAAGAGAAATAGAAAGTGACAATTATTAATCATCAAAATGAGAAGTCCGATTCTTTCTTACTTTCTTCTTCTTCTGTTATTATTTATTATTATATTATTAGGTAAATGAGAAGCCTGATTCAAACTTGTGTACAAGTTCAATGAATATTATAAACATTTAATTCCAGACATAATATTATTACTCCTTTTCCTCATACTTGACATAAGTTTCAAACAGATAGAAGTGCAAATGCATTATGAAAATTAATGTTTCCAATCAAATAATTTCTTATCAAGATCTTCAAAAGTAATATTACACCATGTTTTGAAAGCTCTTTCTTTTTTCTTTTTACTGTTCAAACATGAAATCTCAGAATTCCAATTATGACTCCCTTGAAATCCTTACAAGATTGACAACCAATTTCGTGTTGGAACTGGAAACAAGCAAATCTTGACCAAATTCATTCAGCAATCTTATTAGTGGTCCAAAGCCAAAATTGGAAAATAAAAAGAAAGAAAAAAAGTGATGTATGCTCTTATTTTGTTTGTTTGGTAGAGATCAAATCATGAGTTCACATGTCTAAACTACAAAATAATGAGATTTCTAAGCCTAAAAATCTGAATTTTCATCAACTTTGTACAAGTAGACAAATTTCAAAATGACTGCGACTCTTGTAACCATAATAATTGTCATTTAACTCTAGAAAATCTGGTAATAATGATTAATGGTCATCCGCAAAAGTTCAGAAAAGTTCATTGTATTTTGTTCTTGTTCTCTCAGATGATTGGCTCTTTTCCATTTCCTTTCTCTTGAGATTGTTGATATCCATCTCCTTGTCTTTACCTCTACATATGAAAGGCTTAAGCTTATTGACATCAGATAATTTCACTGGTTTTAGCAAAAACTCCTCAGCTCCTTCTTCCAAACATCTGATTCAAAATGAAAAAAAAACCAAAACCCAATTCAGATTCACATGAAAAATATAAATAAATTGGTTCTTGTTCTATCAGTTTTCCTCACCTGTTGATTCTTGATGGAACATTCTCAGAGGACATAATCACAACAGGAATGTCTTTAAGTGAGTCAGATTCCTGCAAAGCCAGATGTAAATTTTCTTCAGATTTTCTGTTTGGAAGGTGAGAGAATAAAACATTACTTGGAAAGTGAAAACCCAACAAGAGAACTAAGCCTATGAACTTGCCTTGATCTTTCTGAGAAGATCATAGCCTGTCATTTCTGGCATACAGTAATCTGTAATTATGAGATTAACTTCAATCTCCTGTATCAAAGTAAACTAATCAAACAATGCCTCAAAAGAACAAAACAAACACCCAAATTAAGATTAAACTTGGTAATTGTTAACTAACTTGATGATGATGATGATGATAATGATGATGATTTTCAGGGGAAATAGGAGAATGGTTGCTTCCATTTCTTTCTCTAACCAAACCCAGAAGCTCCAAAGCTTTGCTTCCAGAATCCACAGCAGTAACTGTGGAAAAAAACAAACAAACAAACCCACTTGTTAAATCAATCATCACTCAACCCAACCAAAACCATAGATTATATAGATCATAGCATTATTCCAATGACTTTGAAAATACTTTTCAAACAATTCTTTTAACTCGATAATTTTAAACTTAAAAAGTGAGACCAAACAAGCAGTGACTGAGGAGAAAATCACATTCCAAAGAGTTCATCCAATATCATAAGCTTGGCCAATAGGTCGTGAGGTCGAAAATTAGCACAAGATCTAACAAGGGACTAACAATGGGGGAAAATGCGACATTCTACACTATATTAAACAACCAGTCAACCCAAAAACTTAAATCTATTGGTGACATCAAAATTCATATTATGAAAAGACCAGACGTAAGAAAAAGAGATTGAAGATAAAAGCGTAAAGAAAGAGAAAGAGAAGGCTGATTAGCAGAGTAGTACCATTGAAGGAGGAAGTTTTGAGGAGCCTTTCAATGAGCTTCCTATCAATGAGGCTGTCATCAACAGCCAAGACATGAAATCGAGGCTCAGCGGAGAGAAGGGCCATGGGAATTGGAATTCAATAGTAAAATCAAAGGAAGAAGAAGAAGAAGAAGAAGAAAGGGAATTCTGGTGGGAAGAAGAGGAAGGATAAAGGGTTTATAAATGGGGAAGAAAGAAAGCATTTTGATTCTGATTAGAATGGGGAATTGGGATATAATTTTGCGAAATCCTTACAAGATTTTTTTGACAGTTTGGAAAGGAAGATCCTACAGATTTTGTTACCCAATCTCTCCCGGATCTTCAATTTTTATTCTTATTTCAATTCAACTTCAACAAGCAAACAACAACAACAAGGTGCTTTCCTTTCATTTCTTCTTTTTCTTTTCTTTTCTTTTTGTTTTTTTATTTCCCAATTAAATTATATATATGTATATATATATTATTATTTCTTTTGGACTTTTTTTTTTTCATTTCTCAGTTATTATATTCTTTGACTATTTCGGTTTTTTCTCTCTCTCAAGTTTTTATCATTAATTAAGGGATAGTTAGAGAACTACTTTGATTTCGGAGTTTTTTAGTTTGAGTTTAGAAAGTTTATATTTGACGAGTATAGTTTTTTAACCTATAGTTTTGAAGTTTGTATGTCAATTTTTTTTTTTTTTTTTTTTTTTTTTTTTTTTTTTTTTTTTTTAATGTAATATGCAAGTAGAGTTATAATTCAATCAAAATTTTCAGAGTATGTTTCAATTTTCATTTTCACTCAAAATAGGTAAATATCAATATGACATTTTTTTTTTAAGATTTAAGATAATTCTAAATAGCTTGAATTTGGATTTTTTTATTTGATATTTGAGATCAAGTGAAAATATTTTATTCATATTTGGAATAAAATTGTAAGATAAATTTTGTGAAATTTGATTTGGGATGAAAATTTGATTATGTCCAAATCAAGTGAGATGGACTTTCTCTTTATTACAAGAGGAATAATAAATACTTGTCATTTCTTATTTAAACAAATCATTAACTATTAATTGATGGTACTAATTCTTTTTAATTTTTACGATAATTAATTAATGATTAAATTGGATTTTGATTGAAATAATCATTATTATGATTGAATGATATGTGATATTTTCTACTATATTTATAATTATATTATTCTAAGGTTTCATTTTTGCAATATAATTACTAAAAGAAATCTTTGTTAAGATTAGAAGGTCAAATATTGAGGTTCTAATCTTATGATAATGTTAATAAAAATGTTGATAAAAATATTTACAAATATTTGTAAAAAAATAATAAATATGAAAAATATTCTTAATTTACAAATGAATATTTCATTCTTTTTAAACAAATTTTAATTTAATATTAGTGATACTTTATTTTTTCCTAAGAAAAACATTAGTCATACTCTATTGGTAGTATTTTTGAAAATTTTTGTTATAAAATATAAATATTTTTAAATATTTTTTTTATATTTAAAAAGATCCTTACTTATAATATATTTAATCGATTTTTTAATGATATAAATAAATACGGATAAAAATAGAATTTTTTCCTATCGTAGGACTATGATCCTTTAATCTTTAAGCACATGCAGTCGCCAGCCACTTTCCTCAGCCCAAATTTCGATGGATTTTATTTTCCAAAATTATTGGGATTCTTCTGATCGAATTTTAGATTTTTTACAATTTTTTCCCCTAAATAAGCTTTGGATCGAGATAAAAAAAAATGTCAAATTCCTTTAACCAAATCTGCAAAATAAAATGAAATAAAATCTGTCACCTCATGTTTATTGATCGATATTTGTTTATTTCAATACAAAAATTGATGGATTTTTTCTTTCATAATTTTCTTTCATATATATAATTTCTGATTGTCCTAATTAAAAAAATATATAAAAAATATTAAGACGGACTTTGTTATTTTTCTTATAAAGTATGGGCTAAATGTTGATATTCAATTGGCGGTGGAGAAACTTTAAGACCTTCCTATTCACCAATAAAAAAAAAATATATATGGGATATATAAATTTAAATAGTAAAATATAGTTTGATATGATCAAATCGAGATTTAAAAATTCGTCCATAGATGAGGTGAATCCATATCTTTTTTAAAAAATATATAGGAAAAATTGCACAAACCACCCTTGAAATATAAAATTTGTTACAATCACATCCCTTAACTTTTAATTTGATCAATCGACTCCCTTTAGTTTACTAACTGCTGCAATCAAACCTTTATATTAGTTGATAACTTGAAATTAAATTAAGGGAGGACAAAGTTGTCAATTTACATATCTATACAAGGAAAAACAAAAAGAAAATTACTCGAAAAGAAGCAGCAAAAGACCTCTACCAGCTGGCAGCCGAGCTAGATGAAGCCACAATGCAAGTACTCATGCCCTCTCTCGTTCATCATCTTTCTCACACAGGCCACATCACAGCTAGCACAAACCAGTCGTCAACCAGTCTCTGTCGATTCTTGTTGTCGTTCGACCGTCTTCCATCCAACCATCTTTCGATGCCGATAAGCTCCTCCTCCCTGTTCTCGCTTCTCTCTCGATAGTCAACAACCGCAACAACTCAGTGTTGCCTTCCAGTGTTCACCCACGCCTCTCTATTGACCGTCATTTCGTGACCCTTCTCCTCCTCTTTGAATATTATTGTACCAACCTCTCTCTCCATTCATCTTCTTCTTTCCATCTCTTTTGTTTCCACTTTTCTTGGGGAGATGATGATGAAGGTCATGCGATGCTATTCACTTGTGGGATATGGCGACCAATGTCAAGAAAACCATTTTAAAAGCCCCATTACGTTTTAAATAATATTTAAAAATTAAATTATTTGAGATTCTGGACTCTTTCTCACTTTCTTCCCATTTTTTCCATATGTTTTGAACTTTTGTAATTTCGCCTCTTTATCTGGGCAGTGGGTGCTCTAACTTCTCGATCTTCCTATTTTTTATCCAATTTTTTTAATGATTTTTCTGGCCAAACCCATTTGGAACCTAAAGCTTCTCCAAGTGGTTGACACTACCAACGTCCTTGAGCAGTCCAAGACTATCATTGAACCTTTCTAATTTTTAGCATAATTTTTTTTTTCTTTTGAATATTTGTGAAGAGACAGGTTTGACCTTCCCTAGTTTAACATTAACCAACTAAAGGGTTTGATAGTAACATTTAGTAAACTAGAGGGGTTTATTAATCAAATTAAAAAGTCAGGGGTGTGATTGTAACAAACCTTATAGTTAGGGAAGGTTTGTACAATTTTTTCTAATATATAACTAATATTCATGTACTAATGTAATTACATGATCAATAATTTAATTTTGAAAATAAAAAATTAACTTAGTTATTCATTTAAATAATTTTATAATTATTATTTATTTACAAAAATATTATTTGATATTGATATTTTATTAGTATATTCATAATATATCGATGTCGATATTTTGATAATAGTATCAAATAAACATTTTATTAAAGGGTCATTTGGTTTAAAATTTTATTGATGTCTGGGAATAAAATGCAGGATAGATAAAAAATGACTGTGTTTGAATGTGCTTGAGAATACTACCAAATTTTATAAACAAAAATTGTGTTTGCATTTAATTTATGAAATTAAGCATAAAAATCTTATTATAATTGTAGCAGATTAATAAATTAAAGAATAAGCAATGTTCAATATACTAATAGAAAATTAATTAACTATGAATTAATAATAGTTCTAATTATAAATATTTGAAGATTAAGTAATTTATAATTAAAATTAACCAATTAATGTATTTAATGAACATCATACTAATTATAATCTAATACTTAATCATTTTTACAATTAATTAAGTTCAATATTAGTAATTTTGATTTTAATTAAATAATATAAGAAAATATATTTTAATAAAAAAATATATTTTGTAAAAAAAGATTAAACATTGGATTATAATTCTAATAATAAATGGAGTAAAGAATGAGATAAAAATATGATATATTAATAAAGAATACTAAAATATATTTTGTAAATATGATAGGCTAATAATGAATGGAGTAATAAAAATAAATTACAATAAATAAATTTTTTTTAGGAAATTCACTATAAATAATTAACTTATTATAAGTAATCAACAATGATTATATATTCATAATAACTGACCAAAGTAAAATTAAATTCAATAAATAATGACTTGATTATTCAAAAAAATATAATAAAGTAACAAATTATTATTATTGGAAAATTGAAGTTTTAAACTAACTAAATTCAACTAATCCTAGTTTACTAATTAAATAAAATTAAGATTTTTGGCTAATAAATTAATAATTTATGTAAAAAATAATTCCATTCATTTCATATTTTTTTTATTCCAAAAATAAGTTAAGTAAATATTTTGATACATTAAGTTTATATTTTGATATATTATTATTGATTTAATAAAATAAATATTTATATTATTTTTGTTAAGTTAATATTGATTAATTAATCAATTAACTATAGGGTTATTTTTAAATATAGAAAAATACACCAAAATATTTACAAAATATAGCAAAATTTTAAAACTATCAATGATAGATGCTGATAGACACAAATAGACTTCTATCAATGATAGACGTTGATAGACACTGATAGACGTCTATCAGTAATATTGATAGACACTGATAGACTTCTATTAGTGATATTGATAGACATTAATAGAAGTCCATCCGTGTCTATCAGCGTCCATCATTGATCGTTATAAAATTTTGTTATATCTTGTAAATATTTTCAACAGTTTTACCATTTGAAATAATTTCCGTTAACTATATCCAAAGTGAAATTATATATAAAATGAAAAACAGATAGAGAGAGGAAAAGAATAAACTCACAATTTTGGAAGGGAATAGAAAACTTTTGTCCGTGGGAAATGGGGATGCTTGGAAATAGCTTATTCTAGGAAAAGAACTTAAACTTATTCTAGGAAAAAAGTTGAAAACTGTGAAAGGATTTAGATGCCTGTGCCAATTCACATGTAGAAAACTCTCCAACCAAACAACCTCGAATAGAAAATTTAGTGTTTAATTAGTAAAATTGGTGATATTTAAAAATTTGGTATAAAATATGATTTAAAAAAAAAACAATAAGATTTTATTTTGAGAGAGGGACTAGGTTGGAACAGTTGCAAAAAAAAGACTTGAAGACAAAGAAAAAGGAGGATGATAGCAGCTTGATGAATATCAGGGAATTTGATTACGCATTCCCTTTCCTTTTTATGACTATATATTCAATGGAAGTATGATAATTCTTCTTATACTTGATACAGAGCAATGGTGTGTATATATACAATTGGAATCGAATAAAAGGACAAAAAGTAACTACCAAATATTTTTATACAGTTGGTGAAGAATAACAACTTGTAGCAGAGTTTGTTAGGCAGAGAGAGAAGGCTCACACGTGAGCTCCTACATGGCGCTTTGTCACCTGCTGATGGGGCAAACTCTTTATCCTTGACATCCCCCCTCAAGCGAGAGGGTAAGTCTTTTAGCCCGAGCTTGCTTCGAAGGTAGGCAAATGTGTCAAAAGGGAGAGGCTTGGTTAAACAATCAGCCAACTATTCTGCAGAGGGGACATATCGAATGTGAATTTTATCTTGAAGAACAAGGTCCCGGATAAAGTGCACATCTATTTCAATGTGTTTAGTTCATGCGGGGAAAACGAGGTTGGTAGCTAAGGCACCCGCGCCCATGTTGTCACACCAGAGGACAGGTATACCCTTTGGAGGAAAGCCAATCTCGGTTAACAGATTCTTTACCCATATAATCTTTGTGGCAGCATGTGCTATAGCTCAATATTTTGACTTGGTACTAGAGCGGGCTACAGTCATTTGTTTCTTAGAGGACCAAGAGATGAGTGTGGATCCAATATAGAGACAATATGCTGCTGTGGATTTTCAATCATCAATACTTGAGGCCCAATCTGCATCAGAGTAGGCTGTTAGACTGAGGTGAGAATCAGAGTTAATGGTAAGGCCAAAATGAAGGGTCCCAGCAAGATATCAAAGCACACGTTTGACAGCTGACCAATGAACATCAGTAAGAGCTTTGAGGAACTGACTAAGTTTATTGACAATGAAGGCAATGTCAGGTCTTGTATTGGTGAGGTATTGAAGAGCACCAATTGTGCTATGATAAAGGAATGGGTCATGTAGAGGTGTGCCAACACTTAAGGATAGTAAGGTGCCAGGCACTGCAGGGGTTGAGCAAGGCTTCATATGGTTGAGATTTAGTCTGGTGAGGAGATCAGTTATGTATTGGGCTTGGTGCAGATGGAGGCCTGAGGACGTGGAAGTGATTGAACACCAAGAAATTGACTGAGTTGTCCTAGGTCTTTGAGAGAGAACCGATTATGAAATTGGGAAATGAGGTGATCTATGTGAGTTGGATCACTACCAGTGAGTATCAAGTCATCTACATAGATAAGCAGTAGAGTAATTGAAGATGAGGTACGCATGTAGTATAATGAGGTGTCTAGAGAGCTCACAATGAAACCAAATTGACAAAGAAATGCTTTGACTTCATCATTCCATGCCTGAGGAGCCTGCTTGAGACCATAAATAGCTCTATTGAGCTTACAAATGTAATGTGGGTGAGTCTTGCTTTCAAAACCAGGAGGTTGAGACATGTAGACAGTCTCCTTCAGCCTGCCATTGAGGAATGCATTGTTGAAATCAATTTGGCGAAGTGACCAGTGATTAGATACTGCCAAGGTGAGCACAATTCGAACAGTGGACATCTTGACAACAGGACTGAACGTATCAAAATAATCAAAGCCAGGGTGTTGGTGAAATCCTTTGGCAACAAGGTGTGCTTTATACCTTTGAACAGAACCATGAGCATCACGTTTGATACGATAGACCCATTTGCAACCAACAATAGTTTGGTCAGAAGAAGAAGGTACCAATGACCAAGTATTTATACGCTGTAGAGCAACAAGTTCTTCAACCATAACCTCTTGCCACAGTGGGACTGAAAGGACTTGAGAGACTGAGTTAGGTTCAGTTTGAGTAAGGTCGTCATTGAGCTCAGTAATCCAAGCTTTAGGCTTGAAGATACCAGCCTTCCCCCTGGTAATCATTGGATGAGTGCCAATAAGAGGTTGAACAGCTGATTGTAAGGATTGCTGTGGAGAAGGGGGGTGTTATCAAGGGTGACACTGCAGAAGAATGAGGATATGTTGAGAGGGGCAGTGGTGGACTGATTTCTGGACTAGGGTGTGAAGGGGGTGGACTCATGATTTGACTAGGTGAGTTATGAGGAAATTGAGGTTGGGTGGAGGGACTGATTTCTGGTAAGTTTTGTTGAGAGGGTAGATGAGTAGGGGGTGGAGAGAACCATGTGGAGATTGGTGGAGCTACATTGGAAGGGATAGAAGTTTGAACGTTAGCAAAGCCTCTTTGGAATAGAAATTCATCTTCATTGAAGATGACATGACGAGAGATAATGACCTTTCCATCCTCAGTAAGACATCTGTGGCTTTTGTGTATTGGTGAGGGGCCAAGATAAACATATTTGCTGCTGTGGAAGTCAAACTTGTGTTGCTAATATGGATGAAGGTGTGGATAACATGCGCACCCAAAAACTTTGATAGATAGCAGGTCCAACTTGCTTCCAAGTAGCACTTCCATCGGGCTGTTACCCTGGAGTATAAGAGAAAGAAATGAATTAATGAGAAGAACAACAGTTTGGAATGCATACCACCATAGATGTAAGGGCATCTTAGCTTGTGCTAAGAGGGTGAGACTGGTCTCAACAACATGGCGATGTTTGCGTTCAGCTCTACCGTTTTGTGCTGAAGTGTAGGGACAAGAGACCCTTACCTGAATTCCTAATGATCATACAAATGTGCCACAGTCTTGTACTCACCTCATCCATCCATTTGCAACGTGCGAAGTGATTTGTTGAACTGAGTATGAACAAAGGCCTGAAAATATCTAAAGGTAGTAGCAGTGTCACTCTTTTGTTTTAAAGGGTATAATCAGGTGAATCTGCTGTAGTCATCAATAAATAACACATAATATCTATAGCCATCAGCAGAAAGCATTGGGGCTGGCCCCCAGAGATCAATGTGCATCAATTCAAATGGTATTTGTGCATGAGATAAGGAGTCAGAAAAAGGTAAGTATGAGACTTTCCGAATTGACAAGCTTCACAAAAAGATTTCTCATTATCAGTAATTTTTAAGTTACATCCACTAATAACTTTTGACAAAACTCTAGGGGATGGATGGCCAAGCCGCCTGTGGAGAAGCATTGTGGATATTGTCTTGCTGGTTTGGAAAGCAAAAGGAGGAGAAGACTCAACGGATCGAGTGGTCAAGCTAGCATCTGATGATCTTGAAACAGTCAGTGCATTATTTATAGATTGGTTGACAGCATCCAGCTGGTAAAGCCCATCTTTAAGCCTGCCTTTCAGGATTGGAATTCTTGACTCCTTGTCCTTAACTATATAAAAATCAGCATGAAATTCAACCACAATATTGTTGTCCTTGGCAAGTTTGGATACACTTACTAAATTTTTGGCTATGGCAGGTACATAAAGTATATTAAGCAGTGAAAGAACGCCAGAATTAGTAAGTATATTTGTGCGTCCCAAGCGAGATATAGGGAGAGAGGTACCATTTCCAACCACTACTTTGTCAGTACCTGTGTAGGCAGATGAGGATTGGAGGAAGTTGGGATTGCTGGTGATGTGCGTGGATGCTCCACTGTTTACATACCAGTTGGGTTAGCAACTGATTCAGGTGAAGCCACAGCTGAGTGAGTGAGGAGAACAAAGGTGTTCTGTTCTTGATTCCTACTTGGTGGGAGTTGAGTGGATTCAATACGAGTATGTGTCTGTCTGGGGTTATTAAACTTCTTGTTGTACCTGAAATAGCAAATGTTAGTTATATGACCAAGTTTGGCAAGTTGGTCTGGTTGTAGATGCATTATTCCATCGAACACGACCTCTGTTGCGATCTCCTCCACCCCTGAAATTTGATGGTTATGCATTTCTACGAGAGGTGTTTGCTGAAGAGTTTAAGTTATTATGCACAATATTGGCTGAGGGTGGGCTGGGTGAGAGTGAGACATTAGTCATTCCAGTGATTCCAGTTTTAATAGCAAGTTGATATTCAAGCCTCTTCTCATATGACAGCAAGTCAGATTGAAATCAGACCAGTGTGTTGTTCCTTTAATTTGGACTACTACTACGACTAGATTGTACTCCTCATCAAGGCCAGCTAATACTTGTGAAGTAAGATTAGAGGAGGAGACAGGAGAACCTGCAAGGGCAGGACTATTAACATATCATTTCATCATAGCAAGATACTTACTCATTTTTCGGGCGCCTTTGCGAGTCTGTTGGAACATTCTCTTGAGATAATCCGTTTTAGCCCTAGATTGGACTCCAACTAGCTCTTGGATTGCTTCCCAGAGTTCTTTAGAGGTTTGGAGGCCCATCACTTGTGTGGCAATTTCTTGGTTCATTGAGTTGTAAAGCCAATCCAAAAGGAGCTGATCAACTGCTATCCAAGCATCATAGACTGGATTTTATTACATTTCTACATCAGGAATTGAAGTGATGGCTGGATCTACACTAGAGCTTTCACCAGATCGACCACTGGTTTGCACTTGAATGAAGCGATTTGGGCAGGGGTTTTCCCCGGTTAGATAGCCTTCCAATCTGTAGCTTCTTAGAATCAGCCACGCAAGGTTTTGCCAAAGCAAGAAATTCAACCTATCCATTTAAATGGATGTCACTTGGTTGAGTAGTTGATTTAAGGGAGGTCCTGTGATGTTGCCATTGTTGGCAGCTCCAGAAAAAATGGGAGAGAAGAAGTTTCTAGTGGGTGGATTCACCATAGTTTATTGGTTGGCTCTGATACCAGGTTAGAACAGCTGCAAAAAAAAACTTGAAGACAAAGAAAAAGAAGGATGACAGCATCTTGATGAATATCAGGAAATTTGATTACGCATTCCCTTTCCTTTTTATGACTATATATTCAATGGAAGTATGATAATTCTTCTTATACTTGATACAGGGCTATGGTGTGTATATATACAATTGGAATCGAATAAAAGGACAAAAGGTAACTACCAAATCTTTTTATACAGCTGGTGAAGAATAACAACTTGTAGCAGAGTTTGTTAGGTAGAGAGAGAAGGCTCACACGTCAGCTCCTACATGGCGCTTTGTCACCTACTGATGGGGCAGCCTCTTTATCCTTGACAGATTATAGGTGGAAAATATCTTTTTCTTCTCATTCCCTACTTTTAATTTGTACAATTGATTCCTAATCCTATATTTTGTCCCATGATTTACTTTTTTTCCCCTCTTTTTCACATTCTCAAAAAACACGTGTTTAATTTTGTCCTCTTTCTTTGCCATATCTTTTCTAAGTATCCCTTTACATTGGATACTCTTGCATTTCAATTTTTAGAATTGGACATATGATAAATATTATGATATATATATTATCATTAATACTATTTTAAAAAAAGAATATTTTTTTTAAATTTTAGAAAAATATCAATTTTGTACTTATAAACTTTGGGTTGTATCAATTAAAATCATGTACTAATAATTGTATCAATTTGAATCATAATTTTTTATAAGTGTATCAATTTACACCCGACACTGCATTTTGTTCTGAAAAACATTGTGTGCCACTTATAATTGGATAGGGTTAAACTTCTTAACTTTTATATCTGAATTAATTAGACTTTCCATTAGAATTTCGTTTGAGAATAGCTCCTTCATCACTTTTTAATTTAGAGACTAGTATATAAAAAGGTGAAATAAAGTTTTGAAATGACCTAGTCCTAAGAAAGACAATGACCCAATCCTAACCCTTTTGGCTAAAAGGAAAAAAAAGTGATTATTTTTAAGTGTTTTATATCATGTGAAACTTTTATTTTTATGTGTTATTTTAACTAAATGATTAAACCATTTTAGTGATTGGAGAAGAAAATGTTGTTCAATTCAAACTTATCCACACTTTTTTTCTTGACCTATAAATAAATATGAATTATAAAATAAATGAAAGCCATAAAATAGAAGTGGAGAGAATATATGAATTTCTTATACTATCTTCCAATCCCTTTTTGAAAGATTATATAGTTGCATCACATGTAATCCCATAACTATAGTGCTGAAGAAAGATCAATTCAAAAGATGGGATAACTTTTTTTTTAGATAATAATTCGTGATTTTGATTAAATTACAAATTTAATCTCAAACTTTCGCGTTTGTGTCCAACTTCATAAACTTAAAAAAGTATTTTCATGAATCTCTAAACTTTAAAAAGTATCTAATAAATTTTCCAGCTTTGAAAAAACATAGCATATTCAACATTTTTTTATATAAAAGAAAAACAAAAATTTATCCAATACAAAATTAAAGTCCAATATTCTACCTACAATTCAATTTTATATTTAATAGATTCTTTATTTTTCAAAAAATGTGAAATATGTCGAAGATTTATATCTAACACAAAATTGAAAGTTTAAAAATAGGTTAGTCTTTAAAGTATAGTTCTATATCAATTAGATACTGAGAAAATTTAGAGATTAAATTTCTAACTTAATATTTTATTTCTATATTTATTAAAAAAAAATATATATGTGTATATGTACAATCATGTTTTCTGTTTTGAAGTTCTTTAAAAAATTATAGTTAAGATATTAAAAAGAAAAGTTTGGATAACAAAGAATTATTGTATATTTGAAAGTTTTATCCATGGGGTTGAGATTATAAATTAAGTTAATGTATTTTGAGTAATATGTTTACTCAATGTATGACTATTTTAAATTTTTTTAGATAGAAAATATGTCAAACTATTTATATAAAAAAAATACTGATAGATGTTAATAAAAGTTTATTACGGATAGGAACTAATAAAGGTTTTTCAGTATCAAACCCATAGAAATCTAAAATGATTAAATTTTGTTATTTTGTATAAATAATTTCCCAAATTTTCCTATTTTTAAAATTTTCCTTTAAAAAATGTACTTACGTTTTAAAATTTTCAATAATTATGCTTCTATATATTTTCTTGACAATATATAATGCTTATATTTTAGTTCCTAACCCAACACTATTATTAAAATTATGTTGATAAGCTGACATATTTATAGGATAAACTTTTTTGGTTGAACTAACCTTTTATTTAGAATATTTGTAATTATCTGCCACACATCTTGCTAATTAATTAAACCGATATTTTAATGAATATAAGTTTGTCTAACATTTGAATAGGAATTGAACTCCTCATTTTGATTCTTATTTTTTAAATAAAGTATATTGTTGGAGGGCAATGAAATAGTAACACCCAATTCCCCATGTTTTTTTTTTCCTCCCAAGAAGGTTTAATCTTTAAGGACGTTTGGAGCGTAGGTTTGAAATGTTAAGTCTAAAAATATTAAATCTAGGGTTAAGCTGAGAGGTTTAGAAAACAGTATTTGAAGTGTAGGTTTTGGAAGTCTGGATTTAAGAAACCTATGTTTGGAGTGCAGGCGTAGGAAGTCTGAAAATGAACTGCAGATTTATAAATCTTGAGTTTGTAAAATATTGTCTTATATTTAATCCATGATTAGATTTTAGATTAGTTTAAATTTTTTATCTAAATTATTTTAATATAGATAAATTTAAAATAAACAAAAAAAAAATTGAAGAATATTTGTTTTTGTTTTTGTTTTTATTTTAAATTTTGAAATAGAGTTTTGACTGAAATTATAGTTTTATTTAATTTATTGTTTTAATAATTTGATATTTTGATTTTACTAGGTTTGAAATAAAATTTAACTTTTATTACTATAACTAATTTAAATTAGGACCTTCTACATATATATAGTTCAGAGGTGTTCAAATAATCCGACAATTCGAACAACTCGGACTACCCAATTCAAATTGTAAGGGTTGTATTGATTTCTGGTTGGGTTGGGTTGAATTTTTTATGTCTTTTTTTATATTGGGTTATGTTCAAGTTACATTTTAAAAAATTTAGGTTGACCCAACCCAATCCAAATTTCTAATATTATTAAAGAATGTATATATTATAACTTATAAATATTATAACTCATATAATTTTATGATGTTTGTATGAAGTTTATAATAAATATCTTGGATTTTGATATTTAACATTTGAGTTTCATGAAATTTTAGTTATTCATATGTTTTGTACACAATTTTAAGTATTTTAAGTTAATGAAGATGTAATAAATAAATAAAAGAAAAAATAAGTAACCCGACAACCCAACCCAACCCGAATGCTAAGGGTTGGTCAGTTGGATTCTACTCATGTTATTTGGGTAGCCAACCTCACCAACTCGAATTTTCGAGTTGGTCCAAAAAATCTCTCCAACTCAACCCATGTACACCCCTATTATAGCCTGGACAAATATACCAAATTACACAATTGTATTCTAATGGACTATTTGTCACACCTGTTGTCTCTTTGGCCCTTAATTCCAAATTAATTAATCTTATTTAATTAATTAATTAATATTTTGATGATAACAAACCTGCTTTTAATTATTCATAGTTTGAGTGTTCTGAAGTGTCCATTGTATAGAGCTCAGAACAACGATTCCAATGCAATTTGAATCACTTAAATCGAATATCAAACGAAGAATGTATGACCGAAACAAGCTTATTTTCTTTCATCAAAATGGACCAATTGAAAGATGTCACTTGGAGTATTGAGAAATGACACATGTTGATTTTTGGATTGATTTAAAATGAAACTAAATTTAAAAAGAAAATGAATTTAATATTATTTTATATTTGTGTCTAACGGCTAGTTGACACATGATGAACTTTTACTTTTTGTTGGGTTTTAAAAGAAAATGATCTAAATATATATCTATATATATTATGCTTGTGTCTAATGGCTAGTTAGATTTAAATCTCCACCATTTAATTTTTTTCCAAGATCTAATGGTCCAAATTAGATGTGGTTTCTAAAATTTTTTCCTTTATATTTAAACACATATTCTTCTCTAAATGTTTAGAACAATTTTCATAATTTTCAATCCTCTGCAGAAATACAAAGCTTCCATTGTTGCTCTCTCTAAACTTCAATTTTCTTCTTTTCATCTTCTACTTAAGAGAGATATTTTAAGTTGTAGAGATTGATTCATTGAGAACTTTTATTTGTAAATCTATTCTTTGAGAGAGTTTTTATCATATTGTGTTTCATTTCAAATCCATTGTAAGGATTGCCCTTGATCCCGAAAAAAAGTTGTAACAGTTTGATCCTTAACTGCGAAAATGGTTGGGTTTGTTCTTGCATTTGAAAAAAGAACGTTGTAGTGGTTCGACTCTAAGCTATGGAAAGAGTCAAGTTTGAGTGACAAACCTAAGAGGAGCTTAAGAAGTGATGTAAGCCGGTTGTGTCGAACTACTATAAAATTCTCGGTTTCGATTTCTCTATCCTTCAACTATTTAATTTTGCTATTAATTTGTTCTTAAATTTTATTGCTTGAAATTATTTGCAATTTTTGTTCTTAAATTTAATTGCTCATATATGTTTATTTTGATTGTTAGTTCTTAAATTTATATATCTTTTACCAATCCTTTTATTAGATTTAAAAATTGGCCTTTAAAGTATGATGGTTAATTTTTTGTTTATTTCAAAGTGAAATTATTTGTTAGTAAAAAGTTTGTTAATTTGTTTAATTGGGCTCACATTAGTAAAAAGTTTTAATTAGTTTCGTTAAACTTTTGTTAATTTGTTTAATTGGGCTCACATTAGTAAAAAGTTTTAATTAGTTTCGTTAAACTTTATTCACCCCCTCTAGGATTGTCATATCTGTCCTATAACACCCTTTCCCAGGCTACTCTCTTAACCTGAGAAGAGATTGTTGGGTTTTATGTCCTCAAACTCGTGGTTTGTAAACAATAGAACTTATTCTAAAAATTCAAAGTTGTTATTGAATATATTGTTTTTTTCGAAATTCAATAAACTTAAGTCCCTTGACTATTACATGAGTACTTGAACTTTATGTGGAGACATACAAGTAGATCAGGTTCGAGTAAATAGTCAAAATGATCTATAATATATGAATAAGGTTGGGTGCCTTATTCTGGTAACACTATTGGATACGACCTACTCTGTAGTTGTTACAAAGAGTTGTAAAGTGCTACATACGAAATGATCCTAATTCGTGCATGTTGTGACATGAAGAGTGGAGGTGTCCTATAAAATGATTTTTGTGCAAGGTTGGACCACGAAACCAGTCACTCTTACTTTATAACGCTGTTTACTGTATAAGACTGACTATTTCAAAGCGATGACCTAGGTAACTTTACCTTAATCCTGAGCTAACTATGAACTCCTGTTTGCTCGGGATTATCCTTTGATCTGCAAACGGTGAGAGTAGACCAATTGACTCTGCTCAATAAACCTCCCATTTTGGGGATAAGATCCGATGAATAGCTGGGAACATAGGGTGCAAGACAGAATTTACTCCTACCGATTAAGATTAGTAGAGAGGTTGTTCCCTTTAAGTGCTGATTCTGGGTCTTGAACAAGAGACCTCACCCTCTCATTGGCCCGAGAAGGAATCGATTTGTTGATTGGATCACAAATAAATTGTTCATTAGAGGATCAGTGGAACTTAAGGAACAAGAGGTAATTTCGGGGATAAAACAGAGACTCGACCCGACCGTTATTACGAACAGCCTATGAAGGGTTAACTTACTAATCATGGTTATATCGAGTGGACATAATATATCTACAGTGGAATCACCCATTAGTTAACGAATGAGGGTTAGATCGGTCTAATGAGTTTAGCTGATTAATCTCGGATCGTTGGAGCCCATGATCTATAGGTCCGCGAGGTTCCCCTACTAACTCGTAAATGGATTAGCTCTAGAGTAGCACGATAAGTTAATTTGAGATGTTCAATTAAAATTAAATGAAATTGGAGAAGTAATATTTAAATATGATTTAAATATTTGAAGATGGAATTGTGTAAAAATTAATTTAATATTTGATATTAAATTAATTAGAATTATTTAAATTTTTAAATAATTATTTATTAATTTTATTAAAAAAAATAATTTATGAAATTAATTTTATAAAATTAATAATACATTCAATTTTATTAAAAGAATTGATTTATGAAATCAATATTTGAAAATTTGAAAAAGAAGAAAATACACATAATGGAAAAATTGGATTTTCTCCATTGTCTTTTTCCAATCTCCATTGTCTTTTTCCAAGTAGCTCACTAACAACCCACTTCAAATTTCATTAACTCCAAGCATGAGCTGCATCTCATGTAGCAAATCTCTTTGCACGAATGTCTGCAATATGTTGAAGAGATTTGAGTGTTTTGAAGGAAGGCAACCGATCGATTTTTTCTGAAAAATTTGTAAAAAGAAGGGTGTTCTTCACGTTGGGTTGCTAGTGTGAGCTTATCTCCAAATTCCCTTAATTTAGGCTTATTTTGAGTCACACTACTCAATCTAGAGCACCAAGAGGATAGTAGGAAAGATCTTGGGGTGGTCTACAACAAGATTCAGAGGAGATTTGTAGCTGGTTTCAAGCTTTGAAGAAATTCTGTAAAGGTATGTCACGAAACCCATTTATTTCTGTTGAAGCATGCTTTTATTTCTGTCAAAATTAATGAATTAGAGTGCTTATAGATCCTAGTCACTTCTGCTGCACGATGGTACATTCCAACAGAGATGTGAAGACAACAATTGTCAACCCTCTTATGACACCTACTGCCCAATCTATTACCTGTAACTTGTTTTCTTTACACTAGTTTAACTTGGTAGACAGTTCATATTCAAATACCATTTCACTAACGCATTCACAATTGAGGCCAAGTAGGCTTCCAAACTTTACTAGTCATGTTAAAACATTACCAACTTATATACATTTTAGAAACAGACTTCTCACTAGATTATAATTACATCAGATATAGCTTAGGGTTCTATCTTCCCACTACTATGTACATGAGGGCTTAAACTTAAATAAAACAAGTGGACCGCCTAAAAAACTTCAAGTCTATCAATTCTTCAAACTTGTGGCAGACTGGTAGAGGCAAGCTAGACTCATAGAAATAAGCCGCTACCTAGAAGGTAAAAATATTTGAAAAGGGTGAGCTCATAATGCTTAGTGAGTGACTGACTTTTAAAACATATTTTCATAAATAAGATAGGATTATTAAATCATAATTTACTAGATAAACATAAGCTTCCATTTTTCAAGGTTAAGAAAACATATACTGTTCATAAAAGATCGTTGCACGTTAAAACATATTTATAAAGTACAGTACCGTGAGAACTATTCATAGCATTGGTTTGCCTTGTAAAACATACGTACTTTGCTTATACTTATTTGACTTAGTTGAGGGGAGCCCCTTTTGCTCCCTCATGAAGTCGATAACCTTAGCTAGCGTAGAGAGATCTCAATACAATCAGCGTCGATAATATTAATCTTACGTGCACATAGATAGACCTCAAAGGCTAATATGATCATGTAAATAATGCCTTGGATACCTTCATCTCCTTCAGTATCAGGAGACCTGAATTATTTCCTCCCCTTGAGTACCAGGTTTCATCATCAGAGCACTAAAATCAGGATTTCACTAACCATATTAGACATTTAAATACTTAGGAACTCCTTAGAAACTTAACATTAAATGACATGAAAAATTTACATCACTTTAGGAATGCTTTATTGAGTAAAACATGTCTTATGGTTTACAAATTCTCCTTTGAAACTATTCTTGTTTGTCATAGGTTTGAAAACATTGAAGCATAAAACTTATATTAGGAGAAAATGCATGCTTTGTTAGTTGTGAGTAAACGTTGGCTTTAGAATGGACCATGCTTCTAACATATATTTGCCTTAGGTAAAACTAGTGTTAAAAACATCTTATAGAAAGCATGCTAAACACTAATGCATTCCATCTAGGCATACTTAGAAAAATATCTAAGTAAATTGCCCATAAAGCATATGTGTAGGAAACATACTAAGAAACATTGGAAAATTTGGTCACTCACGGTCTTTTGCTAGCCTCCAAGAGGTTATAGGCTTGTCCTATCTCCATTTGACCTATTACATAAGTAAACACCTTTGGTTAATCTTTTTTTTTTTTTTTTTTTTTTTTTTTTTTACTTAAACTAACTTAATTCTTCTAGGCCTCTTAATTCCTTAGTTTAATTTATCTTTAGTTCCTCATTTTGAGTCCATACTTATATATTGAAACTTAACATCCTTTAAGAACCTGAGGGATAACTTACCCACGCCTGATCACCAAAGCCAATGCAATGCCCCAACACTTAGTCACTTAAGCACCCTACTTGGTTGGATGGGTGTAAGGCATGCATTCATTGACACTTTGGGAGGCACTAGAATGCACTTACTTCTTATGCATTAGGTGTTGGGTGTGCACTACGCTTCGCTTGATCGCTTGGAGATGGGCACTACCTTTGCCACAAAACCTTACCTCGTGCGTGCACAAGTTGATGCCAACACACACTCGCCTAACTCCCCACCTTGATCATGTTGGGTTTTATGTCCTAAAACTCGTGGTTTGTAAACAATAGAACTTATTCTGAAAATTCAATAAGTTGTTATCGAATATGTTGTTTCTTAGAAATCCAATAAACCAAAGTCCCTTGATTATTACATGAGTACTTAAACTTTATGTGGAGATATATAAGTAGATCAGGTTCGAGTAAATAGTCAAAATGATCTATATATGAATAAGGTTGGGTGCCTTATTCTGGTAACACTATTGGATGCGGCCTACTCTGTAGTTGTTACAAAGAGTTGTAAAGTGCTACATACGAAGTGATCCTAATTCGTGTATGTTGGGACATGAGAAGTGGGGGTGTCCTGTGCAAATGAGTTTTGTGCAAGATCGGACCACGAAACTAGACACTCTTACTTTATAACGATGTTTACTGTTTAAGACTGACTATTTCAAAGCGATGACCTAGGTAATTTGACCTTAATCTTGAGCTAACTATGAACTCCTGTTTATTTGGGATTATTCTTTGATCTGCAAATGGTGAGAATAGACCAACTGCCTCTGCTCAATAAGCCTCCCATTTTAGGGATAAGATCGAATGAATAGCTAGGGACATAGGGTGCAAGATGGAGTTCACTCCTACCCGATTAGGGTTAATAGAAAGATTGTTCCCTTCAAGTGTTGATTTTGGGTCTTGAACAAGAGGCTTCACCCTCTCGTTTGCCCGAGAGGGATTCAATTTATTGATTGGATCACAAATCAATTGTTCATTAGGAGATCAATGAGACTTAAGGAACAAGAGGTAATTTCGGGGGTAAAACAAAGATTCGACCTAGCCGTTGTTACGAACAACCTGTGAAGGGTTAACTTACTAATCATGGTTATATTGAGTGGACATAATATATCTACAATGAGAAGAGTTCAACTATGGGCTTTAGTGGAATCACCCATTAGTTAACGAATGAGGGTTAGGTCGGTCTAATGAGTTTAGCCAATTAATCTCAGATCGTTGGAGCCCATGATCTGTAGGTCCGCGAGGTCCCCCTACTAGCTCGAAAATGGATAAGCTCTAGAGTAGCGTGATAAGTTAATAAGTGTTCAAATTAGAATTAAATGAAATTGGAGAAATAATATTTAAATATGATTTATGAAGGATCTCATATCGAGAGTTCCATGAGCGGGTTTAGATCGCTCCGATTTCACAGTGACTGAAACACAAACGATATACATTCAACACATACAGTTATGCATATAAATCTCATTATCGGCATGCTCAGAATACAATAATTAACAAGGAAAGGGTTCATACTAGATGAAGAGTCTTTTCGAATATCTGAACCCTAAGCGGAAAACCTCCCACCGATCTACCAGCACTCGACGAGTATGTCGACTGCAACAACACGATCAGAACGTACACGAACACGTCAAATGCACGATTGATAAAAATTAAAACGATTTCCATTTTTAATCCACCGGTTACCATAACCATCACAACCCACTTCTCACGTCCAAACATGGATAAATTTGTTAATTATCAAATAATTAATCAATTAATTTAATTAATAAATATAATCATATTATATTTATATCCTATAGTTTGATATCATATATCTACTATAGTATTTTCTCTTCTTACCTTGATATAAATCATATTTATATCTAATTCCCTCCAAAATAATGTATCTCATACGTTTAGTTAATTATATCATATATAATTAACCAGTCCAATTATATCATATATAATTGAACTTCCTCTTGTCAATTTGAACATTTCAAATTAACCCAAACACTGGTTCTCAGATTTATCCAAGCTATTCAAGTGACCTAATAAACTTGTGGCTCGAAGCTCCAACGGTACGTGAAGAGCTAACTAAACTCTTTAGCCACGAGATCCACCATCCGTTAACCGTCAGTAATTCCGCTAAAGACCAACAACTGAACTCTTCTTACCACAGATATATTTCTGTGTCCATTGGATATAACCAATCATGAGTACGATGACCCTTCATAGATGCTCGTAAGTACAACTTGGCCAATTTACCGTTTTTCCCCTGTAGTTACATCTCACTCCTTAAGTACCACTGATTCCTCTAATGAACAATACAACATAGTCCACTATGTGTGAATACCCTCTCGGGCCAAAAGAAGGTATGTGGTGCCACATCGTTCAAGCTCTGGAATCAACCCTTAAGGGAGTCATCTATCTACTTACCCCTGCCTTGGGGAAGGAGTGAATTTCATCTTGTGTAGCTGAGTTCCTAGCTCCCATATTAGACAAATCCCCAAAATGGTAGGTTTGAATCGGCGACCTGGCCACTCGCACCCATACAAATCAAAGAACCGCCCTCAATGGCAGGAGTTCCCAACTCACTCAAGATTGAGGTCATGTTACCTATGGTCATCCTAGTGAAGTGAAGTCTCTGTCATGAACGGTATTATATAACGAGACATTAACACTTCGTGACCAGGTCTTATACAAACTATTTGTATAGGATGCCCCTGCTCACATGTCCCCAACACGAATGATCAGGACCAGAGCACATGTGACAAGTCACAACACTTGTGACCATTCCACAAAGCGGGCCGCGTCCGTAGCATTACCAGGATAAGGTTTCCCTCATTTATCCATTTACTACAGACCATTTTGGTTATCACTCAAGACATGATCCACTTGTATGTCACCATATACATGCTTGAGTCATATACAGATAACCAGAGATTTTATGTTTATTGGTTTGTGGTAAAACAAATAAAACAATTAACTGAGCAAAATACAAGATGTGAAGTAAATATCATATATTAACATCACAGGTATTCGTTTATACTGTTTACAAAGTACAGACCACGAGATTTTAGGGCATCAACCCCAACAATTTAAATATTTGAAGATGGAATTGTGTCAAAATTAATTTAATATTTGATATTAAATTAATTAGAATTTAAATTATTTAAATAATTATTTATTAATTTTATTAAGAAAATTAATTTATGAAATTAATTTTGTAAAATTAATAATATTTTCCATTTTATTAAAAGAATTGATTTGTGAAATCAATATTTGAGAAATTGAAAAAGAAGAAAAACACATAATGGAAAATTGATTTTCTCCATTGTCTTCTTCCAAGTAGCTCACTAACAACCCATATTCTTCGAGCTTCATTAACCCCAAGCATGAGCTGCATCTCATGCAGCAAATCTTTTTGCATGATGATCTGCAATATATTGAAGAGATTTGAGTGTTTTGAAGTAGAGCAACCTAAAGAATTTATCTGAAAAATTCGAGAGAAGAAAGGTGTTCTTCATTTGGGTTGCAGCTGTGAGCTTGTCTCTAAATTCCCTTAATTCAGGCTTATTTTGAGTCCCATTACTTAATCTAGAGCACCAAGAGGATAGTAGAAAAGATCTTGGGGTGGTTTACAACAAGACTAGGAGGAGATTTGCAGTTGGATTCAAGCTTTGAGGAAGTGCTACGAAGGTATGTCTTGAAACCCATTTATTTCTGCTGAAGCATGCTTTCTTTTCTACCAAAATTAATGAATTAGAGTGCTTATTGATCTTGGTCACTTCTGTTGCACGATGGTATATTCCAACAAATCAGCTGCCTACTTATTCTACGGTCGCAGCTGCTTGCTTGTTCAACGACAATAATTTCCATATTCAACTTCTCAAGCTTATAACTTAAAATTCATACATCAAAATACAAAAATTTCCTTCTAAGAACTTCTTCCATAACTTCTTAACTTACCTCAAATTTTGAGCTTCCAATTGTTCTCGGTAAGATCAATATCCTCCAATCTTCTAGCTTCCTCGGGTTATCAAGGAATCTGCAATACTCTTCAAATTTCTCAAGATTTTGGCATTAATTTGTGGGAATTTCTTCTTTGTAGCCTTAGAACTCCTTCTTCACCGATTTAACTTCAATTTGGCTGCAAAAGTTCTTCCTTGGCACGAGAGAAATTGGCAAAACTGATTCCATTTCCTTCAACTTTTATTTATACTAAGCCGTGCATGACCAACTAGTTTAATCAGGTGATACCTAAGCTACTAACCCATTGTTAAAGCTCCTAATACTGCCACTTAACCCACTAACCGACTTGATTAAACTAAACTTCTTCATCACCTCAACGCATAGGCTTACACTCAACGCTAGTTCCCTCTCGGCCAACACATGTACAACAACCTTCCTCCTGCGTATTGCCTTAGGCGCTCCTACCTCAGCGCCTTGTTGTGGGGTGCTCGGCAGCATGCATGTGTGCCTAACTTAACCCAACTAACCTCTAATGAGGCCAACACATGCTTCGTACTCTCTTGTCGCCAATGCCTCAAGCAACCCACACTTAACCTCTATAACTTACAGCCAACGCCTAGCCATCTCCTCACACTTATCACGCCTTTTGCCTCATACTCCCCAATGCATAGCTTGCCACTTCTTTGAACTCTAAAATTCTTGCTAAGTATTAAAACTTCCCTAAATTCATCCAAGAGCTTCCTCTTCCCACACTTAGAATATTTCCCACTTCCAAACATAGTTCACTCATTCTCAAAGCCTCCACACTTCGGAAATTCTTTTCTCTTTTTAAATTTACACATTATCAATAACATCTGAATAAGTTTTAGGGTTTAAACAATCTGGTTCAATTTTTTTTTTCAACTCTCCTTACTATTCAATTTTTATTAAATATATATAATAATATTAATACGAAAAGAAGCATGGAAGAGAAGTTTCTTCTAGTTATAAACTTTCCAATATATATATATATATATTTCCAGAATCTATACAAGTAAACATTAATTGTTAAACGAAATAAATATTATCGATTTTAAGATAGAAAAAATAAAGGAAAATAAATGAAATCTTCTAAAAGGAAGGAAACATTAATCTTAAACAAAGAAGAGAAGATAAAAAAATTAGAAGAAAAAGAGTGTATTTTTAAAAAAATATTATCGTAATCTATGACATGTTTGGAACGACTTAGAAAAAATATTTTTAAAAATTTTTTTTTTTATTTAAACACTTTTGATAACAACTCCTTAAAATAAAAAACATTTGGCAACTCTTTCTTAGAAGTATTTTTATATACAAGTTTGTTTGGTTTGTTCGATGGTGGCCGGAAGTTCGCCGATGGGGGTCGTCGATAATGGCGACCGGAGGTTGTTTGGCAACAGTCGGCAGAGGTGATGGTCGAAGTTGGCCGACAACGGTCACTGGAGGTGGTGTTTGGAAATTGGCCGGCAAATTTCCAAGATTGAATTAGGAAAAAAAAAAAAAGTAACCCAAGGGTTTGAATAGTATTTACTATTCAAACATATAGGAAAGAGTGTAGGAAGCCTTGACTTCCTAAACCCTTGCCCCAAATAAAGATTGGGCTTAGGATGCCCAACCCATCCCAAGCTCAACCCATGAAACAAATACGCCTTTAGTGTCATGGATCCGACTTAGATTTCTTGACATTTTAATCGAATATCTTTCACAGTTTAATTATACTTAATGATATAACAAAAACAATTGATAAGCAAGAAATCAAAGAAGAAAAAAATGACAAACAAATTCATGTAATTGAGTAACAATGTATTAGTTAAAGAGAGAAGAGAAAGCTGTTTTATTATTAACTTGATCCAAAACAACATATATTACATAATAAACAAATAATGTGTAGGTTTGTCAATGAAGTCCATACTTAGTCATTTGGAGTTGCCAGATGATAGATTTAAAACATTTCAACAATAGAATTGAACTAAAATCAATTTTTTTTTTAAAAAAAAAAAAATTAAACAAAGGATTTCATTTATGTGTACATGTATTATATGAATGAATATTGGAAAAAAAAAATCTTGGGCTATGGTCTTTAAGTACCTAAACCATTCCGTCAAGATAAGATGAATTGACTTTTATTTTTCCACTCATGTCTTCCATTGCTTTAATGGATATGCAAATTCCAATTTAGGGGCTATTTAGTAAATTAAATTTGAACCCTTTTCTTTATTAGGTTAAAATACATTGTATAATTCTACATCTTTGACTCCAGCAATATAATTTGATGCTTAAAACTTCTGTTTTCTTTTTAATGATTTAACTTAATTTATGGAATTATTTTTAGAAAAACAAAATGTAACATAACAACTGAACTATAGCATTGAAAATTATGCTGTAATCGAACATTATAATTGAGTAATCTTTTTTTTTTTTCCTTTTAATTTTTAGGGTGGATAATATAAGTTTCATCAACCTCATTCATTTACCTAGATTATTTTTTAGTCAAATTTGTAATAAAAATTTTACCTCTATATGCTTTAAAAACATAAAAAAAATATCTATTCTTAAGCCACATTCATAATTGATGGATGATGTGAAAAATGATTAGGAGAAAATTTTAATTATTATTTTTTTTAAAAGAAGAAAGTTTGTATTAAAACGTCATGAGGCAAAATTAGGACAACCATTTGAAATAACAAGATCAACTATCTACTTAAAAAACGAGGATAATGACACATCATTAAAATAATGGAATGTAACCTAGCTTGCTTAGCAACTTTATCTGCTAACAACATTACGAACGTAAACTAAAGAAATGAATTCGTATAGTTCTACTAACTCTGATCTCATAAGTTTTTCTCAATTATAAATATGAAGTATATAATAAAAATATAAATGAATTATCAAATAAAAATAATATTTATATACTTAATTTTAAAAAACTGAATGATTATTAAACTAGAACTTAAAAAGCTTACAAATTATAATATGAATACTAATATGTCAATTAACCATAACTATAATGATGACATCCCAATAAAAAAACCCACCCAACACAAACCAAAGACCTCTACATTAACTCAAACTCTAGCAAATTAGTAAAATTAAGAAGACAGAGATTAATCATCATCATTATAGAGATTAATCATCATCATTCTATATATCTTTTCTCTCTAATCATATCATAATAATTCTTCAAATCATATCATCCCCATAGCAGCCATTAATATTATTACTGTTCTTCACATCATCACCATTATTTTTGTCTCCAACTCTTTTGTACACAAACCCATTGGCAATCCAAACATACCCACACAAATTCAATGCGCTCAATGCAGCCAAAACCCAATAAAAGTAATGTAGATTTGAACGGTTCAAATTGTCCTCCAGCCAGCTCCCTCCGCTCCCGGCCTGGACGATCGAGATCACCGCGCTACTCAGGAAGTTTCCGACCCCAATGATGCTTATGTATGCCGCCGCGCCTAAGCTCCTCATGGATTGGGGCATTTGGTCGTAGAAAAGTTCTTGGAGACCAATGATGGCAAAGGCGTCCGACACTCCGCAGAGCATGTATTGTGGAATTAGCCACCAGATCGTCATCGGAATCGTCACTTTCGGGGTGTCGGTGAGGCCGTGCTGGGCAGCGATAGTTACTCTTTTGGCCTCTACCAGCGCGGAGACACCCATGGTGAGGATAGAGATGAATAGGCCCATTCCTATTCTTTGTAGCACTGTTATGCCTGTGTACGTAAAATGAAAAATTATTCAATGTAACTGCATTATAATATGTAAGTTTTATAAAAATGATCCTTTATAACTTAACTCAATAGTAAATCATCGGAGGTTAAAATTTATATATAATTGTCGTATACAAATTTGAAATGCAACTTTAAATTTAAGTCCATAAAATTGTCTTTGATTTTGCATAAATGTCTATATTAGCCGCTATTGTTAATTTTTTCTTTTAATAAATAAGTCAATAGAAATTTACGAGTATATAACATAATGATGTCTTTTGTTCATTTAGCTTATGTGTACACATCTACTATCATTGTGTTATAGAACTCAAAACATATATAGTTTTTATTGGGTTCTTAAGGTAAATTAAAGATGTAAAAAAATGATGAATTTGTACTAACCCCCACAACTTTTAAAGCTATACAGACCAAATTTGCAACATAATCCAACATTCAAAGATAATTTAATATGGAAATTAAGGGGGGAAAATAGAAAAAAGAAGTGGTTACCGGAGTGGTGGGCTGTAAAGTTTCTGGCAGCGGGTACAAAAACGCGGTCGTAGAAGAGGACAGTGAGAAGGATGGTGAGGCCGACGACCCCTTGAAGAGATGCCGGCGGGAGCTGAAAGTGGGGGCCAACGGAGCGGAGCATGGTGGAGCCTTGCTTTGTGAAGAATGTGTGCATCTGAGCTTGCACCACTGCAAACATTAAACAGCTCACCCACACCGGAATCAGCCGCACCACCAGCTTTACCTCCTCCACCTCCCTCACTGTGCTCAGTCGCCACGGGTTCCGCTTCTTCCTCGCCTCGTCTTCTTCGTCTATCAACGCCGCCTTATCCAAAATCCTGCTCCAAACATAGTAAAATATCGGAAAATTTTCTAGTATTATGTTGGATTTTCACAAAATATTAGAAGAGAAGAAAATTTTCTAGTTCTACCCATTAGGGTTTTTTAACTATTAATCTCTCATTAAATATTTAACCAAAAAAAAAAATTATTTGTAAAAACATCGATGTATCTAATTCAATACATCAAACTTTTTTTTTTTAATATAATAAGTGAGGTTATTGATATTTAAACCTCTAACATACAAAAGAAATGAGCAATTAATGTCAATTACCCCTAACCTATGTTCATTTTAGCCGCAACATCAAGCTTTAAACATTTATTTATATAGATATCTACTCATCAACTAAATGATTACAAAATATGTCAAACAAGTCAAGTCCTTCCTTAATGAACCTTTTAAAAACTAAAACAACTTTTTATTTGAAGTTTATAAATTGAAATAAGATCACATTTACTGGTTCCTAATAAAAATTGATGTAGTCGTAATGAAATTCAATTGATAAACCAATTATAATGGGTCACAATCGTAAATATAATTGTTTTTTTTATTATGTTTACTTAGAATGATTAATTGTCTCATTTATTGTTACCGTTACTTTTACCTCTAAGGGTCAAACATTAATGATGATAATAAAAGTGTCAAAATTCATTTTTTTTTTCTTCTGGAACAATAACAATATTAATAACCGTAACGGTAATGATACAACTTAATTTTCAAATGCAATTATATTGAGTATTTTATGCTCATCAATTAGTTTGCATTTTCTGTATTACATATTTGGAAGTAGATTTCAGATGTCAGTATGGTATAGAACACGAGTAAACAACACAACACCAAAGATAATCAAATGGACCTATTTTTTTCATTACCATTAATTTATTAGGTTTTCACTTGAGTAAACATGGCCTAAAACATTTGGGAGTCGAGATAATAGTAGTAAAAAAAGATATGTTTATTAAATTTTATTAAAAAGAAAAAAAAAGAGTTGACCTTCAAAGGAAAATTGACACATACCTGAATTGGTTTGTGCGAACTAAAGTCATAAGCTTATATTGACTTTCCCCCTCATTTTTGGCGTGGTTCTCTTCGTCGTAACACACTCTCCATTCATGGCGCGTCTCGTCCACGCGCCACTTCCTCACTGCCGCTACCACCACCTGAGCAATCCTCGTCAACGGACTTCCGACCGGAACTTGGCGTCTGTACTTCTTCACTCCGGCCAGAAATAGAATTATCGCCGCCGCCAAAACTCCGGCTAGAATTCCAAAACTCAGTCCCCATCCGATATTATCCTATTTTATTTTGTTGTTGTTAAAAAAATAAAAAAGAAAAAAGCTGAGTTAATTTTATATTTGAATATAATAGAAGAAAGAGAAAACTAATATAATATTATTGTATGGAAAAAGTATGGAACTTTTAGTTAATGGCCTAAATAAAATATATATTTTAAAATATATCTTCACTGAATAACATATTTTTCTTTAAATATTTAACATTTGAGTCTTTTGTTTTCATTTTGTTATTTTTATAAATTAAAAAAATAAGTTCCTATACATGTAATAATTTATGCTATTTTTTCTTGGAATTTATGGTTATATGTATCCATTGTCGGGTTATAAAAACTTAACACTTATATGAATTATTATTTCAAGTATAGGTATTTTAACATTTAAAAAATCGATTCGGACATGCTCTCTGAACATTTTTTTTTTAAATTTCTATCCTCATAAAAAATTTAAAAAAATTGAAGAACCATAAAACACAAACATAATTCGAGTCACCCCATATTTTATTTCTTTTTACAATCTCTCTTTAATTTCTATAACATTTATTTTAACAGCAAGACATACCACCGCAAAAATAAAAAAATATTAAATTCAAACAATACCTTTAACAATTATTCAATTTTGTTTTAAAAAAATTATTCAATTCAAACGTCACATCTTACATTTTACGGTTATAGGAAATAAATATTTATAGTTTGTGTGTTTTTATTAAAAAATTTATTTAAAATGACAAGATTACTAAAAATATTTACAAATAATAATAAAATATGATTATCTATTTGTGATAGATCGCAATAGACTACTATCTGTATCTATCATGATATAAATAGATACAGATAGTACTCTATCACGTCTTATCGTGATTTATTACAGATAGACAATAAAATTTTGCTATATTTATAAATATTTTGATTTATTTTTTTATATTTGAAAATATGTATTTTTATTGTTATTAAAGAATATATATATGTCTTTCCAATGAAAAACGACCTACTTTTAATCTTTCCTCTTTTCTTTGACATTGATTTGTGAAAAGAAAGATATTTGAAATTCAGTTAGATTAAATTAAAAAAAAAAAGATAATAAAAGAAAGATAATAATAAAAAATAAAACAATAAAACAATAAAATAATAATAAAACAATACCTGAACGTAAATAACCACAAAGACAGCGAAAGTGGAGCCCACCACAAGGCCCACATACCACCAATTAAAGAACGAACTTTTCTTCTTTCTCTCCTCCGGCGACTCCTCGTCAAACTGATCGGCGGCGAAGGTCTGTACACAAGGTCGGTGACCGCCTTCTCCGACCGACAAAATGTACAAGGCCAAAAAAAACACCGGCTTCCGATGATCGGCTCCGATAACGGTGGCCGATATCGTCAACAGCACCATTCCAAGACAGTAGATGAGGGAGGCTATGATTATGGTTTTGAACCGGCCAAGTAGCGAGTCGGCGACAAAGGCGCCGAGTAACGGGAACACAGCGGAGACGCCGACCCAGTTATTGACTTGCTTCGCCGCCACACCAAGGGGTTCGTGGAAGACGGTGGTGAAGTACATGATGAGGTTGCTGGACAAGCCAATAAAGGCAAATTGTTCAGCAACCTCCACGACTGTCGACAATGAAAATCAATCAGAATGAAGTAAAATACGACAGTGACAGTCAGTTTAACTGTCGTTGTAAATTATAATTATAAAGAAAAAAAGAGAGAAAGAATATTAAAGATTTTAACAATTATATTTTCCGATATATAATTTGAATATTAAAGATTTTAACAATTATATTTTCCGATATATAATTTCGGAAAAATCTATAAATTTGTGATTCGGTTTTGAGCAAGAGGGTAAGAAATTGAAAAAGAAGTGGAGAATTGTACATATTATGAAGATGGCAGCTTTCCATCCGCCTCCGGGAGGCATGGTGGGGCGGTTGGAGGCGGTCGGGCGATCGAGAAATTTGTTGGAAAGGTTGATGACAGGGTTGTTGAGAGATTTGTGTTTCTCCATGGGAAGAGGGATAGATGAAGGAATATATGAATTTGCAGGGAAGAAACTATGTCTTAAGAGGTATATATATACCCTTTTTAAAACTTCAAATAATCACCTTTTCCTATACATACTCTCTCTCTATAATTTTTTATCTTTTTTATTTTGATATTGCTTCTTCTTTCTTCTTTTTAAAAAATTGACCTTTTCTGAACCCACCAATGGGAAATCAAAGAAGATTGCAGTAAAAAATATATTTTTATCTTGAGGGTTATATTGAATGAAGTGAAATAAAGTAAAAGTCGGAGAGAGAGATCATGTAAAAAAAAAAAAAATCAACATACTAACATTCGAGGTCCGTGGTGATTAATCATTTGTACTCCTTCGATAATTATTTAATTTTTTATTCTTGTTTTTCAAAATTAAGTCAATATTATCCACGTTTTTTTAATAATAATTTACATTTATGTTAAATGTAATGATTGAATTCTTAGTCAAATTAAAAAAACAAGTTATTTTTTTAAGCTCTCAAAATTGGACTTGATTTTTTAAACCATTGGTAAAAAGTAGATATACAAAAGAAGAGATTTAGAGGTGGAAGTAGTGTCCATAAACTTAATTTTTTTTTTTTAAAAAAAAACAAAATGGTTACCAAACGAGATCTTAATTTTTTTAAAACTAAGCATACAAAAATCTCTACCAACTCTAAATTTCTTAATTTGTCATCTACATTTTACCAATATTTTTAAAAACCAAACAAAATTTTAAAAATTAAAAAAGTAGCTTTTTACAGCTTTTTTTAAAGAAGAAAAAGGCTAAAAATTCAACTTGTGTATTTCATAAAGATGCAAATCATTATAAGGAAATGTGAGAAAATAAACTTGAATTTCAAAAACCAAAAATTAAAAATGAACTCACCAATATGTAATAAAGATAGATTCGAAACATTTATGAAAAGATGAGAGATAATTGAGTAAGTTTTAAGAAAGTAGAGATGTATTTTTGAAAGAAAAAGTAAAGTCGGAAGGTAAGTTGTTAGAAATGAGGGAAATAAGAAGAAAAGAAGAAAGGGATGAATATGAATTAATAAGAGGACCCATATCCAAAATTTCTTTTTGGAGGAACCTTCACTTTGAGTCGTCAGCTAAAAAAGAAGGATATTGAACAAAAGAGGAATTTTGAGTCGGTTAGAACTAGAGAGGTAACACAAATCTAGTGGTCCACATCTTATGTTGCTAAACATTAAAGAATGAGATTGAGTTTAGAAAACAATGGGTTTTTTTTTTTTTTTTTTTAAATAAGGAAAAAAAAAGAGAGAAAATTAAGCCAAAACCTACAAAAGTGTGATATTATTTTTGGAAGCTAGGAAAGAAGGGGTGGCACCATGTATCCATCATGCTCTTTTTTTAGAACCCAAAAGTTGATGTTTTACCATTTATATATGTTACAAATAATGTTTTATTAAATTTAAAAAGAAATTAACTATCAACTTTAGCATATTAGACGTAAAATGCATTGTATCTTCGACTAATAGTATTGGAGGGTTCAAATCTCTCCCCCACTTGTTATTTTAACTCAATGGTAATAGTCATTACAAGTAAATTAAAAAAAAAAAAAAAAAGATACAAGCATAACTTAACTAACACTATTAACTTCGAGGTCTAAGTTTAACAATAATAAGCTTATGAAAGAAAATGTGCTGAACATTTGGTTTCTTAATTTGGATTCGGTAGTATTTTGGTCTATGTCATCAGTTTTCCACATTATTAATGTAGCTTTGGAAGTTTAATGTTTCTTTCTCCTCACATGCATCCTTCTCGTTTGTTTCAAATAAGAGGAGGAGGCAAGTAAGGTTGGCAATGAGGCCGGGGGGGGGGGGGTGTTCCCTGTCCCCGTCGGGGAACGTGGTCCCGTTTCCCCACAGGGACCTACTAATTCCCCCCGGGGAATCCCCTACCATATTCAATTTAGGTTTTTTTTTTTTTTTTGTTTTTTAAGTTTGGGCTTGACTTCTTGGGCTTAGAGATAGAAATTGGATATTTAATATTGGGCTCCAATCCAAAAACTATACATTATAAACATATATATAAATAAATTATTTTATATATTATAAATATATATTTATAAAAAATATAAATATATCAAATCAGGATCGGGGATTAATCGGGTCGGGGACAGGGCGGGGATACTGTCCCTGTCTCCGGACGGGACCCCAAAAATTTTTTCCAGTTTGACCCCATCCTCGATCAAACTGGGGATTCCCCGCAGAGCCTCGATCCCGCGAAGAATTTTTCCAACCCTAGAGGCAAAACAACAATATAGTGAAGAAGATTTCTACATTTATATTTGTGAATAAAAGCTTAAAATAATTGATGGTGTATACATATATACTTTTAATTTGTCAAGTTATGCTTGAATTAACAAAAGTAAAATAAGTAATTTATTTTTTAGTACAATAAATATAATAAAGAAGATTTATGTAACAACCCAAATTTGTACGCATACACTATAGGAAATTAAATGTCAAGTGTTAAGCAGGACGAAATTTTATTTAAAGGGGTGGTAAATGTAATACCCTAACCCTAAATTAGAAAGCAGGAAAACAAATAAAATATATAATTAAGAATGAAAAATATATAAACTTAATAGGAAAATCGGGTGGAATTTAGAATTGGAAAAAAAACAGAAATTTATTAATTATCCAAAAAATAATGAATAAGGGGCAGAATCAGGGAGGATTAATTAGAAGTTGGACGCTAGCTAATTTAGAGACAAAGGGCAGTAGATAACTTTTTGTTTAGGCACTGCTCATTGGAAGAATTGGAGGTGAATTAATTGCCCATATACTCTTAAAATTTGAAAGAGTTAAAAAGGGGAAGTGGAAACCACAAGCAGTGAAGGCAACCCACGCGTGAAAACTATCGAGATTGGAGAGAAAATTGGAGAGAGCGAGAGTGGAGAGAGCGAGATTGGAGAGGAAATTGGAGAGAGCGAGATTGGAGAGAAAATTGGAGAGAGCGAGATTCTCAGCGAGACAGTGGGAGAGAGCGGGAGTGAGAGTGAAAGCGAGAGCCACGAGAGCCAAACCAGCGAGAGCGAGAGTTACGAGAGCCAAACCAGCGAGAAAACTGAAGATAGCGAGATTTTGAGAACAGAAAGAGCGAGATTTGGACAGAAGCGTGGATTATGCGTTGAATTTGGCCACGATCTTATAGATTATACATGGAGAACTCTAAAATGGAATAAAACAAAGGTGGATGACGTAAGGGCAAACGTTAGCCAAAATTAGATGTCTTATTAAGAGAAATTCTTAAACCTAAGTAATTTTAAAGAAGCCAGGTGTAGGATGAGTTGTCACACAGAGAAGAGCTGGAAACGGCTATAAATAGGAGGCTTTAGGCTGGAAGTAAAACAGATTCTCAAACAAAACTTAGTAGTAAAAATCATGTGAAAAGGGTGAAGTAATTCTGTTAGTTAGAAGGAGGAAACGCAAGGGAAGTGCTGCCCAAATTTTCTTCTTATTTAAGAGGGAAAGCTCTACTGATTAAACCATAAGGAATAATAAGAAATAACTAGGATCGCAGTTAAGGTAAGTAGTTTATCTCACCCCCTCTTTAAGTGTTTCATGGTAGTTTACCTTTAATATGTTGCATAATTATGTTATTGTTATGTTGCATTACATGTTTAAAATACGTTTATCGACAAGGGACCTCATGCATTATGTTTGTTCATAAGATTAAATTTTAATTAGATAAAGGTTATGCTTCTAGGGCTAGCAGGGCATGTATGGTTGCACCCCTCTAGACTCAATTCTATGTCAAGTTTATGCTAGGGACTAATAGGGTATGTATGGTTGCACCCCCTCTAGTCCAATCTTATGTTTATGTTAATGGTTAATGTTGGATGCGAATCTGGCCCTACTGACTGCATGACCCGCTAATCATCAGATGGGTTAGTTTCCGCCTAAGTCCTCATCTTTCTATCAGGACGGAGAAATTTACGTTAGAAGCATAACTGACCACCACATGTTATTATATATTTTCGGTCCCAATCATATATTTTTAGGAAATGTTGCATGTGATTGTGCATTTGGTCACTACCCTATGTGAGAACTACTTACTGGGTATATTATATATTCATCCTATTTTTACATACTTTGTAGGTAAGGACACGGCGTAGGTGGCAGAACTGGACGTCACTCCAAAATGGCCAACCATCAAACTCACTATTATAGGCATATGCATTTTTTGTAATCACTACGCTATGTTTTATGGATCCTGGTGTTTTGTAAAATAAACTTTTTATATAGTTTTCTACCTAATTAATAAAATCTTAGATATGTTCTTTTGAGATTTTTGCCAAAACTCATCTCATGATAGAAATGTCTAAGTATGCATGTCGTAGCGGTCAGACCATAATAGGTAAGGATCCGGTTGTTACAGTTTGGTATTAGAGCATTTGAGCCAATTAGGCTCTACTAATTAGAAGAGTCGTGGTGTTTGATGGTTCAACTTGTTAAGTGATGCCCCAATTATGCCAAATACGCTGGTAAGTAAAATTTTCAAACAAGTAATTTAGTAAATAATTTAGTAAACATAAGGTATGAGTTAAAAAAAATAATAAATAAAATAATTAAAATTAGATTGTTTCCTTATTATGAAAATAAAATGTGTGTACCAGATGCCACCATAAAGGGCTCCAACACGATGAGGCAGACCTCGAAGTGAATCCACAAGGGATCAAAATCAAGGACATGGACAGACGCCTTACGTTTACTTACACCAGAGGCACTACAAATACTAATACAAAATGTGAGTAATGGAAACACAACCTCGTCCACCACACTAATAACCAACGATACAAAAGATTCGAAGATCATTCGAGAATTCAGGAAGTTCAATTCTTCAATATTTGATGGATCATCTGTGGATCCAATTATAGTAGAGAATTGGATAACAGAAATAAAAACTATTTTCCGCCATATGAATATCCCAGAAGAACAGAAAGTAAATTGTGCCACCTTCATGTTGAGAGGCAATGTAAAGTTCTAGTGGGAATCCACACAAAGAACAATCAAAGGTACAGTTTCATGGCAACAATTCAATCAGGCTTTTTACAACAAGCATTTCCCTTTGACAGTGAGATATCAAAAGGAAGTGGAATTTCTTAATCTTCGTCAAGAGAACATGTCGGTGGCGGAGTATGAACGGAAATTTGATTGCTTGTCCCACTTTGTCCCTCAACTAGTGGACACAGAAGAGAAGAAGGTGGAAAGGTTTATTTGGGGATTAAGAGAAGGCATTCGAGGCATTGTTACTGCTTTCCGACACAAAGAGTATGCCCTTGCCCTAGAGTCGGCCTTACTCATGGAAGTAGATCTTGCTGCTAAAACCTCAACTTCTGAACGAGGATTCATGCCAAATCAAAAGAGAAAATTCACCCAACAGGGCTTCCAACGTTCACAACGGCAAGCAAAAATTTCCCAAAGCACACAGGGCGTACAGTTACAACAGAAGAGTCAAATATTCATATATCCTAGGTGCAGAAATTGTGGAAAACACCATCAGGGGCAATGTTTTCGGAACTTAGGGGTGTGTTTCAATTGCGGCCAGACGGGTCACTATGCAAAGGCTTACCCAAAGTTCATCAACCCAGTATCAACTGCCCAGACCACCCAGCCTACTAGTAACAAGGTTACCCAACAATAGAAAGGATGGGTGTTTGCTGTTACACGTCAAGAGGCAGAGGATCAAGATGCAGTTGTTTCAGGTACATTACCCATCCTCGGGTATTATGCCTTCACTTTATTTGATTCGGGCTCTAGTCATTCATTCATCTTTACAACATTTGCACAACATGTCCATTTAACATCAAAGCCCTTAGGCTACATTCTATCTGTAGCTACTCCTGCCAGAGTATCTATGTTGGCCCACTCAATAGCAGAAAATTATGAATTGTCAGTATCAGGACATAAACTAGGGGTGACCCTTATCATCCTAGACATAAGTGATTTTGACATAATACTAGGTATGGACTGGTTAGCAGCAAACTATGCAAGCATAGATTGCCATAATAAAGAGGTCATATTCACCTGTCCAACAGGAACCAAGTTTAAGTTTAAGAGTTCTAATATACTATCAGTCCCAAGAATAATTTCAGCCTTAAAAACTAGACATTGCTCAACCATGGGGCTTGGGCATATTTAGCAAGTGTAGTGGATTTACGAAACCAAACGGATGAAATTAAGGTCATTCCTATAATAAGAGAATTTGAAGATGTATTCCCAGAAGAGCTACCAAGTTTACCAACTAGTCGAGAAAAAGAATTTTGTATAGATCTAATTCCCAGAGCTGAACCAATATCTAAAGCACCATATAGAATGGCACCTGCAGAATTAAAAGAACTTAAAATACAATTACAATAATTGTTAGATAAGGGATTTATACGCCCTAGCGTGTCTCCATGGGGAGCACCTGTCTTATTTGTTAAGAAAAAGGATGGATCAATGCGTTTATGTATAGATTATCGGGAGTTGAATAAGTTGAGAATAAAGAATAAGTACCCACTTTCACGCATTGATGACCTATTTGACCAATTACAAGGAGCCTCAGTATTCTCCAAAATAGATTTACGATTTGGATATCATCAACTACGAATCAAGGAGTCTGATATACCCAAGACTGCTTTCCGAACAAGATATGGGCATTATGAATTCGTTGTGATGCCCTTTGGATTAACGAATGCCCCAACAACCTTCATGGGCTTGATGAATAGAATTTTTAAGGACTATCTTGATAACTTCGTGATCGTATTTATAGATAATATTTTGGTCTATTCCAAGTCTGAGGTAGAACATGAAAAACATCTTAGGGATGTCCTTTCCATATTAAGAAATGAAAAGTTGTATGCCAAATTCTCCAAGTGTGAGTTTTCGACGCGACAAGTCGCCTACCTAGGGCATATTATAAAGCAAGAAGGAATCTCAGTGGATCCTGCTAAGACTGAAACAGTTAGCAAGTGGCCTCGCCCAACAACAGTCAGCGAAGTGCGCAGCTTCCTTGGATTAGCAGGATATTATAGACGATTTGTGAAGAATTTCTCAAATATAGCATTACCCTTAACTAACCTCACCAAGAAAAATAATCCTTTTGTTTGGAATCAAGCATATGAGCAAAGCTGCCAGGAACTAAAAGAAAAGTTGACCACAACCCCTATTCTCACTATACCTGACGGATCAGGGGGCTTAACTGTGTACAGTGGCGCATCGAAGAAGGGGCTTTGTTGTGTATTGATGCAACATGGAAAGGTAATAGCATATGCTACAAGACAACTAAAATCTTATGAACAAAATTATCCCGTTCATGACTTAGAGTTAGCTGCCGTAGTCTTTGCCTTAAAGATATGGAGACATTACTTATATGGGGAAAAGATCCAAATTTATACAGATCATAAAAGCCTTAAGTACTTCTTTACCCAGAAAAAGTTAAATATGAGGCAACGAAGATGGTTAGAATTAGTAAAAGACTATGTCTGTGAGATCCTTTATCACCCAGGAAAAGCTAACATTGTTGTTGATGCTCTTAGCAGAAAGTCAGCTCATACAGTAGCTCTAAGTACCATCTCCAAACACATAATGGATGACCTTGAAAGAGCTGAGATCTCACTAATACCAGAAACCGTCACAACTCAAATAGACAGTTAATTAAGACTTGCATTAAGGCAAAGGATAATTGATGCACAACAAATAGATAAATATCTAAACAAACAAGTGCAGCCAGAGAATGGAGAAACAAGTCAATTCTCTACAGCCCCAGACTCTTCACTCCTCTATCATGGACGTCTATGTGTACCAGATGATGAAGAAATCAAGAAAGAACTATTGAAGGAAGCTCATGAATCATGCTTTTCAATACATCCTGGGAGTACCAAAATGTAGGAGACTTGAAAGCACATTACTGGTGGTGTAACATGAAAAAGGATATAGCCGACTATGTAAGTAAATGTTTGGTTTGTCAACAGGTGAAAGCTCTACGGCAACGACCACAAGGACTCCTCCAGCCTTTAAATGTTCCAGAATGGAAATGGGAGCATATTTCTATGGACTTCATCTCAGGACTCCCGAGAACTGTTAAAGGCCACAACATGATTTGGATGATTGTAGATCGAACTTACTAAATCGGCTCACTTCTTGCCATGCAAGACTACTCACACTACGGAAGCACTAGCTCAAATATACTTAAAATAGGTCATCCGATTACATGGAATCCCAGTATCAATTGTTTCAGATCGAGACCCTCGTTTTGTCTCCAAGTTTTGGAAAAGTTTGCAGAAAGCAATGGGCACACAGCTAAATTTCAGCACAGCCTTTCATCCACAAACTGATGGCCAAACAGAATGAGTTAATCAAATCCTAAAAGACATGTTGAGGGTATATGCTTTAGATTTTACTAGAGCATGGGATTCGCAGATACATCTTGTAGAATTTGCTTATAATAATAATTATCAGGCGACAATTGGTATGACTCCCTTCGAAGCCTTATACGGAAAGAAATGCAGATCCCTTGTACACTGGGATGAAGTTGGGGAGCGAACACTACTAGGACCTGAATTGGTGTAGCAAACATCAGAGTCAATTAAGCTAATTCGGGAAAGAATGCGAATAGCTCAAAGCAGATAGAAGAGTTATGCTGATAACCGTAAAAAAGAGTTTTTCAAAGTATGAGATCACGTATTTCTAAAGGTAACACCAATGAAAGGCATTATTCTTTTCGGACGAAAAAGCAAACTTAGCCCTCGCTTTATTGGACCCTTTGAAATATTAGAACGTATTGGCCAAGTAGCTTATCGATTAGCATTACCGCCTACCCTTTCTACAATACATAATGTCTTTCATGTATCGATGCTTCGGAAATACGTGTTTGACCCATCACATGTAGTTAATTATGAACCTTTACAAATAAGTGAAAACTTGGAATATGAAGAGACTCCAGTTTGCATCCTAGTAAGAGAAAAGAAGTCACTTCGTAATCGGAAAATAAGTTTAGTGAAGGTTCTCTGAAGAAATCAGTAAGTAGAAGAAGCTACATGGGAACGAGAAGAAGAGATGAAAGTCAAATACCCTTATCTGTTTAAGAACCAAGAAACTTTCGAGGATGAAAGTTCTTAAGGGGGGAAGAATGTAACAACCCAAATTTGTACGCATACACTACAGGAAATTAAATGTCAAATGTTAAGCATGACGAAAATTTTATATTAAAGGTGGGTGGGTAAATGTAATTACCCTTAACCCTAAATTAGAAAGCAGGAAAAAAATAAAATATATAATTAAGAATGAAAAATATATAAACTTAATAGGAAAATCGGGTGGAAATTTAGAATTGGAAAAAACAAGAAATTTATTAATTATCCAAAAATAATGAATAAGGGGGCAGAATCAGGGAGGATTAATTAGAAGTTGAACGCTAGCTAATTTAGGAGACAAAGGGCAATAGATAACTTTTTGTTTGGGCACTGTTCATTGGAAGAATTAGAGGTGAATTAATTGCCTATATACTCTTAAAATTTAAAAGAGTTAAAAAGGGGAAGTGGAATCCACAAACAGTGAAGGCAACCCACGCGTGAAAACTAGGAGATTGGAGAGAAAATTGGAGAGAGCTAGAGTGGAGAGAGTGAGAGTGAAGAGAGCGAGATTGGAGAGAAAATTGGAGAGAGCGAGATTCTCAGCAAGACAGCGGGAGAGAGCGGGAACGAGCGCGAGAGCCACGAGAGCCAAACCAACGAGAAAGCTAGAGAGGGCAAGATTTTGAGAACAGAAAGAGCGAGAATTGGACAGAAGCGTGGATTATGCATTGAATTTGGCCACGATCTTATAGATTATACATGGAGAAACCTAAAATGGAATACAAACAAAGGTAGATGACGTAAGGGCAAACGTTAGCCAAAATTGGGTGTCTTATTAAGAGAAATTCTTAAACCTAAGTAATTTTAAAGAAGCCAGATGTAGGATGAGTTGGCACACAGAGAAGAGCTGGAAACGGCTATAAATAGGAGGCTTTAGGCTGGAAGTTAAACGGATTCTCAAACAAAACTCAGTAGTAAAAATCGTGTGAAAAGGGTGAAGTAATTCTGTTAGTTAGAAGGAGGAAACGCAAGGGAAGTGCTGCCCAAATTTCCTTCTAATTTAAGAGGGAAAGCTCTACTGATTAAACCATAAGGAAAAATAAGGAATAACTAGGATCGTAGTCAAGGTAAGTAGTTTATCTCACCATCTCTTTAAGTGTTTCATGGTGGTGTACCTTTAATATGTTGCATAATTATGTTATTTTTATGTTGCATTACATGTTTAAAATACGTTTATCGACAAGGGACCTCATACATTATGTTTGTTCATAAGATTAAGTTTTAATTAGATAAAGCTTATACTTCTAGGGCTAGCAGAGCATGTATGGTTGCACCCCTCTAGACCTAATTCTATATCAAGTTTATGCTAGGGACTAACAGGGTATGTATGGTTGCACCCCTCGAGTCCAATCTTACGTTTATGTTAATGGTTGATGTTGGATGCGACTCTGGCCCTACTGACTGCATGACCCGCTAATCATCAGATGGGTTAGTTTCCGCCTAAGTCTTCATCTTTCTATCAGGGCGGAGAAATTTACGTTAGAAGCATAACCGACCACCACATGTTATTATATGTTTTCGGTCCCAATCATATGTTTTCAGGACATGTTGCATGTGATTGTGCATTTGGTCACTACCCTATATGAGAATTACTTATTGGATATATTATATACTCATCCTATTTTTACAGACTTTGTAGGTAAGGACACAGCGTAGGTGGCAAAAATGGACGTCGCTCAAATGGCTAACCATCAAACTCACTATTATAGGCATATGCATTTTTGTATCACTACGCTAATGTTTTATGGATCTAGGTGTTTTGTAAAATAAACTTTTTATATAGTTTTCTACCTAATTAATAAAATCATAGATATGTTCTTTTGAGATTTTTGCCAAAACTCATCTCATGATAGAAATGTCTAAGTATGCATGTCGTAGCGGTCGGACCATAATATATAATGATCCAGTCGTTACAATTTATAGTCGGCATGAAATGAAAATTTGAATATACAATTCCAAAGAAAAAAGTATATAATTATGGCTAAACTAACAAATATGTAGATTTAATCTTAAAAGATAAACTAGATATTTATGGCCATAAAATATGAAGATAGATCTTCCTCTTCCTCTTTCTCTTTGACCCCACCAAAAAATAATCCATCCAGTTCACATAACCACATGCCAATTTACTTAAAATGCAGAAGTTTAACTAATTAATATAGTTTGATCGATCTCTACTTCTCTAAACAAAAATCTCAGGCTCAACTAATGGAACCAAGCCGTACACCTCGAGGAATCACCAATCTGAATTTATTTACCCTTTTAATTTGGCGACAATAATGGAAATAGAGAAATCTCATTTCCTGCAAACAAGTGAAACAAAGAAAGGGAAATTTATTGTGAATAATTTTCTATCACTAATAACACTTTTATTGCTATAGTGACAAAAGTGTATAACTTTTTATCACTGATAGACAGTGATAGACTTCTATCACTGATAAAAAGTTGTACACTTCTATTATTGATAGTCAACGATAGACTTCTTGTTAGGGTTGATACTATAAATTTCATGGCTTTCGTAGTTTGTAAATTATTTGTACATGAATTATTTATTTAATAAAATAACGTGTTATTTTATTTGACATTTAGTCTAATATAACTTAAACATACTTGTGGTTGACATACAAGTGGATCATGATTAAGTAATAATCTAAATAGTCTGTAGTGTATGGATAAGGTTGGGTACCTTATCTTGGTGACACTATGGATACAACCCACTTTGTAATTGTTGAAGGAATTCCGAATAGAGATCCAGTGAACGGAAACGAATCGTTCCAAGTTCCATCGAGAAAGAATACAAACAATTATAGTCCAACGGAACAGATTATGCATAAAAAAATAAATTACAACATGCTTCTTTAAATGAATAGGCAAGGGATAGAGTATGCAAAACTTTGAAGAACTCTTTCTTCAAGTATCCCTCGATCGTTCAGCAACTCATTCAACAGCACGAACTCGAACGCAACGATCAGAACTCAATCTCAACGAATGACTGGGTGAACCTCGATCACAATCGAGTTCAACTCGATCCCCGAACCACAAACGGAACTAGAACACCACCACAAGAGTTACCTTGGTATTCTCGGTGTGAGAATCTAGGAGTTGTAAGCTCTGTGTGACTTTGGCTAGAGGATTGAGTAAGTGAGAGATGGGTGAAGGCTATCGTATAGACTAGATACTCGATCGTTTAGTACGAAGAAGTCTATCGTATAGACTTGCTACTCGATCGTGTAGCAATGAACGAGTAACTATCGTATAGTAATCACATAATTCGATTGTGTAGTTTTTCTATACTATCGTTTAGTAAAACACTTTTACTTGATAGTCTTTCTGTAAGATCAATCCGAATGAATATATCAACTCTCTAAATTTTAGAAAACCATTTTCCTTTTATCTCACAGTTACCATAAAACTTTTAATAATCTCCCACTCAAATTTGCTTATTAAAGAAAAAGATTAATTAATTATCACATAATTAGTATATTATAAATAAATATAATAACCAACTTATTATATTATATTTAGAACCTATAGTTTTAGTATTTCATCTTATGAAACATATAAACTATAGTTCTTTTTCTATTTCATGGTATTTAATATAAATCATATTTATATTAATTCGTCCAATTAATGTATCTAATACATCATATCAATTATATCACATATAATCGAATTAATTTAATTATATCACATATAATCAAATTTCTTCTTGTTAATTTGAACACTTCAAACTAACCCAAAATCTGATTCTCAACTTGAACTCATTAAGTTATCAAAGGGACCTTATGGACCTATAGCTTGAAGTTCCAACGGTACACGAGTAACTGACTAAACTCTTTAATCACGAGATCCACCATATGTTAACTGTTGGTCACTCCACTAAAAACCGATAGTTGCACTTTTTGCACTACAGATATATTTATGTGTCCATTGGATATAACCAATTAACAGTGTGATGACCCTTCACAAATCGCTCGTAAGTACAGTTGGGCCAACTTATCGTTTTTCTCTTGTAGTTACATCTAACTTCTTAAGTACCACTGATTCTTCTAATAAACAATAAGTCATAGTCCTACTATGACTGAGTCCTCTCTTCCCAAGAGAGGATGTGACCACTATGTTCAAGACCCGGAATCAGTCCTTAAGGGAGCAATTTATCTACTTATCCCTGCTTCGGGGAAGGATTAAATTCCGTCTTGTGTAGCTGAGTTCCAAGCTCCCCAATCAAACGAATCACCAAAATGGTAGGCTTGTTGAGTTAGCAATCTAGCCACTCTCACCTATACAAATCAAAAGACCGCCTCATGAGCAGGAGTTCCCAACTCTCACCTATTTCGTGGTCCGGTATTATACAAACTCATTGTATAGGATATCCCCGCTCACATGCCTTCATATGAATGGTCAGAATCAGACCATTTATAGCACTTTACAATACTTGTAACATCTACAAAGCGAGCCGTATCCGTAGTGTCATCAGGATAAGATATCCCTCATTTATCTTTATACTACTGACCATTTAGGTTGTTACTTAAGGTATGATCCAATTGTATGTCAACAATACATGCTTAAGTTACATAAAATAACCTCGGATCTTAGTTTATTGGATTGAGTAAAGCTTATAAAATAACACTTATTTTATTATTAATAATATGTTTACAAGGTGTTTACAAACTATGAGACTACCAGGATAATTAGGACATCAATCCTAACAATTGTTACAATTGTTGTAAAGTATTACAAATGATCTGATCATGAGCATTCATATGGAGACATATGAGTTTGAGTATCCTATACAAAGAGTTTGTATAAGACCGGACCACAAAACGATTAGTCTTTCTTTATAACACTGTTACTTGAAAAGACTTACATTTCACTATGATGACCATAGGTAACTTGACCTTAATCCTGAGTGAGCTGTGAACTTTTGTCTGTAAGGGCAGTCTTTTGATCTATATGAGTGAGAGTGTCTAGATTTGTCGACTCAATATGTCTACCATTTTGGGGATTCGTCTAAGTGGAAAGCTTGGAATAATACTACATAAGATGAAATTCACACATTCTCGGTCATAGGATAAGTAGATATGCTCCCTTAAGGACTGATTTCGAGTCTTGAGCAATGAGGTGCCTCACCATCTTACTGGCCAGGGAGGGATCTAGCTTATAATTGGATTATAATTAATTGTTCATTAGAGAAATCAGTGGTACTTAAGGAGTTAGATGTAATTATGTAGGTATAACGTTAATTTGAACCAATTATAGTTATGAGCAATTTGTGAAAAGTCAACTTACTGTTGATTGGTTATATCCATGGACACAGAAATATATCTACATTGCGAAGAGTGCAACTGTCGGTCATTAGTGGAGTGATAGGCAGTTTAATGAATGTTGATTGATTTAATTAAAGAGTTTATTTAATTAATCTCGTATTTTTGGAGCTTCTAATATGTAGATCCATAAGGCCTCTTTACTAACTCAATAAGGGTTAAATAAGAATTAATTAATTTTGGATTAATTTTAATTGTTCAAATTAATTAAAGAAAATAAATTTAATTATGAGACGCAATTAACATAAAGTATATGGATGCATTATATATAAAGATAAATATTTGAATATGATTCAAATATTAATTATATGAATTAGATTCATATAAACACTATAGGTTAAATTTAATGTGAATATGTTTCATATTAAGACTATAGGTTATGTGAGAAAATATCTTTCGAATATGATTCAAATTAAATTATATGATATTTAATTTATTGGTTGGTTAATTGTTAAGTAACTAGGATTATTAATTCGATTATATGTTAAATATGATTTAATATAAGGTTTAATTAACATTATTAATTTAATTGTATTTATTTGATTTAATATTAAATTAATATAGGAGTTATTCTTTACGTTTTGGTGGGAAGTTATTTTTAATAATAACTTCACACTCTCCTTCACATAACAAGATGCTTCTTTTGTAGATTAGAGATACAAAGTGTTTTTCTCTGTAACATTCTTCTTCCAATAATACTCCTTCTCAAGGAGAAATCATTTCTCCCTCACCAAAATTCTTAGACGAGTCCACAGCCCCGTTTTGATTGCTTACCTTGAGAATAGCAAGGAAGGTTTTGGTGGTGGTATCCAGTGTTTGGGACTTCTTCTTGTTGTGTTTGTGAGGAAAGGCAGTGTTCGTGATCTTTGGAGAGGAGTTGTGAAGTACGTTTTTCTTCAATGGTAAAGTTTTTATTTTTCCTTTTCCTCTTTGTATTTATGTTTAGACAACATGCTAAGTATTTTATCCTTATTCTGTATTTTTTCTGTTTTTCATCTCTTTCCAAAAACGAATTCACTAACACAAAGGCAGTTACTCACTTCTGCTATGGATTTAAATCCTTCACTTCTATCAGTGTCTATCAGTGATAAAAAGTTGTAAATTTCTATCACTGATAGATATTGATAGACTTCTATCATTGTTTATTATTGAAAGAAATTTATACACTTATAAATTCTATCACACTCTACTTCATTTAAGTTTCCCTCAATATTTTCTTGTACATCATCGTGACATGAGATTGGAGATTACTTTTGTTGCTTGCAAAAAGAATCTAAGGAAGAGAATGAGAATGATATGGGAATTAGTTTGTTTGATTAGGTCGAGATATGACTTCATATATTTAGTTATAGATTGATTATCTTTTGAATGCTCAAGGGGGGTCTTGTTATTTTACAGATATATAATATTCTATCACTGATAGACAGTGATAGAAATGTATCACTTGATAAAAATGTATCACTTTCTATCATTAATAGGCAACGATAAACTTCTAACACCGTCTATCTGTGATAGAAGTATATCACTTTCTATCATTGATAAACAATGATAAAAGTCTATTGTTGTCTATCAGTGATAGTCTATCACTATCCACCATTGATAGAAGTGTATAACTTTCTATTACTGATAGAAACTAATAGAAGTCTATCAATGACGATCAGTAATAAAAGTGTACAACTTTCTATCATTGATAGACACTGATAGACAACGAAATGTAGTTCATCGTCACTAGTATTGTAGTCTTTTACAATAACCATAATTCACAAAGATGTAGTTAAAAAATGTATCTTTATCTATCATTGATAGACAATGATAGACCACTATCACTTCCTATTAAACTTGGCAACGATATCTATTATAATATCAATAACTACTACAAATATCTAGCAAACTATCACTCTCTATCTACCTTAAAATTTTTGTTGTCATTTTCCATCATGAACTCATGTTCCACCTGTTGAAAAGATATATTGAAATAATATGTTAGCAATTACGTTTTCAATAACATTATTTAATGTATATATCATAAGAAACTAGGAACAAAATCTTTATCTATTCTCTATTGATAGTGTCTATCAGTGATAGACAGTGATAATGTTCTATCACTTGAACTATCATTTGGCCTTCCAATGTCTATTATTGTCATTTTAATTAACATCTTTGTAAAACAAGAAAAATACCAACAACTAGCAACAAAATTATCAACAAATCTGTCAGTGATAGACAGTAATAAAACAATATCATTATCTATCACAGATAGACATTAATAGTAGTTTATCAATGTTTATCTATGATAGACAGTGATAGGTCTATCATTTGGCCTTCCATTGACTATTATTGTCATTTTAATTAACGTCTTTGTAAAAACAAGAAAAATACCTACAATTAGCAACAAAACTGATATTGATAGACACTAATAAACATCTATCAATATTAGTTTTATTATTAAAATATTTTCAATAATTTTATCATTTAAAATAATTAATATACATATATATACACATTGTTATCACTTACTACCCTCTTTTTTCCAAGGTGAAGATTATACATTTTGTTTTTTGAGATTTAAGTCAAGTTGCATTTGAGTTCTCCTAGCTTTTAAATTAACATTTCAGCCACTAAAGTTTAAGTAAAGGAGCATTTTGGTTTCTTCATTCAAAATTTCAGGATTAATTGGAGAAATATGATGATTTTTGAGGTTAATTAGGAAAATTTTATCTTTATTAAAATACGTCAAACGCATTCTACAATTTTTTTTGACTGGTTGAAACTGAATGTGTCTCTAAAAAAAGAAAAGCTACCTGAATGCGTCTGTTGAGTAGATATATTCAATTTATAAAGAAAAAAAATGATACAAATGAGACTTTTTTTAAAATAAAATTTTATTTATTTTAACCCTACAAAATTAACAATAGAATTTTAAATTTTTTAACATAAAGTTTTTTCCACGTTCATCAAATATGGATGAAGGGCAATTTTTTTTTTTTTTTTTTTAACATAAATGTTTACCTCCTCAACATTTGAATTTTTTCCAACAACTCTTAGTCGTTAAGTATGGAAGAAGAGCAAACTTCACAGGTTCGTCAAAATGTCCTTGATCAATATGTGACATACTGACATCATGGGGAGGGTATACATTTTACAGAGGAGGGTCAATCATCAAGTGTAAGAGGTCGTAGTGATCGTAGACAATATGTGACTCAACAAGATCGATTTAGGTGTAATAGACGATCTTCTTCTGGTCATGAATAAGAACATTGTACTTCTAATCAAATTCATTAATCAAATTCACCTCAAACATCCCAATATCATAAAGAACATTGAAAATTATTAAGGCAACTATTGAAAGTTAATATCCATGTTCTTACATAAGTTCCTAACAATTAAAAAAAAATAGGAAAGTATCTTTTTTTATATATATATATATCTTAAAAGTATTAGGGAGTTTTTAAAAGTTCTAAAATTATTTTTGGAACAAAATATAAATTTCATAAATATTAACTACAATCGTTTTAAAAAAAAACGTATATATATGAAAAAGATAATTTTAGAACAAAGTACAAACTTTATAAATATTGAACATTATTTTGTTATATATATAAAACACAATAACAATGTTTTAGAATTAAACAAACTGAACATTATTAAAATTAATATCATCGAATATATCAAATTAATCAAAGAATAGAAATTTTTAATCAAAGTAAGATTATTGTGTATATAAATTAAAATAAGTAACATTACTAAAACTAATCCCTATAAAAAACGAGACTAATGAGATGATTAATTTTATGCTAAAAGAATCAAAATTTCTATTGTTAATTTTAGGATTAAAAGAATTAATTGTTTTTAAAAAGTCTCGTCTTTATTAATTTTTTTCTTTTTATATTGAATACGTCTGCTCAATGAACGCATTCAAGCTATTTTTTCTTTTTCTTTTTTTTATAATAAATTGGATGCATCTTTTTAGGAGATGCATTCAATTTTGATCGGTAAATTGTAGAGATGCATTCTAATACAGATAAAAATTTCACCATTTTTTTCTAAATATTTTGAAATGAACTCTTTTTTCCTGATTATTTAACCAAAGCTGACATGACCATGGTTTTTATAATAAAAAATATAAAAATATTTTTATATTTTTATAATTTTTAAAAATAAAAAACTACCTTTCCTTCCTTTTTATTTTTTAAATTTCTCTCCCTCTCCCTCTACTTTCNCTACTTTCTCTTTCTCTCGCCCATCTTTTTCTTCCCTTCAATAGTCGTCCGCAATTCAAATAATAATAATAATAATAATAATGATAATAATAATAATAATAATAATAATTAATAAATATTGTATCCTCCTTTCTTTTCTTATTTTCCTTTCTTCTATATTTTTAAATAATAATAATGAAAATAAAAATGAAACAACGTTAGAATAAAGGAGAATGAATGAGGGAGTCCTAGAACAAGAGGGAGAAACCAAAATTACAAAATTTTTTGAATTAAAAAATTAGATTTTTTTTAATGATAAAAATAAGTAGCATGTCAGCTTTTCATTAATAATTAACAATAAAAAATTCACAAAAAACCATAATTAAATCAAATACAAAATTCATGAGTTAAAATGTCGAATTTGAAAATTTAAGGACTCAAATGCTACTAATTCAACTTTCATAAATTAAAATCAAAATTTTTCTTTTCATTATCAATTTCCATCTCAAATTGGTCCGCATCCATCCATGGTTAAATTAAAGAAAGGAAAAACATTAACAATAGGACTAGGACTAGAAAAATCATGTGTCAAAATCTACATTTTATCTTAGATTGATTTTGTTAGTTATTTCTAAATCATTTCAAATAACTCATAATATAAAAAATGGTGTATGGTTAGTGGGGGAAGGAGGGAAATGTGGAAGACTTAAGTTATGATTAATTTATATAAGATTCAAGTTAAAGATAAATAAGTGACCTCAAATCCATAGTTTTCAACTTTACAAAGATAATATTATTGATTAGATTAATTTTCTAAGTTTGATTTTTGAAGTGGAGGAATTGCCGACTTTCTCCAATGCCGAGTCATAATTATGTTAATTAGAATTTTTAGTTTTTTATAGGGAGGAGATAATTTTTTAGGGGTGAATTGTAAATAATATATTATCATAGTATAACAAATTATTTTTTAAAATTATGCATACTAATTAAACAGGAATATAACTCAATTAATTAGAATAGTATATACGTGATAAAACATTTAAAGCTTTAAATTTGTTGAATGAAATTTAAAACTCATCATGTTTGACTTTTTAATACTTCTCTCATAGAAAAATGAGAAAAATCGAAGAAAAAAATAATAACGAGATCTGGAAATGTAAAAGACATAGGTATTATATTAAAAAAATTTCAATCAAAATGATTAACTTAATTAAGTACCAAATTCTAAAAGAAAACATGATTTAATTCAAGTATGAGAACAAAAATATATAATTAATATTTTAATACACATCATCAGGTAAGTTTTTCCATTAAAAAGAATTATTAAAAGGCATGAGATCTCAAATGAAATGAGTACTTTAATTAATAATTTACCCTAAGAAAAAGTAAATATAGGGGAGTGGATCCCAACCCAACTTTACCAAAATATATCTTTGATTTGACTAATTTTCATATAGGAATTTGAGAATTGCCTTCTTTAAAATAAATAATTAGCTAGTGCTATAAAAAATTATGGCCATTAATTAATTAAAGAGTTAATTACATGTTTCTTTATACATCAACTAAAAATAAATATTTGAAAAAAAAATAATTTAAACTCCAAAACTTCTAAAACTTTATCAATTTTAATCTAAATTTTAAAATTCAGATAAATATTGCAATTATAATACTAAAGTTTATAATGTATTACAATTTTAACTCTCTAATGTCTCAAATACCTTTAATCTTTTTTCTTATACGTTCACTTAATTACAAAATATGTGTTATATTATGAGTATGATGTAGTTGCAATTCTAGTGAACAACAACATTATCATATTGAATCTAAATTTTTAATTGAAAAATTTTAAACTTTGGCAAAGTTATTTACATTCAATAGTTAATTTGTGTATTGGTCAAACTTATTTTTATACCAAACTTTATTTTGTTGATATTGAAGAGTCTATGAAGAATCTTATCTATTTTGTTAAAATTAGTAGGTGAATTAAAAAAAAAAAAAAAAAAAAAAGAATCCATGGTGAATATTGCAATATTTATTTAAATTTAAGGTCCAATTACATGAAATTAATAGGTAGCCAGAATTGTTTTTTTTTTCCCCTAAATAATTGATACAAACAAAGGATAGGAATAATTTTCTCTTACCCCTTTTTAAGTCTATGGAAATATATATAAATGAAATAATCTATATGTACTTGAGGAATATAAGGCCAACATGATGAAGGTCATAATACTTCTACCACACATCCTTTTCATTGCCTAACCAAATGACATTCCTAAAAATAGCATCTATGTATTGGCTATAAAGAAAATATTGTCACTATGAAATTAACATCAGCATATGATATAATTATGCAATAAGTTGTGTCCTAGGAGAAAGATTATTATTTACCAACATTTAATAGAACAAATATAATATTTTATACCATTCTATATCTTAGATTAGCCATACGTCATAGTTAAAATTCCTGATCCAAACTAAGCATACTTCAATTGGCAGACGAGTGTGTTAGTAATTACAATGTCTATGGTTCAAATCTCAATATTTTCAACTGTACTTAAAAAAATTTTTAGATATATATTTTTTTATATAATGATTATGGAGATATAAATCAGACCTCCGATCTTAAAAGTTGAAGTGCAGTATGCCAATTATCGAGAAACTAGGTCTACATAATACATTTAACTTTTTAATATTTGTAGCATGTTAATGCACCATTAAACAACTTAATTAGCTTTTCAAAATCCCTTTTCTGAAAAGCTCTCCTCCACATAAGCCGGAAATTTTGGTGATTAGATTTAGTTTAATTTGCCATTTATTCTGCTGATTCACGAAAACACTTTGTATTTTTGTATTTTTAGTTCTTTTGTTTAGTTTTTTTTTGTTGTCATTGTGTTAAATTTACGTAACTTGATTAAGGTTAATTCATAGAACAGAAAAAGGAAATTAATTAGTTCTTCTTTAATTCTAATATTTATTTTTTTCATCAAATTCTAATAGTTTAAGTTGTTGCAACTTTCTTTCTTATAACACACGATACAAATGTTTTAACATTATTGTCGATAGGTTGAGATGTATTTTAATGTCTAAGCTAAGTTATCGACGTTGAAATGTAAATGAAAATTTATCTATTTATGCAAAATTATGCAAAACTCTTCTAGAAAATTAATTTGAGGTCGAAATGTCACTTTAAGTATACATAAATATACATTTTTGATCGAGAAGTTAGGAATTTGAACTCTCATCCTGAGTTGTTGTAAGATCGAGATATTTTTATAATCTTATTATTATTTTTGAACTAGTTTTCTATAACCTTATTAAAATGTAGATATTATTAAATATATATATAAAAACCCTGAGAAGAAAAAGAAATGAAAAGAAAAGTTAAATTATGAAATTTAGCTTGTGATTTATCTGTGCATCTATTTGGTTCCTAAACTTTTAAAAGTATTTAGTTGGTTTTTAAATTTTGATTTCATATTTAATAAGTCATTACTTTCGAATTTGTATTTAATAGGTTTCTGATATAATCGATTATTTTAAAAAGAATTAATTGAACTATTAGATACAAATTTGAATTTATGTCTAATAAAACTCGAAACTTTTAATTTTATATCTAGTGTATTTGTGAATTTTCAAAATATCAAATAGGTCAAGGAGACAAGGAATCTATTAAGGTATATAAAATTGAAAACTCAAGGAGTTTGTTGGACAAAAAAATAATAAAAGTTTTTGACATGTTTGGTTGACAATTCATATTTTGTTTTATTTTTTCATATTTACTAAATTCTATTTGGCAAATAATTCAAATTCTGTTTCTGAAAACCATTTTCAGATCATCTGATCCAAACAATGTAAATTTTGAAAACAACATTTTTATATTTTCACTGTATCTAGAATTTGAATTTTACAATTTAAAATACATAATTATATTAAATAATATTAAAAATATTTAGAAATATAGTATATGTCATGTTATAAACTCAATTCAATTTTTTAAAATTAAAATATTTATTATGTAATATATTATAAATTAGGTTAAATTCCAAATTTAGTCTCTATGATTAGGATAAAATTAAAAGTTAGTCCATATGGTTTTAAAATTTAAATTTTAATTCCTATAGTTTGATAAATATCACATATAGTCTCTATTGTTTGTTAAATCCTTTTATATAATCTATACCATAGAGACTATTTATGAAATTTTTATCAAACCATAGGGGTAAATTCAAATTAATCAAAAGACATAAATTTTATCTTCTTCCAAACTATAGGGACAAAATTTTCAATGTCCTATAAATTATATATTATTAAAAAATAATAATTTTACATTTTTTTAACATAAAACATGTTCATAAATAAATTAATAATAGTTTATTATCTAATAATATTTAGTGGGTAACTATAAGTAATTTATAAATATTTAAATTACAATTTAATTAATGTTTAAAAACATGAAATACAATTCTGTATTCATTTAATTTTTTATTTTTAGATTCTCTATCAAACACTTTTGAGAACCGTTTTTAGACTTAAACCTCAAAATATTGAAGGATTAAATTTGTAATTATTCTATACACTAAGAAAAGGGACATCACTTTTAATTGCAAAAAGATAAAGAATGATAAATGTAGTGGGAAACAAAGGGTTTTATTTTTTATTTTTTATTATTTTATTTTATTTTATTTTTTTAAGATTTTAGGGAAACAAAGGTTTATATCAACTAAACATTGGTCATAGATTTGGAAGACCCAAAAATCATGTGGTGCTGATAAAAGTTGTTTCTTTATTTTGCAAGATGGACTATACTCTAGCATTATAACATAGGGTACTCACTCTTAAAAGAAAGTTGTACTAAAAACATAGTGCTCCCAAAAGCTATGTTTCTTATATTGATGACTAATAAATAATAATTGAACCATCTATATATGTATATAAAACAAATAAGAAAAAAAAAAAAACTCTATATTCATTAACAAAAATCAAAAGAAGAAACTATTTAGGTGCTTATTTGATAATCACTTTAAATATTGCTTTTCAATATTCAAAATGATGTCATATGTCAAAATATTTTATTTGTGTTGTCATCAACCTCATGTGTTCTAATAATATTTTATGATAACCATGCACTCCTATTGAATATAAAATAAAATGAAAGTAATTTTTAAAGATAAATTCTTTTTATTAAAAAGTTGATTGAACTTTTAAATAAAGACCTCATATAATATATAATATATATATATATATATATATATATTAAAAGTGTTGATTGTCTGTTCATATCGATTTAATAAGACTATCTATTTAAATTTATTCTTTAAAATTTGAACGGGCCGTCCAACCAAATTCTCAAGACAAGTCTGAGAGTGATAAAAAAAAGAATAATCTAACCAAATCAATTTATCTCAACTTAATTTTAATTTGTAAGGACTCTCATTCTTATCCCAGAGCTAATTTATTAATTTAGAACTCCAATTATTTAAAGTATACCTCTCCATTAATGAAGCATGTATAGCTAGGGTCTCATCTAATAAGGCAAACTTCACCCATAGATAGTGCTAAGAAGAGACAAGTCACTCTCAAATTATATTCTTCAACCTATTGCTAAATTATACATTAAAGAAGTGATTATGTACATATATATACACCTATTGGATGTGACCTTATTGGAAATGATGTGGCTTGCTTTCTTAATCCAAATACATAGAATATATATATAGAAATCATTATAGGGTTGGTAACCCATATATAGGGACAAACAAATTCAAAGGGATAAATAATTTAAATTAAATTTAGTACGGTATAAGATTTGTTTTTTTTAAAAAATGAATATTTAATTAAAAGATATCTTACACTTTTTTCTACTTAGATTTTAGAGTTAAGCTGGTTCTATTCTATCTCTAAACTTTTACGATCCTATTAAAAATTTCTTCCGATCACGAAAAAACACATTTAAAAGGATTAGATCAATATAGAGATTTGATAAAACCATTACGATTAAGTCATATGAAGTTGTAGTAGATTTTCATGCGTGTAACTTAAAAAGTGAAATTATTAAAATGGTATGCTGAAAATTTGTTATGAATAATTATTTTATATGGATTTCTAATCAAGAACAGTTGAAACATTATAGAGAGTGGTCGAGCGGTCAAAAGCGACAAATTATAAATGTGTTGAAATTTTTCTACATAGGTTTGAATCCTTGCCTCTCCCACTTGTTTGTGTAGATTGAAGAGAAGAGAAAGGAGAGGTAAAAAATGGATGGACAGGTGTCGTATGATAGTTGTGGTACATAACAGTACAGAGGTATACGCTTATCTTCTATTCGTTCTTCCGCTGTTCTTAAGTGCTACTTCCCTTGTTTATTGAGGACCAAGAGGGATCTCGTTGGTTGACGAAATGGGAAAGGTGCACTTGTGGAAAGAGTTTTGCGGTCGGGTAAAAACATAATACATATACAGAAACGAAGTGTCCCTCAAGATCGAGAGCTGAAAGCAACACTTAAACTTCTTTCGATCTTTCCATGTCATCTATGTTATTCAGAAATATGAGAAGATAAATATTGTGACAAAATATAACTTATATAATATAATTAGCCAAGATCTCCCTGTTTTGTTCATTCCATGAAAATAAATAAAAAAGATGAGATGGGTGAAATAATTATTTTTTATAATGATGATACAAGATTTTGAAAAGGCATGCAAATTGAAAGTAGCTTTATGGGACTGTTTTTAGGCAATATTAGAGGGTTATGATATATTATTGTGTGATGCATTAGCCTAGAAAGTGGTGTTTTTTGCAATACAATGTTTTTCCTTTAGTGTATTGAGTAAATGATAATAATGCCCCCACACAAAGAAGTTGGAAAAAAGCACCTAATTATTGAAGGAAGATTTGTGTGTTAAAAAGATTTTGTCCACTTTAAAAGGTTCCTATAACAATTTCAACTTCCCTTTCAATGCTATATAACTACTTTTACATCTGCTTCTCTATTTTTATAGGTTTTTCAGTTCATTTTTTCTTTCTTGTCTGCCAAACACAAACCTCCCACAGACTAAACACCTATAGACTTGGCTTTTGTGTCTTCCCCTTGTGTGGACTCTCTACCTCTACCTTTTAATTTCTTTACATGAACCCTATGCTATGAATATGATGGATAAAATGAGCAAAAATCAAACCTAATCTTCGAAAAGACCGATTTAATTTGACGATGGATTTTATTTCAATTTCGTCGTTCAATCGAAATTTTTTTATATACTATATGATTGAATGAAGAACTCCTAAGTATATCATAGAAAATAACATAATAAAAATAAACAAAAAATTCTTTTTGTTCTCTGTGACATACATATATTCGTCGGTGTCGTCGATGAAATTGTATCGAGATATAAAAAAAAAGTTGTTTAATATGTAGATTTTTATTCAAGTCAAAATAATATTTTTCTTGCCGATCATATCGACTAAAAAAATCACCAAGGATTAAATCTAAAGTGAATAATATTGTTCGTAAGAATATATACATATATACGTGAAACGACGGTTTACTTTAATAATAAATAAAAAATTTAAAAGAGAAGAATGATGTGATGGAAAGAAAAGTGATAACATAAATATAATATATATACACAACAAACATATAACTTTTGAAGAGCATATATCTTTAAAAGAAAGAGATTAGAGTTTAGATGCTACCATGTCTCACAGCATAAAAATTATAGAAGCACTTAGAGAGGGTTGGGGAGGGCCATGTTTCAGAACAAACTGCTCCTCAACAACTCAAAGGCATTAATAGTGCGATTTGAACTGACTGCATTCAAAACATATACACATACAAACACCCAATAAAATTTATTTATTTATTTTTAAAAGTACTAATTCAAGTTGAAAAAAAGAAAAGAGATCTGTGTCTCTAAAAACACTTACTTTAAAGAAGAGGGGAAAAAAAAACTATATAGTATTTGCCAGAAGCATCTCTTACTCTTAGGTAGTGGTATGTGACTCCTCTTTACTGTCCCTTCTCTTTAATTATATTATATCTCTATTTTCCAACACAATTGTTTCTAGTATTGAATTGACTCGATTGGTAGTCGTTTGATGTCTTTCATCCATTTATAATAATCGTTACTCAATTAGGTTTTTGAACTTTAAAAAACAACTTTTCAAATTTTTCATGAAAAAAAAACTAAAATTGATATTAAACAGGTTGGATGAATTGATGGATGGATATTTGTTGTGTAAGAGAATATATATATGATTGCGGAATTTCTTTCACATCTAAAAAAAAATGTTTGCTTAATTACATGAATCCAAGAATGAGGCAATATTCTAAATTCCATTCAAAGATTTTAACTTGGATTTTGAATAAGATAATTTTAAGATATGTATATTATATGCAATACATTATTGGCTCTCACTTATTAAAGAACAAAATTTATATTCGCTCTTGAGTATATAATTACGGAGCATTTGAGGCAAAAGGTGATTATTATAGCCACCTACAGTTCTAAATTATTATAGTTGGGTTATAATGATATAGGTTTAAGGTGTAAACTATTTTAATTTAAGAAGGAAATAGTAAACATTGTAGCAAATAATAAAAAAAATAATGGATGTAAAATAGTAAAAGTTGTAGCAAATAGTAAATAAGGGTTTTGAAATAGTGTTGACTGTAGCTAAATTGGGATTTTAAAATAGTATTTATTATAACAATAGGTGGTTATTATAGTCTTATAGGGGGCGTTTGGGACAAGGGTTATCATCAAAATATAATAACCATCTCTTGCTACAGTAAAAACTATTTCAAAACCTCTAATTAGCTACCATCAACACTATTTCAAAACCCCCATTTGCTATAGTATTTACTATTCACTACAGTTTTGACTATTTTACACTCATAACTTTTTTATTATTTACTATTCACTATAATATTTACTATTTCTTTCTCAAACTAAAATAATTTACATCTCAAACACATATTATTATAATCTAAACTAAAATAATCTATACCTCAAACATAAACTATCATAACCCAACTATAATAATCTAGGACTATAAGAACTAATTCATTGCCCCAAACGCTCCCATAATAGTTGTTTCCCAAATGCCTTCTTAATATTTTTCTTTTTTACTAGCCAAATTTTGATATCCATTTTACTAAATTATCATTGGTTACATGCGCGTTGGTTTGTACCCTTTCCTTAATTTTATAATTAAAATAGTTTTATTGGGTGATTTAATTATGGTTGTCCATTATATTATTAGTAAAAATATTAGAGTCACGGATTAAAATATTTGGGACTTTGAATTTTCTACCCCGTGTATGAGCTATATTTTATTGACTGTATATATATAGATGAATTAAAATTATATTAGTCCCTAAACGATTTAAGCATGCAAATATAATATATCACATGATTTTCCCTCCCAAATTTAAAAACACGTTATCATTTCAATATAGTGACAAAATATCAAATTTCAAATAATTTGAAAATATAGTCATGCAAAATTTTGTATATGAATATATAACAATTCACATTGCATATGAATAGTCATAATGACTTCAATCAAGTGGTAATATATACTCTCTTTCTTGAGGTGGAATGTTGGATTTCCCATCTTTTCAATGATTGTATATTAGAAAATACAACGTAAGTAAAATCATATTTTAAAAAATATAATATAATTATTAGAGAAAATTACCTTTTTCGTCCCTAGATTTTGGGTTTAGTTTTTATTTAGTTCCTAAGTTTCACAATGTTACATATTTAGTCATTAAGTTTTGAGTTTCGTTTTAATTTAGTCCCTAGATTTTAAAATGCTACAATTTTACCTTTGACATTTGAATTTTACGTCAATTTGGTCCCTATTTCTCGAGGTTTATACTTTTAACCTTAATTTTTCACTAAATACCCACTTTCCGTCTTTTGGAGTTAATTTATGTTAATAAATTAAAAATCGTTAAAAAGATTACAATTAATTAAGTTTCACTATTTTTATCACTTTTAAAATTAAATTTAAAATTTCACTTCTAATTATTTTTAATTAGTTAATAGAAATTGATGTTAATGATTGAAAGTAAGTATTTAATGAAAAATTGAGGTTAAAATGTAAAATCTTGAAATCCATGGACCAAATTGAAACAAAATTAAAATCTCAAGGGTAAAATTGTAACATTTTGAAATTTAGGGACTAAATCAAAACAAAACAAAACTTAAGGAATACATGTGTAATATTTTAACATCTATGACCAAATAGAAACTAGAGCCAAAACCTAAGGATCAAAAATGTATTATTCCCTAATTATTATTATTATAACAATATTATTAATAAATTAAAGAGCCTAAATTCTTCTTCCTAATTTTTTTTTCTCAAAGTAATTTTTCATTTCATTTAAGCATTGTTAATAGAGGGAAACATTATCCATCTTCACATATTAAAGGTATAAACTATTATTATAAAAATAAATAGATGCCCGTTGGTTAGTGTTCTAAAAGCCATGTGTCAATTTTCATGTTGTTTATGTGTCTTGTAGTTATTCATGTTTGGTGTTAATGTAAGGCCGCATCCTACTTGCCACTTTGTCTATAAATAGTAGCATTTGGTGGATCTTAAAACTACACACATTGGTGAGAAATCCACTTCAAATTTCCATTAACTTTTCATAATTTTAGTTATTTTATTTTATTGTTATATATTATATTATATTATTGATTTATTATTATATTTTTCTTTATTCTGTTGTATTCCGTTGTGCTCTGTTGTGTTTCTCAATTTCACAACACGTTATCAACACGAACGCTGTTGCTTCCATCGCTAAAGGTAGGTCATTTTTCCTCTTTATTATAATTAAAAATTAAATTTTATTTTTCATATTTAGTACATATTAAATTTCTAATATAAGTACAATATTTTGTGATAGTGTCCATGACAAATCCTTACAAAATTAAAATTCGCAACTCTCGATATTAATGGTAATAATTATTTTTCTATGGGTGCTCGATGCCGAAATTCACCTGGATGCTATGAATTTGGCAGAAATAATTAAAGAAGGAAATACAACATCCAATTAGGACAAAGCAAATATTGTGATTTTCTTCGTCATCATCTTCACGAGGGATTAAAAATAGAGTATCTTACCGTGAAAGATCCTCATATCTTATGGAAAAATTTGAAAGAAAAGTATGATCATAAAAAAACAGTTATTCTTCCTAAAACTCGTTATGAATAGATGCACAGGCTACAAGATTTTAAATCAGTAAGTGATTACAATTCCTCATTATTTAAATCAGTTCAAAATTATTGTTATACGAGGAGAAAATTACTGATGTTGATATATTAGAGAAAGACATTTTCTACATTTCATGTCTCGAATATACTCTTGTAGCAACAATATTGAGACAAAGGTTTTAAACAATATTCTAAATTATTTCATGTTCTTCTCGTGGCCGAACAAAATAACGAGTTATTGATGAAGAACCACGAATCTCGACCAACTGGAACAACACCATTCCCTGAAGTAAATGCTATGAATGTTAATAATCGTGGTCAAGATTATGGTCGTGGTCGAGTTCGTGATCGTGGCAGAGGAAGAAATAATTATTATTTTTGTGGTGATCATTCTAATCATTCAAATTTCAAAGAACCACACAAAATGATGATTACAAAAGGAAAAGTTTCACAAAGATAAGGGTTCAAAGAGTGTTGAAAATAAATGCTTCCGATGGGGAATGACTGGACATTGATCACGCACCTGTCGTACATCAAAATACTTAGTTGACCTCTATCAAGCCTCCCCGAAGAAAAAAGAGAAAAATGCGGAAGAGAATTTTGCATACCAGGATAATGACATATTTGACCCATCCCATATGACAAATTTGGATTGAATCTCCTGAAGAGAAGATTGACACAGTTGATGGAACTTCAAGTGTTTCTTTTGACTTTGAGAATATCTAGACTTTAATGTTGTTGTTTTCTTTTATCTATCTTTATGTTCTTTTTAGTAACTTTTGTATATTTTAAGTGTTATTTTTCTTATTGTAATTATTTTCTTTTAATGAAGAAACATGGATCGTTTCATATGTTGGGTGATTAAAAAATGAGCAAAGAAGATCTATGTTTAGCAGACAGTGCAACTACACACACAATATTTACAATAAAAAATAATTTCTAAATTGACAATGTTGAAAGCAAAAGTAAATACAATATCAGGTTTTGCAAACTTGATCGAAGGTTTTCGAAAAGCAAATATTTATTTTGCCTTGAGGAACAAAATTTACAATTGACAATGCATTGTTCTCTAGTCAATCAAAGATAAATCTTCTAAGTTTTAAAAGATATACGTTGCAATGGTTATCATATTGAGACTGATAGTAAGAACAATGTAGAATATCTATATATTATCTCTATTGTCTCAAATGAAAAACATATATTGAAAAAATTGTCCGCTTTATCTTGTAGATTGTATTATGATATATAAGTAATTGATACGTATGCAACAATGAATCCAGATATATTTACTATTTGGCATGATAGATTAGGTAATCTAAAGTCTATAAATGATGAGGAGAATTATTGAGAATTCAAGTGGACATCAAATTGAAGAGCCAGAAAATTCTTCAATCTAATGAATTATCATGTGATGCTTGCTCTTTAAGGCAAATTAATAATTAGACCATCACTAGCTAAAGTGGGAACTGAATCACTTGCATTTTTAGAACGAATTCATGGTGATATATGTAGACCTATTAACCCACTAAGTGCACCATTTAAATATTTTATGGTATTAATAGACGCATTCAGCAGATGGTCACATGTGTGGCTTATTTATCAAGTCTAAATTTTGCATTTGCAAGTTACTTGCTCAAATAATTAAATTAAGAGCACAATTCCTCCATTATATAATTAAGACCATTCCGTCTTGATAATACTATGAATTTACATCCTAAGCTTTTAATAATTATTGTGTGTTAATTGGATAAATGTTGAACATCTTGTAACTCATGTTCATACACAAAATGATTTAGCAGAATCATTTATGAAACGTTTGCAATTAATATTGCAAGACCATTACTTATGAGAGCTAAGCTTCCTTTCATCTGTATAGGGACATGCTATTTTGCATGCAACGTCACTTGTACGTATTAGGTCAGTAGCTTATCATAAGTACTTGTCATTACAATTAGTTATGGTCATGAGCCAAATATTTCCATCTGAGAAATTTTTGGATGTGCAGTATATATTCCAATTTCTCCACCACAACGCACACTAAGATAAATCCTCAAAGGAGGTTAGGAAATATATTGGATATGTTCCCCCATCAATTATTAAAATATCTTGAACCCCTGATGGGTGATGTATTTATTGGTTGTCATTTTAATGAGACAAATTTTCTAACATTAAGGGGAAAATAAGAAATTGAAAAAAGAAATTACATAGAATGTATCGTTATTGTCTCATTTAGATCCACATACAGGTCAATGTGAATTTGAAGTTCAGAAAATAATTCATTTACAAAATATAGAAAATCAGTTACCATATGTATTTATAGATACAAAGAAAAATAACTAAGTCATATATACCAGCTACAAATGTTCCATAAAAAATTGATATCCCAACACAACAAGTTGTCACTAATAAGTCTGAAATATGCTAGAAGCGTGGTAGACCAATGGGTTCTAAAGATAAAAATCATCGAAAACGAAAAATAATTGATAGTAAAAAAAAACTTGGTTGAGGATGTAAATACCCATGAAGAAATCATCGACATGACTAGTGAGAAAGGTAAAATACCTAAAGATAATAATGAGATTTCAATAAACTATGTTATGACAGGAAAAAGATGGAATCGAAATAATGTAGTTATTGACAACATTTTTGCTTATAATCTTACTATTGATATTATATCTGAAAATGAGGATCTTAAACCAAAATCTGTTGAAAAATGTCGACATAGAAAGATTGACTAGTGAAAATAAGCCAATTGAGACAGAATTAAACTCACTTTCAAAATGGTAGTTTTTGGACTAATAGTCCAGACACCAGAAGGTGTCAAACCTGTGGGATAAAATGGGTATTTGTGAGAAAAATAAATGAAAACAATGAGGTCACAAGATACAAAGCAGGACTAGTTGCACAAGGTTGTTCACAAAGACCTGTGATTGATGATGATGGATGCAATTATACTAAGATATTTTAATTGATCTGATTGTGTATGAAAGTCTGAATATAACATCCTATGGATGTAATCACAACATATTTATATGAATCTCTCGATAAGATATTTTATATGAGAATCCGAGAAGATTTAAGGTACCTGAAACATATACATCAAATTCTCGGGAATTATATTCAATAAAGTTACAGAGATCACTATATGGATTGAAACAATCAGAACGAATGTGGTACAATTGTCTGAATGGATATTTATTGAAAGAAAGATATCAAAATAATCCAATATGTTTGTGTATTTTTTAAAAAAAAATCACAATTAGGATTTGTTATTATAACTGTATATGTTGATGGTTTAATATAATTGGAACTCCTAAAGAGCTTTCTAAGGATAATAAAATATCTTAAGAAATAATTTGAGATGAAAGATCTCGGAAAAACAAAATTTTGCCTTGGTTTACAAATTGAGCATTTAGTAGATGGAATATTTATTCATCAGCCAACTTATACAGGAAAAATTTTGAAAAGTTTTATATGGATAAAATACATCAATTAAATAGTCCAATGGAAGTCCATTCAATGGATATAAAGAAAGATATATTTCGACTCGAGATGAAAAATGAGAAACTTCTTGGTCCTAAAGTACTATATCTTAGTGCAACTAGGCACTTATGTATCTTGCTAATGATACAAGACCAAATATTGCATGTTTCAGTAAATTTATTAGCTAGATATAATTCTTCTCCTACAAAAAGACATGGATAGAATTAAGCATATACTCCGTTATCTGAAGAACAATCAATATGGGTTTGTTTTATTAAATAAATCAAAATTTGACCTAGTTGGTTATGCAGATTCTAGATATTTATCTGATCCACACAAAACTAGATCTCAAACAAGTTATCTGTATACATGTGGAGGAACAATTATATCATGACAATCGGTGAAATAGACCATAACGGCCATTTACTCAAATCATGCTGAAATTCTTGCACTTAACGAGGTTAGTCGAGAATGTGTATGGTAAGAGCAATAACTCAGCACATTCGTGAAACATGTGACTCATCTTCTAATAAAAATCTTCCAATAATATTATACAAAAGACAACATAGCTTGCATAGCCCTAATCAAACGAGGATATATTAAGGAGATAGAAAAAGCATATTTCACTAAAGTTTTTCTATACTCATGATCTTGAAGAAAATGTCGACATTACTGTACAACAAATTTGTTTGAAGGATAATCTAGTAGACTCATTTATAAAGGCATTACCAACCACAACTTTTGAAAAATTGGTGCACAACATTGGGATGCGACGACTCAAAGATCTTAAGTGATGTTTTCATGAGAGAGAGTAAATGTATTGTATTCTTTTTGGAGTATATGAAATATGTACTCTTTTCCCTACTAGGATTTTTCCCATTGAGTTTTTCCTAATAAGGTTTTAACAAAACATCCTATTTGCCACTTTGCCTATAAATAGTAACATATGGTGGATCTTAAAATCACACACATTGGTGAGAAATTCACTTCAAATTTTCACTAAATTTTCATAATTTTAGTTATTTTATCATTATTATATATATTTTATCTATATCCGTTGTGCTCCTCAATTTACAACATAACACATGTATTATTTTAGTGGATTTAATTATTTTTTTCCTCATGTCTCGATAACTTTTTATCAAATAATGTTTGCTCTCTTTATCATTCCAACATCTTTTGCTGGTTTTTGGGGTCAAGATGCTCTTTTTGTTGGTTGTTATAGATGCCAAACAATAATTCTTAAAAAAAAAAAAAAAAGAATAAATGATATATACATATATTAAAAAATATATCAATTTAATATAAGTAAAATAATTGATTAGATACATAAAGAATATATATGAAATACATGCACGCAATATATAGTGTATGAATTGTGATGATGGGCAGAAGAAGAAGCACATGATCACTAAGACAAAAGCTTGTTCATCAACAGTAGCATCCAACTTGATTTGACCTTCACTTTACCCAAAGTTGCATCACTTCTCTTGTTTAAGTACTTATCTTTCCCCCAACAATATCTCTTTTTTTTTTTTTTTCAAAAAATTAAAGAACCTTGTTCCACACCTACCATGGACTTGGACACCTTTTTTGTTTTTTCAAAAATAAAAAAGTATCCCTTCATTTTCATTTTTATTTCTTAAGAAAAATATTCAAACTTAAATTTCAACAAAACAATCAAATTTAGTACATCTTAAAATATATCACTTGGTCGTAAAAATGTCAAGTTATGTCAACTAAAAACGTAACTCAATTGGTTAAGATATACATACTCTCTTAATCAAGAGCGTTAAAGATTCAAACCCTCCCAACTTTAAATGTGTTTTAGTTAAAAAAAAATGAAATCCAATTAATGGAGGGTATTGCTTTCTATCATATCTTTAAATTTAGAAAATTGATTTTGTAAATATAAGAAATTAAAATTAAATTTCACTTATCACTCAAACTAAAGCCTAGGGATTAGAGTGAAAGAAATGGCTTTTTTTTGTTTGGTGTTATAGGAAATATATTATATGTTTGGATTAAAGTTGAGATTTTCCAAGCTTTAAATGTTAGGTTCTCTCATGAAAATATTTAGAAGAAGTAAGTAGTGTTTACATATAATCTGAAAGTAAAATTGAAAATCTAAAATGTAGATGGTTGGAAAATGCACTTATGAGATAATATAATTACTAAGACTCTGTTTGATAATCATTTTATTTTTTGTTTTTGAAAATTAAGCCTATATATATACACTACTTCCACTACCAAATTTTGATAACAAAAAAAAGTACTTTTCAAAAAGTTGTTTTTGTTTTTAGAATTTGGCTAAGAATTCAACCATTGTACTTAAGAAATATGCTTTAAAAAAAAAAAAAAAAAATTCAAAAGGAACTTATATTAAAGAATTCAAAAGCTAAAAAATGTGTTTGAAAATTTAAAAAAGGTAAGGAGTCTAAAATTAAAACTTCTTTATGTATAATTGAAAAGCATAAAGATTACAACTTAAAAGCTTGAATATATTTAGTATCATGATCTCCTTTTAAGAATACTTTATTATGGATTTCAAATCCAACTTTTCTAGCGATTAATTATTTCAATCTCTAAATTAAAACCCCCTTCTTATAAATTTGTTAGGGCAAGTTCATTCATCATGAAACACGAAAAGTACCCTCTAAGTTTGAGTGAATTTTTACACTATATGTAGTCTATATTTTATTTAAAACAAAAAAATAATTAATTTTTATATAATAGCCTAATCAATTAATTACCTTCATACATTAACTCTTTGTTTGTTTGTTTTGTTTTTTTGTTTTTTTTTTTAAATATTTGGTTTTGTGGACTTCATTTTATTTATTCTGGATATATTATAGACTTCAAATTTGTCTAAAATATGGTTGCTTATGTATTTATTTAGTCACTTATTTCAAATAAGTCGAGAAATTTAATGAGAGGACAAGTGACATTTTATTTTTTAAAAAACAAACATTTTTACTTTATTTTCTCTTTATGTCGTAATCTCCCTTTTTCATTTTTTGTTCTTTTCAATGAGTTTAAACTTAAATTGCAACTTAAGGAAAATAAGAAAAGGAAGATCCATTTCAAAATCAAGTTTAAAAATGAGTTGTTGTTAAATAAAGAAAATGAACCAATTTATTTATAAATACTGTAAAATATCATTATCTGTCAGTGATAGACCATGATAGAAAATTTATAAGTGTATAATATATATCTGTATTACCCACTAATAGATGTTTATCACGATCTATTACTATTAAACAGTAACATTTGCTATACTTGAAAATATTTTCAACATTTTTACTATTTATAATAATCACCCTTTAAAAATAGTGTATCATATTTTTTGAACAAAACAATTGTTTGACGTAAAATAATAAAATAAAGAAAAAAAGTTAAAAATCACCGTCTTTTAACTATTGATGAAATAACAATTTAGTCTCTAAAATTTGATTGACATGGATTTAGTAGTGCATGTATTTTTAATTTTGTAATAATTTAGTCAATAGTATTAGTAAATAACAAATTAGTTTCTATACTTTCAAATTTGTAACATGAAAAATCTCATTAAACTTAATTGGTGGCTATGATTATGCAATGACTTCAGTCCCATTGATAACTATTTGATTTTTTGTTTTTTTTTTTTAAATTAAGCATATAAATATCCCTTACATATCTAAATTTATTGTTTTGTAATCTACTTTCTACCATATTTTAAAAAACCAAGTCAATTTTTTTAAAACTAAAAAAGTAATTTTTAAAAACTTGTATTTTGTTTTTGGAATTTAGCTAAGAATTCAACTCATTTACTTAAGAAATATGAAACCATCATAGAAAAGAAATATGCTTAATTTTCAAAAATCAAATGTTAAAACAAAATGGGGCCTTAATCCTTATAATTTATAAGCAAACTTGACTCTTATTTAATTAATCAATCTACATGCATAAGAAATTTTATTAAATTTTAAGATTAATTTTACGAGATAGACTAAATCGTTACAATTTGTAAAACACGACAACTAAATTGGTATTTAATAAAGTAGTGGACTAAATTGTTACTAATTTAGAACTACATGGATTAAATTGTTACAAATTAAAGTCCAATGACTTAAATCGTTACTTCAAACCAAAAAAATCTAGAAACTAAAAATTAATTTTTAACCCATAAATAAGGGTGTATTTGAAATACATTTTCAAGTGTTTAACTTAAAAAAAATAAGTTATTTGAAAAGAAATTGAAGTATTTGGTAATCACTCAAAACAAATTTTCAAGTATATTTTAATAAGTTTTTATAAAAAATATTTAAATAAAAATAAATTTTTGAAAAATATTTTATTCTCAAGTCAATTCATATGGGTTCAAAATCTCCTCAACTCGTTGAACATAATAATTTTTTAAGCAGTTTTAAAAGAGTGTCAATTTTAAATTTCAATTAATCTTAGGATTAAAAATTCTTTTTTGTCAGAGTATTAATAAAATTTTCTATATCTTTAATCTATCTTAAAATTGATTTATATCATTGATTTATTGTTATCGTTTTTTATTTCATTAGCATTTTGTCTGAAAATAAAAAATATATATTCACAATAAAGACCAATTCTTAGATAAGCCCACAAATTAAAATGTCATATTTCTGTAAGTTAAAAAATTTATAATTTTTTTTGAATTAATAATTAAGTTTTTTTATTCCCAAACTATGTTAGGGATAATTTTAATTGTATTCCTATTCATATTAGACTAATTAATAGAAGACATTTTTTATATGTTTTATAAATATAGAAAATATTTTAAAGATATTCATGAATATTTATATCAATTAGTTTACAGATATATTGGTAGATACATCACAAATCGGCAAATATTTTCATCCTTAGAAAAGCCTAAATTTACATATTTAAAAATATAAATATTAAAATTGAATAAGATTTAAAATAAAGAAACCACATATATAATGGTATTGTAACAATTTTCCACTTATAATTATTAGGTTAAATTATATGTGTTTAGCTTTTCAACTTTCATGTTTACGTAGAATTTTCAATTTCATGTTTAATAGGTCAATAATCTTTAAAAAGTATTTGATAACTAATTGTTTTTAAACTTTCAATTTTGACTCAAATAGATTCTTGAAATTTTATTTTTGTGTTGGCTAGATTTTTTTGATTCATTCTACATTTTTTAAAATTCACGAACTTACTAGATACAAAATTAAAAATTAATTTTAAGGTTTTATTTTAACGTAAGTTTATTTATTTTTATCAAATTGACTAGCTAATATTTTTAAAAGTTCAGAATGTATATTAGAAACAAGGAAAAAAAATCTATTAGATACAAAATTCAAACTTCCAACAACTTACTGAAAATTTTTTGAAGACTTTTTCCAAAAGGTTAAATCTTTCATGCTTGTTCAATATGTTTAATTATTTAATTACCATTTTTAATAAAATAAAATAAGGAAATATTAATTTTGATCCTAAACTTATGTCAATGTTACCATTTTAATTATCGGCTCAATTTATCCTAATTCAACTACTAACTTAATAAAACAAAATGTAAGAATCATCCTAAACTCATTAGTTTATTGAATTAAAGTGTTACATATAAATAAGTTTGACTACCTCATAAATTACCATTGAATAATATTCTTAAGATCCATAAATTAATTACAACAAGAAAATTAGATCAATTGTTTTTTTTTCCTTAAAAAAATACAATCAATTTATCAATTTCACATATTTTATTATTCACTAGACGTACAAGAGCCAAACTTTTTTTTTTTTTTAATGAAAATGGAAACATTTTAAATATTTATTGTTCTAATTGATACATTTTACAAGTTTATATACGGTCAAAATTCATCTTTGTTTTTCTTTTTTTTCTTAAAAAAATAAAATACAACGTGATTTGCCAAAAAATCTTTATTTATTCGAATGCGCTTTAAATATTGGAATTAGCCTTTTATGTTAAATCTTTTGTTCTTTTCTGTCTTTTAAGAAAAGGGTTATGCTTCCCTTTTTTAAAAGTGGTTGTTTTTACTAATGAACAAAATGAATTAATGCAAAACGCCGCCACCCAAGGAAACAAAAAAGGAAACTGATAAATAGTATTAAAAAAAAAACTGATAAATATCAAGGGAGAAAAAATTAATTAGTTGTACAAATGGAGTGGCTGATGGTTCGAGCTCAGGTAGAGTTATAGGATTGTGAGGTGCTTATTAACATCCTTAATCGCACACATGACCCTTCCTCGAGGTTCGGTCAATGGTCTTGTCTTTAAATTTCTTTAGGGGTGTTTGGCCTCCCAAGTTGGGTTGGGTAAAAAAAACCCACCACCATTTGGTTCACCAATTATAAAAGATGTTTTACCTCGTTATTCGCGTTAACTCACATTTCTTATCTCGTTATTCGGATCAACTCTCCTAATTACTCTCCTCCTATAATAGTTACCAACTCAACTCAACTCAACTCTGCGTGCCAAACGCTCTCTTAATTTTTCTTGGATAATTATCAAGAAAATTTTTTATTACTCAAGAAGTTTTCTCAAGACAATTTTGGGTCATTGAATCTTACACTTTGTCCAAGATCAATTCATGGTCATTAGATCTTTCACATCTCTCTTAGATAATTAGAGCCATTGGATTCTTCACATCTATCAAGGACAATTTGAAGCCATTGAATTTGCTTGACGACCAAGTTTCTTTGGACTATAAATAGGTGGAGACCAAAACCATTCCAAAGATCTCCAACAAATTTGTGAGATAAAATAGAGAGAGTTTCTTCTTATAAGAGAATATGATATTCCTCTATAACAAAGAAAGTTTATAACTCCTATTTTATGTAGTGGAATTCTTCTATCCTTGCTTGTGGTTTTTACCCTAATTTGTTTAGGGATTTTCCATATAAATCATTGTATATTGTTCTCTCCCTTCTTCTTCTTTATTATTATTCTACTTTAGTTTTGATTTTACTCGCGGTCACAATCCCTTTTTTTTTTTTCTTTTTGTAACAAGTGGTATTAGAGTTTGGTTTAGTTTTGGGTGTTAATATCTACTTATTGTATGCTCTGTGGTCGCTACTAATAGGTGGATCCTCCACATCATAAAATAAGTAAGATATTTTTCACCTGAATTAAAAGACACGATCGAGGATTGTTTATAGTTCGTGATAGAAGTAATGGTAGCAAAGTTCGAGATTGAGAAGTTCAATGGAACTAATTTCTTGTTGTAGAAGTTGAAGATGAAGGATTTCTTGAGAAAAGATAACTGCTTTGCAGTCATCGATGAAAGGCCAACAGAGATCACAAATGATAACAAGTGGAACAAGATGGATGGGAATGCTATAGCAAACATTCATCTAGCATTAGATGATAATGTATTATCAAGCATTGAGGAGAAGAAAACCGCAAAGGAGATTTGAGACCATCTCACAAAATTGTATAATGCTAAATCACTTCACAACAAGATTTTCCTTAAGAGGAAGTTGTATATTCTTCGGATGCCAGAGTCTACGTCAATGACGAAGCTCATGAACACGATAAATACTCTATTTTCTCAAATTACATCGCTGGGTTATAAAATAGAATCAAATGAATGTGTTGAATTTCTATTTCAAAGTATTCCTGATTCGTTGATCAACTTGTCATCAAATAATGTTCTCACCGACTATCTAATCTTTGATAATATTGTAACTGCTATCTTCGAAGAGAAAAATCAACACAAGAACAAAGAAGATAAGTTGGTAAGTTCACAGCAAGCAGAAGCCTTGGTGGTGACACGAGGTAGATCAATGAAACATAACTCAAGTAGGAGCAAAAATCAAGGAAGGTAAAAATCATGAAGTAAGTGTGGAAAGAAAGGACATCTGAAGAAGGATTGTTCGAATCTAAACAAGAAAGATTTCAATCTTCAGGGAAATGTAGCAAGCACCTTAGATGAAGGTGGTGTCTTGTCTTGTGAAGTAGTGACAACTATGAAAGGCAGGAAAAGAATGACTGATGTATGGTTCTTTGACTCAGAAGCCACTTATCACATGACCTCTCGTCGAGAATGGTTCCATCATCATGAACCTGCCTCTAGAGGATTTATGTTCAGCTATAATGATGATGCCTTGAAGATTGTCGATATAGGAACTATCAAGTTGAAGTTCCATGATAATACAGTTTGCATGATTCAAACTTGCTCTTATTAGGTCACTTGATGATCTTGATTGCACAGTTGTAGTTGAAAAGGAAATCATGAAGGTGATTCAAGGTGTGCTAGTACTTATGAGAGGAAGAAAGGTGGATGTAAACTTGTACATGTTGGAGGGAGAAACTTTGCAAGAAAGAGAAGCATTAGTTATTTCAAGTAGTTCAAGTGAAAAGCTCTCGATGACATGGCATCAGAAACTTGGTCACATGTCTGAACAAGGATTAAAAGTTCTTACAGAGCAGAATCTACCGAGGCTTACTAAGGTTTCTCTACCTTTTGTGAGCATTGTTTACAAGTAAACAGCACAAATTAAGTTTAATGCATCAAATTCTAGAAGTAAAGTGATTCTAGAATTGGTTCATTCTAATGTATGACAAGCACCAGTTTCATGTCTAGAAAGAGCAAGGTATTTTGTGTCCTTTATAGATGATGACTCCAAATGTATTGGGTGTATCCCATCAAGAAGAAAGTAGATATGTGTTCAGTCTTCAAAGTATTCAAAGCCCAAGTAAAACTTTAATATGGTAAAAAGATTAAGTGTTTGTGGATAGATAATGGAGGAGAATATACAAGCAATGAGTTTGCAGACTTTTGCAATCAAGAAGGCATTAAAAGTAAATTCACCATTGCTTACACTCCTTAGTAAAATGGAGTAGCAGAGTGGATGAACAAAACCTTGTTAGAAAGAACAAGAGCAATGTTGGGAGCTGCGGGCTACGAAAATTCTTTTTAGGTAGAAGCAGTCAATACCTTCTGTTATGTAGTGAACTGTGCTCCATCAACTACTATTGAGTTAAAGACATCAATGCAGATATGAACTAACAAGCTAATTGATTATTTGAACCTCCACACATTTGGAAGTATGGTGTATGTAATATACAATGCTTAAGAAAAGGGACACTGAAGAAGGATTATTGGAATCTAAACAAGAAAGATTCCAATCTTCAGGGAAATGTAGNAATCTAAACAAGAAAGATTTCAATCTTCAGGGAAATGTAGCAAGCACCTTAGATGAAGGTGGTGTCTTGTCTTGTGAAGTAGTGACAACTATGAAAGGCAGGAAAAGAATGACTGATGTATGGTTCTTTGACTCAGAAGCCACTTATCACATGACCTCTCGTCGAGAATGGTTCCATCATCATGAACCTGCCTCTAGAGGATTTATGTTCAGCTATAATGATGATGCCTTGAAGATTGTCGATATAGGAACTATCAAGTTGAAGTTCCATGATAATACAGTTTGCATGATTCAAACTTGCTCTTATTAGGTCACTTGATGATCTTGATTGCACAGTTGTAGTTGAAAAGGAAATCATGAAGGTGATTCAAGGTGTGCTAGTACTTATGAGAGGAAGAAAGGTGGATGTAAACTTGTACATGTTGGAGGGAGAAACTTTGCAAGAAAGAGAAGCATTAGTTATTTCAAGTAGTTCAAGTGAAAAGCTCTCGATGACATGGCATCAGAAACTTGGTCACATGTCTGAACAAGGATTAAAAGTTCTTACAGAGCAGAATCTACCGAGGCTTACTAAGGTTTCTCTACCTTTTGTGAGCATTGTTTACAAGTAAACAGCACAAATTAAGTTTAATGCATCAAATTCTAGAAGTAAAGTGATTCTAGAATTGGTTCATTCTAATGTATGACAAGCACCAGTTTCATGTCTAGAAAGAGCAAGGTATTTTGTGTCCTTTATAGATGATGACTCCAAATGTATTGGGTGTATCCCATCAAGAAGAAAGTAGATATGTGTTCAGTCTTCAAAGTATTCAAAGCCCAAGTAAAACTTTAATATGGTAAAAAGATTAAGTGTTTGTGGATAGATAATGGAGGAGAATATACAAGCAATGAGTTTGCAGACTTTTGCAATCAAGAAGGCATTAAAAGTAAATTCACCATTGCTTACACTCCTTAGTAAAATGGAGTAGCAGAGTGGATGAACAAAACCTTGTTAGAAAGAACAAGAGCAATGTTGGGAGCTGCGGGCTACGAAAATTCTTTTTAGGTAGAAGCAGTCAATACCTTCTGTTATGTAGTGAACTGTGCTCCATCAACTACTATTGAGTTAAAGACATCAATGCAGATATGAACTAACAAGCTAATTGATTATTTGAACCTCCACACATTTGGAAGTATGGTGTATGTAATATACAATGCTTAAGAAAAGGGACACTGAAGAAGGATTATTGGAATCTAAACAAGAAAGATTCCAATCTTCAGGGAAATGTAGTAGGCACCTTAGATGGAGGTGGTGTCTTGTCTTGTGAAGTAGTGACAACTATGAAAGGCAGGAAAAGAATGACTGATGTATGGTTCTTCGACTCAGGAGCCTATTATCACATGACCTCTCATCGAGAATGGTTCCATCATCATGAACCTGCCTCCAGGGGATCTGTGTTCAGCTATAATGATGATGCCTCGAAGATTGTCGATATTGAAATTATCAAGTTGAAGTTCCATGATAATACAATTTGCACAAATCAACAATTGGAACATGTAGACGCTTGAAAAAGAACCGCCTCTCATTAGGTCAACTTGATGACCTTGATTGCAAAGTTGTAGTTGAGAAGGGAATCATGAAGGTAATTCAAGGTGTGCTAGTACTTATGAAAGGAAGAAAAATGGATGCAAACTTGTACATGTTGGAGGGAGAAACTTTGCAAGAAAGAAAAGCATTAGTTGTTTCAAGTAGTTAAGGTGAAAAGCTGTCGATGACATGGCATTAGAAAGTTGGTCACATGTCTGAATAAGGATTAAAAGTTCTTGCAGAGCAGAATCTACCAAGGCTCACTAAGATGTCTCTACTCTTTTGTGAGCATTGTTTACAAGCAAGCAACACAAATTAAGTTCAACGCCTCAAATTCTAGAAGTAAAGTGATTCTAGAATTGGTTCATTCTAATATATGACATGCACCAGTTACATCTCTAGGAGGAGAAAGGTATTTTGTGTCCTTTATAGACGATGACTCCAAAGGTACTGGGTGTATCCCATTAAGAAGAAGGTAGATGTGTGTTCAGTCTTCAAAGTATTCAAAGTCCATATAAAACTTTAATCTGGTAAGAAGATTAAGTGTTTTCGAATAGATAATGGAGAAGAATATACAAGCAACGAGTTTGCAGACTTTTGCAATCAAGAAGGCATTAAAAGGCAGTTCACCACTACTTACACTCCTCAGTAAAATGGAGTAGCAAAGTGGATGAACAAAACCTTGTTAGAAAGAATAAGAGCAATGTTGGGAGCTGCAAGCTTAGAAAAATCTTTTTAGGTAGAAGCAGTCAACACCTTCTGTTATGTAGTGAATCGTGCTCCATCAATTGCAATTGAGTTAAAGACATCAATGTAGATATGGACTAACAAGTCGACTGATTATTCAAACCTCCACACATTTGGAAGTCCGATGCATGTAATATACAATGCTTAAGAAACTACAAAGTTGGATCCAAAATCCAAGAGATGTTAATTCTTTGGATATATTGATGATGTGAAGGGGTATCGCTTGTGGGATCCCACTGCCCATAAGGTTATTATTGAAGGAATTGAATTCCCACAGTCGAAACGAGTGATCACTTGTTGATTGACCAAATGCATGAAAGGTAAAATATTTCAGATAAGCAAGGTCTAAGTGCAAGCATACATTGTCGAAGTAGTAATAACTCGGAGTATTCCGAGTATTAAACCCATAGGACTAGTAGTAGTTTTAATTTGATCAAGACTATAATTCTAATGCAACTGAAGGTAACCAAAATGAAGTGCGATATGAATGAGTAGTAATTGAAGTTAAAAACTGTAAACAATGGTATTCGAACAGGGCTAACAATGCTTCAACCTTTCAGACTCTATGTCAAAAGTGTTGGATTGTATGTCCTAAAACTCGCAGTTTATAAAGTTAAACATTTTCTTTTATTAATAATGACATTATTGTCATTTATTCAATTAAAGTGTTGTTGAATATGTAAATTTCACTTGTAAAGATTAAATCCAATAAACTAAGATCCATGGCTATTACATGAATTCTTGAACTTTATGTAGAGACATAAAGATAGATCAAGTTCGAGTAAATAGCTAAAACGGTCTATAGTATACGAATGAGGTTGGGTACCTTATTCTGGTTACACTATTGAATGCAACCCACTTTGTAGATAGTACAAGCGTTGTGATCTTGAATCGTTCATGTAGAGACATGAGAAGCGGAGGCATCCTATACAATGAGTTTGCATAAGATCGAACCAGAAATAATTCACTCTTCTTTATAACGCTGTAATATAGTTTGATTAGAAAAATAAAATATAGTTCGATTGATAAAAAGATGGAAAAATAAAATTGGAAAATAAAGCTAAGAAATATAACTCTAAAGAACTTGGAAGGTTCTCAAACTTCAAGTCTTTCCATAGGATGAATTTCCCCTAACACACATTTCTGTGGGAAGAGAATATCCTAGAGCCACTACACCTTAGAGGAACTTCTGTTCTTAAGGTTATTGACTTGAAATACTGAAGAAGGAACCCAAGGAGTTGTTGTAAAAGATAGCAGAATCGGTGAAGAAGTGGATGGAGAGGGGGTAGGGGAGGCGGCTATAGTGAGTTGCATCCTTGAGGGGAAGAGTTTCCAACCTTTTATTAGGTAGAAAAATGGTTGGGGAAGGCCGGATTTCAAGCGAGCTAAATAATTGGTCAAATCGTGAGAATCGAAACTGTCTTTGACTGGTTCGATTTCTGGAATTCTAGGGTTCACTGATGCGAGTACATGACTACTACTGCGGTCAAATCAAATGTAAATTTTGCAAAAACAACCTCAAAACCTGCCAAAATTCGACAAATTAGCTCCAAATCAGCAAATAATAATGTTTAAGCAGAATTACCTTCTAGAAGATTTAATTTAACAAAATATAACTAAAATTTGAGAAAAAACTCGTGCACAAATCCATTTTTTTCATAATAAAAGTGCCTAAATAGAAGCTTAAATTCATGCATTTTATGACATGAATCACACCCCCAAACTTAAGCCTTTTCTAGTCCAACCTTAAACAACACCTAAAACCCATATATGCATGCTCAATTTAATAAGTGCAAAGAAAACAACCTTCAGAAGGGGTCTCCAATCCAATACCTTGCCAAACTACAAACTCCCTAGGAATCCTTACACGAGTTTCCATTTGTCCATGGTTCAACATTTCCATTAGCCACCCCAAACATGGAAAACTAGCTAAGCTATCGATCATTGACCCTAAGGGGATCCAAAACATGCCACAACCTCACCTAACACCAAACTAACGTGGATTACAAAAGGAACTTTTTCCTACTCCCTCAAACTTACACTTTTGCTGAGCCTTAAGGCTTACATCTTACAAGCCTCCATAATTTTCTTTTTTTTTCCCCTTTTTTTCTTGGCCAACGGAACGATCCTCAGTGTCATTCTCACCTTCATTCCAGCTTTCCCCTACAAGTTACCTGTAAGCATCTGACTATGAGCAAAAGTCACACTTTGAGATAAAACACTCACTTCCCAAGCTAACATTTTCACGTAATGAGAGCACAAGTATATCATGCTCCATTTCTAGCTTCTTTTTTGTGGCTAACTTAGAAAGGAGAAGTGCCATCCTAGCTTTCCTTTTCTATTTTTTTATTTTTTTTTTCTTAGAGGCCTAGTGTACATACATATACACATTTCTAGCATACATACATATACACATTTTCACAATAAATATTACATTGACAAACATAATGAGAAAGTTTTCTCCTCAAAAACTTAAAATAAGCAATGTTCTCATTGCTTAAGAAAGAGAACCGACAAAAGAGGAAAAAAAATGAGATAATGGTGCTTTGACTTTATTGTAAAATGTACGACTAGGATCTCTTGGTACATAAAACTAGTGAGCATGCGAGAGACTAGCCTACAAAGGTTTTGCACAAATAGACAAACATGAGACTCTTGGTTTTTCATCCTTTTGGGGTTGCAAGGAAGGTACACATAAAAGAGATATGCCCTAAGTATCATCATGAAGAGCATCTTTGCACAACAACCAAACAACACGTACCCAAAAATTTCATAATAGCAACCATTACAAATAAGCCCCAGTAGAACCAAAATAACAACTAGCATAAAAGAAAATTAACAGAACAACACTAAAAACCAAAGATAAAATGAAATAAATGGATTTTTGAGCCATAAAAAGGAAGAACAAAATGAGGAACACGATACTTTCTTACTGAGCTGGAGCATCATCATTAACTTGAGGGCCTCGTTCTTCATCAACAAGATCTTGGAAGATATGATCGGGGAAAGAAAGGACAAATAGATAATACCTAGGACGAGCATGACAAAGGAATGTTCTAAAAGTTGCATCACGGTCCCAAGCATATTGCTAATACGCGCAAGACTGCCTCATAAGCCTCTCCAATTGAGTGCCTACCGCAACAATGGAAACACTAATATCATGTAGCTTCTAGGGAGGTATTGTTAGAGCATTACCTATTGTCGTGGCAGCGACGGAAATATGGGCAAAACCGATAAGGACATCTCTTTGATTGAGTAAAGGTTGAACTGAGACTGAAGGCTATTGTACCACAACAAGATTTTTGAATAGTTGTGTCAAATTTGTCCTCTTCGAGAGAAGGCGATACAGAACTCCCATATGGATTTACCACAGCAGAAGGAGAAGGTACTAAGGATAGGGTATTTACTTACTTGCCCGTACGATCCGCCCTATTTTATTGCAGCCTCTCAACCAAAGCGACATCATGGTAGGCTTAACTTTGTAGACATCCTCAACCGCATCAATCACCCTTTTCACATAACTTGCGGATTAAAGAGGGAAAGAACAAACACTCCCTCATTCGTAGGCCACACTCCAACATTTCTTGATTGATGATGCCTCCCACATTAATAGAAAGCCCATCCTGATACTATATAACAACATTACCCATTCTAAAAATGTTGTGGTGTTGTAGGTAATGGGCATCATTCAGTGCTTGAAGAATTAGAGCCAAATGGACAAGTCCTTTGCAATGTCTCCTAGTCACAAAGTGTGACACCTAGTTGATGATAACACCTATTCAGCTTCTGGCACTCCAACCTTGCATAGTGCATCCTAAATTTGCTCCTCAAACGGAGCATATATCTGAATGAAGCTCTCATCTTCATGATCATTTTGCACTCTATATGCATCGTTTATGGTACCCGTTGAGAAATCCACTTGCACCCTTCAAACCTTGGAGATAAACTTCTTTTCTTGCAACCTTCTATAGAATTCTCTCACCAAAGCTATACTAGTGGGCATTGGTTGCCCACATAAAGACTCCCATTGGTAGTATTGAATCACCTGAGTGATATAAGGGGCAAGCTTACCTCCTCGGGCAGAGAACCTATTTTCTTCAAAGATTTCTTTCCTCTTCAGTAACTCCACCCTCCTTTCCTTCTCATCTTCATCATCCTCATCACTGGAAGATGAGATTATAATTCACACAATAAGCTTCTTCCTCTACTTGTTCACTGATTGCTCTCCACCTTCCTCAAACTTACTCTTACTTACAAATCTTGTGACCCTTATTTTAGACTCTTGACTTGAGGTAGCTTTGGTGGAGCGCACCACATCTTCCTCTTCCATTCTCTTTGCCTTTTTCGTTGGATTTACTTTAGGTGTTTACTCCCCCTCTTCATAGGTGAACAGATCATCAGAAGTTTCTTCCTCTTCAATATCACTCTTTCCTTTTCTATGTTGGAAGGGTGTTGGGGACGCATCAAATTCATCCGATTTCTCAGGATTTGCAACTTTGTTTCCTAGTGGGGCAAGACTGATGTAGTTGCATCAAAGTCTTGCTGCTGGTGCATCACTTCATCATGATCAATGCGCTGCCATTTTTCTTCTTGTTTTTCCTTTTCCTCCACCTTCACTTCTTCTTCTTCTTTCTCTCTTCGCTTTTTTTTCTCATCTTCAGCAAAGTTACGCTGAAACTCATGCTCGACCTCTTTGTATCTCAAATTTTTCCAGTACAAAAATCTTCACTCCTTCACAATCCTTGCTATACGCCTTATCACCCTTCGCCACACATACTCAAAAAATAGATTGCTAACAGAAGTACCTCATTTCTGAAAAATCAACGAAGAAGGGTGAGGGGTAGTACTTTGTGCGGCCAAAATCAGAATCGTTGGTCTCGATTCCTCCTTGGTTTATTCCTCGAGGGCTCTTCTTTGATGGGCACCCATTGCTCTAATATCTACCTACCAAGCTTTGGAATGGACTTGAGGTTTTTGCATATCCAATTGAGGCATGGGCTTCTCCCTTTTAGTCACTTGTTACTCTGGTTCTCGTTATGCTTCTTTGGGCGCTTGGATAAAGACGAAATGGATGAGGAAGGAATTTGCTTTGAAGCCGACGACACAATTCATCCGTCCTTCATGGAGTCTTTAAACGCATACCAAGCCCCGTGCCACACAAATGACTTGACCACTCGACAACGATCTGTCCTTTGTGGATGAACTAGGTGTTGACTTCATCGTGAAGATGGGAAAGATTTTGGGTTAGATTGAGGGTTTCATGAAGAAGATGAAGAACCTTCCAAGATATCTAATCGCTGGTAGTTTTTGGGAAGGAAATTGAATTTTCTTCAGGGTAGGTCAAAAGGTGGTGTGAATAAATGCAGGACAGGTCAACCTTTTTTAAGGTAAGCTGGCCCACTAAACTGAAGTGACATCACGAACCCTAATTTCCTCTACTGATGCAGTCGCATCACATTTTTTTCCACTTTTTGTCCGTATCTGCACACTTAAGTGAAACATTAGAAAGTTCAACTCCCGAAGTAAACTTCAGGTAGGTTTCCAAGTCGAGGTGTTCCTTATGGTCATCTTAAATACCTCTTCCTTAGACAAAACCAACGTAGACTGACTTTATTTCTTAAACAGATAAAAACTCAAAACTTTCTATTTTTAAAACAATATAAAAGTAACATACCTATACATTGGGTCTCATGCTCATTCTAACTCAACAGGGGAAATATGAACCTTCCCTTTGTTTATCGTTTTTCCCCAATACGCCTTTACTCTTTTCCCGTTAACTTTGAATATGCAGTCATTGTCCCGCAGTTCCATCACACCATGTAGGAATATTCTATGGATTGTGAATGGTCCCGACCATCTGAATTTCAGTTTTCCTTGAAAGAGCCTTAGTCTAGAATTGAATAACAAAACCTGTTGTTCTTCTTTGAAATTAGTTGGTTTAATCTTTTGGTCATAATACCTCTTCATTTTCTCTTTACTCAACTTTCCATTCTTGTAAGCTTGATATCGAAGTTTTTCTAGCTCATTCAATTGTAGCAGTCTTTTGTCCTTTGCTTGACCTAGATCCAGATTCAACTTCTTAATCACCCAGTATGCCTTGTACTCTAACTCTAACAACAAGTGACATGCTTTACAAAAAAATAATCCGGTAAAGCGACATACCCAATAGAGCCTTAAAAAGTTGTTCAGTGAGCCTAAAACGCTTCATCAAGTCCAGTGATCAGTATTTTCTTGACAAATCCACTGTCTTTTTAAGAATACTCTCGATTTCTCTATTCGAGAGCTCGATCAAGCCATTAGTTCGAGGGTGATATGCTATCCGATGCTTTACATTGTATTTCTGCAATGGACTCACCATAGTCTTATTGATGAAGTGGGTTCCTTCATCGCTAATTAATGCCTTTGGCGGTCCATATGTATAGAAAATATTTTTCAAAAGAAATTTCTTCATAACTTTGGCATCATTTGAGGAAATTGCCCTAACTTCAATCCACTTTGAAACATAATCTACTGCCAATAGGATGTAAGAATTCTCGATTGGAAGGCGGAAAAGGCCCCATAAAGTCTATTCCATAAACATAGAAAATTTTCACTTCAAGAATATAATTCATTAGCATTTCACTTCGAGCTATCTTCTTAGTTCTTTAGCATTTTTCACAATGTTGAGTGAACTGATGAGCTTCTTTAAATAGTGGCAGCCATAAATACTCACACTGTAGCTCTTTGGCAGTTGTTTTCGTACCCACAAAATGACCTTTATAAGGAGATTTATGACATGCCTCCAAAATAGCGAATACTTCTTCTTCTGCAATTAAACGCCTCCATATCTGGTCTGGTCCCAACAGATAAGGATCATCCCAATAGTACTGCTTGAGATCGTGAAAGGATTTTTTCAACCTTTGGTTCATGGCTTTCGGCGAGTTAATTCCAACTGCTAGATAGTTAGCAAAATCCATATACCATTGAATATTGTTGACAGCTAACAACTACTCATCAATGAAAGCATCTCAAACTTCATAATTCTTCTATTTTTCTCTTTAGTCTAACAAGTGATCAACGGCTTGAATCTTCCTTCCTTTTTTATCCATAATTTGTAGGTCAAACTCCTGTAAGAGTAGTATCCATCTTATTAGTCTTGGTTTGGTGTCCTTCTTGTGAGTAAATATTTTAATGTTGAATGGTTGGTGTGGACAATGACTTTGGTCCCTAGCAAATAGGACCTGAATTTCTCAAAAACCAAATACCACTGTTAACAGCTCCTTCTCTGTGGTAGCATAATTTTCCTGGGCTTTATGTAAGAATAAACAACGTGCCTGCAGAAACAATTTGGATCTTAAGCACTCTAAATTTCATTAATTTTGAAGATAAAAACATACATGCAAATAACTTTGAAATTAGGGTTTGAGTTACAACCTTTGTAGCTCCAAATTGAGCACCAAATTTGCTCCAATCTTCTCATGAACTAGCTGTGAACCACCACGAGGGTTTTCTCGACTATTTTTCGTCCTTAGAATAAGATGGTGGAATCTGGCGAGTGACTATATTAGGGATGAATTTAGAATAGAAATTGAAAGAGAATTGAGGACATAAATTCTAAAACTCTTTTAGAATCTCTAAGTTGCCAAGAAAAATTTGTTTTTCAACTAACTTGAAAATAAAAAAAAATATGGCTAAGAAGTTTAATCTTTATCAAAGCTCCTATTTATAGAGCAATTACATGTAATTCATGCAAAATTGAGTTAACTAAATTTTGACACTTCAAAATGCACTCAATTTAGTGGGATAAGTGACATTTTATGAAATCAACACTTTACCAAATGAATTAATCACTAATTCACTAAAAGTTGATTTTTTCACTAAAAACATTCTTGGATCTTTCCATTAAGTGAAGTCAACTTTTGACCTTTGACCTTCAAAGCTTGGTGAAGTCAACATTTGACTTTGACCAACTTTGATTAATTCCATTCAATTCAAAATTAATTCAAATAATCAATGTTAAATCAAATTAAGATTTAATAATTTATTAAACAATTTAATTAATTTAATTTAATATCCAATTATTAAATCACACTAATCATGATGAATACTTATTTATAGTTTTGATATTTAAATTTTAGTTAAATATCTCCAACTCTCTTTATCATTCAATTCCCAATTGAATGACACGCCGCTAAATATATTGCATATATTTAATGTTTATTCTCTAATTCGAATATGAACACTTTAAACTCACTCGTCACACTGTTCTAAGTTTAGTTCGATAAGAACTAGTAGGGAGACTTAATGGACCTACAAATCATGGGCTCCAACGATCCAAGATTAATTGGCTAAACTCTTTTAACCGAATTAACCAATATTCGTTAACTACTGGGACACTCCACTAAAGCCCAGTAGTTGTACTCTCCTCACTTTAGATATATTTTTATCTACTTGATTTATCCATGATCAGTAAGTCGATCCTTCACAGGTTGTTCGTATTTATAGCTGGGTCAAAATTACCATTTTACCCCTTTAATACATCTTACTCCTTAAGTCTCCATTAATCCACTGATGAACAATTGGTTTATGGTCCTATGAATAAACCAAGTCCCTCTAAGTCATAGATCGAGTGGGATCCCTTGTTCAAGACTAGGAGTTAGTACTTAAGGGAATAATCTATCTGCTAACCTTGAAATCGGGTATAAATGAATTCCATCTTGTAGAACTACGTCCCCAACTATCTAACCGGTCTTACCTCTAAAATGAGAGGCTTATTGAGCGATGATGTTGAGCCACCCTCACCCATGCAGATTAAAGAATAATCCTGAATAAATAAGATTCATTGTTAGTTCAGTATTAAGATCGAGTTACCTTTGGTTATCAAAATGAAACAGTTAGTTTTAATAGTAAACAACATTATAATGAAAAGTGATTATTTCATGGTCCGATCTCTTGCAAACATCTTTTGCATAGGATGCCCCTACTCACATGTCTCTACATGAACGATTCAGTATCACATCGTTTGTCTTAAATATAAAGTGGGCCGCATCCATAGTGTTTCCAGGATAAGGTACCCAACCCTATCTCTATACTTATAGACCATTTTGGTTATATACTCAAACTTGATCCACTTTTATGTCTCTACATAAAGTTCAAGTATTCATGCTATAGCCAGGGGTTTGTTAGTTTATCGAATTTAGGATTTAACAAGTACAATTTACATATTTAATAACAACTTTATTAAATATACCTCAATAACATCTTTATTGCAAAATAGAATATGTTTAATGTGACTGCGAGTTTTAGGACATACAACCCAACAAACTCCCACTTGGACTAAAACTTCAGTGATTTTACATATATACAATGTTGAGTATGAAAGAATAAAATACAAATACAATAAACTCGGGCATTAGATACCCACGAATTATCCCACTTGTCTTAGATTTATCAGTCTCGTAGTCCTAGTCTGACTACGTGATCCTCAAACACTTTAGCCATGAGGGCCTTCGTAAATGGATTAGTTAGATTGTCTTCGAAGGCGATTCGATTGACTATCACGTCTTCTTGGTGTACGATCTCTCTAATGAAATGGTACTTTCGCTTGATGTGCTTTCCATACTTATGACTTCTCGATTCTTTCAAATTTGCAACTGCTCCACTATTATCACAATAGAGTGTGATAGCCAGATGCATATTTGGAATTAATTCCAAATGAGTTAAGGATTTCCTAAGCCATATCGCTTCTTTCGTTGTTTCACATGCAACTCTATACTTCGCTTCCATAGTGGAGTCAGCAATACAACTTTACTTTATACTCCTTCATACTATAGCTCCTCCATTTAGAGTGAACACTGATCTCGAAGTTGATTTCCTCGAGTCAATGTCCCTTGTTCTTCAAAGATACTTGAGGATGTTCTTACGGCAGTCCAATGATCATATATAGGATTGGACTGAAACCTGCTGACTATTCCAATTGCATAGCATATATCTAGTCGTGCACACAACATGACATACATCAAACTCCCAACTATTGATGCATAAGGAATTCATTTCATAACCTCCACTTCTTGAGGTGTCTTAGGACACTATTCCTTTGACAGATGAATTCCGTGTCTGAAAGGTAATATACTTCTCTTAAAATTTTGCATCTTATATCTAAACAATATTTTGTCTATATAAGATGCCCAAGATAAGACTAGCGTTCATTTCTTGCGATTCCTAACTATTTGGACTCCAAGAACATATTGAACATCTCCCAAATCTTTCATTTGAAACTATGATGCTAGCCATCTTTTAATGTTAGCAAGGAATCCTACCTCATTTCCAATGAATAAGATATCATCAACATATAATACTAGAAAGGCTACAGTCTTGTCGAAAATTTTCTTATAAGCACAAGGTTCATCAACATTCTGTTCAAAGTCAAAATATTTGATCGCAGTGTCAAATCTTATATTCTAGGATCAAGATGCTTGTTTCAATCCATAAATGGATCGTTTGAGCTTGCAAATCTTTTGCTCTTGACCCTATTCAATGAATCCCTCTGGTTAAGACATATAGATACTCTCTTCAAGATAACCATTCAGAAAGGCCATCTTGACATCCATTTGCCATATTTCATAATCATAAAAGACAACAATGGACAAGAGTATTCTAATTGACTAAATCATGGCAACCAGAGAGAAGGTTTCTTCATAGTCCACCTTCTTCATTGTCCACCCCTCTCTTTGGGTAAACTATTTTGACATGAGTCGTGCTTTTTAGGTTTGTACCTTACTAGCTTGGTCTCGTTTTCTCGTATAGATCCATTTTCAACCAACAGGTTTTGCCCCATCTGGTTGATCCACAAGTTTCTAGCGAAATTAAAGTACATAGACTCTATTTCGAGGTCAATGGCTTTTATCCACTGGTTTTGATCTACATCATCTATTTCCTGTTTAAAAGTCAATGGATCATCTAAGGAATCATCAGGTATGACGACCTGAGTTTCTGTCAAACTCATGTAACAGTCAGGCTGTTAAACAACCCTTCCACTACGTTGAGGCACTTTCAACTCTTGAGAAGAATGTGACTGGCCAGACGTATCTGTTTCATCAACAACTCTTGTTGAAGAATTGCCTGATTAACAACCCTTGTTGATCTATCTATAGCCTCTGTAGAAATTTCATTCGATACTAACTGTGAGGTTGATGATTTCTTGCGTGGTCCTCATTTAAGAATGTAGCATTTGTCGATACAAATACTTTGTCATCTTTAGGATCATAAAATAAACCACATTTTGTTTCTTTGGGATATCCTACAAATAAGCATACTTTTGAATGGTGTTCCAACTTCTTTGGGTTTTGTGCCAACACATGTGTTGGGCATTCTCAAATCTTGAAGTGACGTAAACTAACTTTACATCCTCTCTATAACTTATAAGGTGTTTTAGAAACACTTTTTGAAGGAACCATGTTCAAAATATAAATAGCAGTCTACTGCATGTCCCCAAAATGAATTAGGCAAATGAGCATAACTCATCATTGAATGAACCATATCCAATAGGGTTCTATTTCTCCTTTCTGCTACACCATTCTATTGGGGTGTACTGGGTGTTGTGAGGTGAGATTGAATTTCGTGTTTTATCAAATTGTCGTGGAATCTCAAGTCCATATACTTTCCACCTCGATTTGATCGAAAAATTTTAATCTTTTTACTTAACTGGTTCTCAACCTCTAGCTTAAACTTCTTGAACTTTTCAAGGGATTCAGACTTATGGTGCATTAGGTAAATATAGCCATATCTAAAATAATCATCAATAAAACTGATGAAATATTCATACCCTCCTCGGACAACAAAGGTCTGAATGCACGAGCTCTAAGGGTTCTTTGGCTCTAAGACCTTTTCCCGTAAAAGATCTTTTGGTCATCTTACCTTCAAGACAAGACTCACACGGAGGTAAAGAGTTATCTTCTAATTGATTTAGAAATCCATTCTTAACCAATCTCCCAGTTCCATGGAAATTTATGTGGTCAAGTCTTAAGTGCCAAAGATAAGCATTAAGAGAATTTTTTCGCCTCTTATTTTGAGTTTCAACTGTTTTAAACATCTTTAAATTCCAAACAGTTTTCGCCTCAGTTGGTTTTGTCACATATAAGTTGTTTTCTAGTTTTGTAGAACATATTTTAATACCTTTTGTAATAATGAACATTTCATTAACTTCAAAAGAAACTTTATACTTTTTTTTTTTAGCAAACATGAGATAGATATTAAATTTCCCCTCATGGCAGGAACATAAAATACATTTTTAAGCAAAATGAATCTATCTTCAACAAACAACTTCATATCTCCCACTGCTTTAGCTGAGCCAACTATTCCGGTCCCAACCTTAAAGATTGTCTCACCTTCTGTAAGCTATCTCCAAAAACTGGTTTCCTGAGCGAAAGAGAAAATATGATTAGCGGATCTTGAATCTAATATCCAAGTTAATTTATCATTTTCCACTAAACATGTTTCGATAACGAGTAAATCATATTTACTTTTTTGTGCTTTCTCAACTTTCTCATCTATGATAGTATTGTTTAATTTCAACATATTTGGAACATGTTTTCTAACAGAGGTTCTATCTTTTATGCTGTAGTCATAAACATTATTGAGAATATCGTTCCTAACAGATTGACCAAACAACATCTATGATGAATCCAAGATCTCTTTGACAGAAACCATGGTCTCCACATAAAGTTCAAGTATTCATGCTATAGCTAAGGGTTCGTTAGTTTAATGATTAGGCATTTAACAAGTGCAATTTACATATTCAATAACATTGTTACTGAATATATTTCAATAATATCTTTATTGCAAAATAGAATATGTTTAATGTTTACAAACTACAAGTTTTAGGATATACAACCCAACACTTAATTCATTGTTTTACTTACATAATATACTGGATGAATAACTTTGTCCTTTTTCTATTGCTAAAATTGTCCCATTTGAGTAGTCATTTGCATCACACATCAGTTTGAACGATAATGACCAATCAGGTTCATCCATGATAGGTGTTGTTATCGATGCTTCTTTCAGCTTCTCAAATGCGTTTTCACACTCTCGATTAAACATAAAATTCCTATCCACCTCCAACAATCTACATAGGGGCCTTTATCTGTGAGAAGTTTTTTATGAATCTTCTGTAGAAACCAACATGCCCCAGGAAGCTTCTGACATCTTTAACTGTTATGGGCACAGGGAGCTTAAATATAAGTTCGACCTTAGCCTTGTCCACTTCTAGTCCACTTTGGATATCTTGTGCCCCAATACGATTCCTTCTGTCACCATAAATTGACATTTTTCCAGTTGAGTACCAGATTCGTCTCCTCACAACACTCCGACACTTGCTCCAAATTCTTCAAACAAATTTGAATGACTCTTCGTGCATAGAAAAGTTGTCCATAAATACTTCAATAGTTCATTCCATAAGGTTTGAAAATATGGCCATCGTGCACTGTTGGGATGTTGCTGAAGCATTACACAAGCCAAATGGCATTCGCTTAAAAGAGAAGGTTCCATAGGGGCATGTGAACGTTTTTTTTACATTGGTTTTTCGGTACTATCATAATCTAGTTATAACCTGAGTATCCATCAAGGAAGCAATAATATTCCTTTCCTGCCAACCTGTCCAGCATTTGATCGATGAATGGTAATGGGAAGTGGTTCTTCTTTGTGGTTTTGTCTAACTTACGATAATCCATACAGACATGCCACTAAAGGAACTCTTATACAAGAGTACCTATCAGAGGAAACAAATCTTTCCAATTCATTGTGATAGAATTTTCACACATACAGATATATATTAACAATGCTAAATTACAGGCATGCTTAAAGGATAAATAAACGAGAGACCGAGAGAACATACCAGTTAAAAAATTTCTTTATAAAAAATCTCGCTTTCACTGGAACGGAAAGTTATCGTTCAACAACATCTAATCATCTACCACGAACAGTCTCCACACGAACAGATGAAGAAAAAGGACGACACCACCACTTGGAACCCTTAGTATTCTCGGAGTGAGAATCAAAAGAGTGGTCTTTGTTCGGATTTGGTAGAGGGGAGGAGGAAAAGAGATCGTATACAATGATCAAGCAAGTGGAAGAAAGACTCGTCTATCGTATAGACAAAATACTTGATCGTTTAGTTGAAGTATATGATTGTGTAGAAAAAGCTAAGCGATCATCTATACAATCGTTTAGTAAAGCTCGGGCACTAAACGATCGTTTAGTAAAAACTAAGTGATTGTTTAGTAAGTAGCGTGTGCAGGTGTAAGCGATCGTTTAGTAAACGTCACTATCGTATATGCTTTGATTTACTAAGCAATGACGTTCTCGAATCGCAACACACCATGGGCTATTTAAGTATCTCAAAAGGATTCTTCATCTTACTAATCAGTTACGAAAACAAAAGAGATGTCGACCAATTATTCCATAACTGTCCAATTAATAAATAATAAATATAATCAAATTATATTCATAACCTATGGTTTAATATCATATATTAACCATAGTATTTTTCCTTCACTAGATATAAATCATATTTATATCCAATGTCCTCCAAATTAATGTATCTCATACATAAAGTCAATTATATCATATATAATTAACTAGTTCAATTATATCATAGATAATCGAACTCCCTCTTGTCAATTTGAACAATTCAAACTGACCCAAAAACTGATTCTCAACTTGTATCCAAGCTACCAAGAAGAACTTATGAACCTATGGCTCGAAGCTCCAACGGTACATGAATAACTAACTAAACTCTTTAGCCACGATATCCACCATTCGTTAACTGCCAGGCATTCCACTAAATGCCAATAACTGAACTCTTCTTACCAGATATATATTTCTATGTCCATAGGATATAACCAATCATCAGTATGATGACCCTTTATAGGCTGTCTCTTATACACATCTAGATGTGTATAAGAGACAGCTTTATAGGTGCTCGTAAGTGCACCTGGGCCAATTTACCATTTTGCCGCTATAGTTACACCTTACTTGTTAAGTACCATTGATCTCTCTAATGAACAATACAACATAGTCCTACTATGTGTGAACACCTCTCAGGCCACGAGAAGGTGTATGGTGCCACATTGTTCAAGCCCCGAGATCATCTTTTAAGGGAGCAATCTATCTACTTACCCCTGCTTTGGGGAAAGAGTGAACTCCATCTTGTGTAGCTGAGTTCCCAACTCCCAAATCAGACGAATCCTTAAAGTGGTAAGTTTGAGTCAGCGCTCTGGCCATTTGCACCCAAGTAAATCAAAGGACTGCCCTCAATGACAGGGGTTCCCAACTCACTTAGGATTGAGGTCATGATACCTATGGTCATCCTAGTGAAGTGAAGTCTCTGTCGTGAACGGGGTTATGTGACAAGACATTAACCCTTCGTGGTTAGGTCTTACACAAACTCTTTGTATAGAACGCCCCCACTTGCATGTCCTTTACACGAATGATCAGGATCAGACCATCTGTGACAAGTCACAACACTCGTAACTATTTCACAAAGTGGGCAGCATCCGTAGCATTACTAGGATAAAGTTATCCTCGTACAAGATATTTACAAACTATAGGACACGAGATTTTAGGGCATCAATCCCAACAGCCACCTAGTCACTGTTCTCGTTGAGATGAGTTCATTTTTCTCATTGGCTACCATAATCATGCCTTCTTTCTTAGGTACAAATTTGAATAAGACTGCCTCGTGAACTGTCGACAGTTGGATTGATGACTTCAACATATAACCATTTGATAATCTCTTTGCGCAAAACTTCCTTCATATTCGAGTTCAATCATTTTTGGTTCTCCACGAAGTTTTTTACTCCTTCAAGATTGATTGGGTGCATAGAAAATGTAGGGTTAATTCCCCTAACGTTAGCTATGGTCCAAGCAATCATTTACTTGTGTCTTTCTAGAATTTTCAGTAACAACTACTCGTTCTGTTCATTTTGCAGCAATGATTACCAGCAATGTGTTGTTCTGACCAAAATATGCATACTTGAAGTAATGGTAGTGGTTTCAGCTCGAGCCCTGGTGTTTCAATTATCAATGGTTTTAATGGCTTCAACACTTCGTGTTCTGCTGTAGCTACTGCGATTGTAGCAATCTGCCACATCTTTTTAATTTCTTTAGGAACTGTGTCCTACACTTCTTGAATCATCGACTCCTGAACATTAGAAAACAACACATTAATATCTTCAATAAATGAGCATTCATAAATATCTCCAGGGAATTTTTGCGTGTTTAACACATTAAACGTGATTTGCTGGTCATTGACTCGCATAGTCAACTCTCCCTTCTGTACATTAATTCATGTCCTTCATCTCTCTATTGGTCGTCCCAAGATTATTGGTATTTCTCTATCAGCCCCACAGTAAAAAATCATGAAGTCTGTAGAAAATACAAACTTATCAACCTTAACCAGCACACCTTTGATATTTCCTACGGGCTTAGTGGTGGACATGTCACCAACTGAAGAGTTACAGTTGTTGGCTTTACTTCCCCAATCCCTAACTGCACAAACACTAAATAAGGCATCAGATTAATGCTTGCTCCCATATCGTATAGCGCTCTGCCTAAACTTTGTCCTCCAATAGAACACACGATGGTGAAGCTTCTCGGGTCTTTTAGATTTGAGGGAAATTTGTTGCTAACCAAGGCGCTACAACACTTAGTTAATGCAATTGTTTCAAACTCTAGCAACTTGCTTTTCTTGGACAAGATGTCTTTAAAAATTTCACATACTTAGACATTTTCTCTAATGGCTCAACAAGTGGAATGTTGATATGATGTTGCTTTAAAATGTGCAAAAAAATTTTGAATTGTGTATCTTAGTTCGCCTTTTGCAATCTCTAAGGAAAAAGGTATTGGTGGCTTATATACTGGAACTTTATTCTTCTCCTTGGCAACCATTGACACTCTCTTCGTCTTTATTTTTGTCTTTTTCAGCTATTTTTTTCCTTTTTTCCGCTATTGAGGTCATCCCTTCCTTAGACTTAACCTCTATTGATCCTGTCTTATGACTATGTATGTCCTTGCTCTCCAGGCATTTTTGGTCCTTCATATTCTAGCCCACTTTTTAGGGTGACAACTTTGTAGTGTTCTTTTTCATTTGACTTTGGGGCTTTTGTGCTACTAGGTAGTGTCCCCAAGATCTACTATGAACCTTTTTGGCTAGTTGTCTGATAGCTCTAAAAAAGAGCTAATTTTGTATCCCTAATTCTATCCAATTTATACAATTCTTATGCATAAAATGTTCATTTTATAGGTAAATTCATATCGAGGGTCAAAGATGCCACTTAGAAGAAAAATACCCCAAATTGGTGTCAAAATGGAGGTTAGAAGCATTAAAATTGAAAAAGTCATGAAAACGACCACAATGCCACTCAATAGAAGCATCGAGCAACAGTAGCGGCGTTACAACCCCAGCTCAATGCTACAACGTGACGCTTGAAGGTAGTAGCATCAGATACAAACCAACATTGCAACGTTAAGAAGAATTACGAAAAATTTCAAGTTTTCCTGCACGCGCTCACTGCAAGCTAGCGTTGAAGCAACCTGCAATGCTCACCCTAACGCTCGAGGTCTGAATCGATGGAGTGTTGCAGTGCTCAAAGTAGAGTCACAATGCTACGACCTAGATATAAAAGAAAATTTTCAAAACTTTGCATGTAGGGGAGACCATTATTTAGAGAATTTTAGAGCATTTTGAGAAAACTCTGCCCAAATTTCACTATTCTTTCAACTATTTTTTTATTCTTTGATTTTATTCTTGTATTACTTTGGACTGATTGAAAAAATAAACATCATGCAAGGCTAGGTAATTAGGTTTAATTCTTGAGAATTTTGTCATATTTCTTATGAATTTCATAATTCTTGGTTGATTATTATATGAATTTTTAATAGAATTTAATTGTAATGGATTGACGACTCGAAACTTTTAATTTCTTGCTTGCAAATTCTAATTAGCTACTTTACATAATAGTAAATTAAGTTGCAAAAAATAGATTTTCTTGTAATAAATAAAGACTTTTTCTAAATTCTTGCATGAGTAATCTAATTTAGAATCTTCCAATTAAACCGGTCTTTAAATCTAAGTTTCCAAATTAAAAAATGTCACAACAAATAACCCTAAAATTTAATGCAAATTAGATAAAAAACATGAATAATTGTTGTCAAGAAAGTGTTTTTGACTAATTTAAGGTTAATTGGAATGCAATTCTTAATTAACTAATTGGGCTATTAGCCATTGCTTAATAGTTTGTGTAAATCTCATAACATTTTTTTAATTCGACGATAAAACTGCACCTAATGACTATATTTCCGAGAATCTTCCATAGAGAATTTACAAGTTTTATTTTGTGTTAATTTTTTGTTGTCTTCAAAATAATAAGAATCTACACTTTTTTTTTTTTTTAATTTCTTTTCACAAATCAAAACCCGCCATTTTTCCAAGAAATTCGTTATTTGATTTAATTGGTAAGTAGCTTCCCTAAGGATCGACCCCCCGACTTGTCGCTTATACTACTAGTTAGTATAAGTAGGGTTGGTGATTACAAATATTATTTATTTAGGTCAAGGGTTTATGAACAGCGTAAATCTTGACCTAACAATGTTCCACTTCCATCTCCAAGTTATAAAGTGCAACATCATTTGTTGCCATATATTCTTTTAGTAAATCTACCATTGTAGGGCTCTTCTCAAGGGGAGGAGCTAGTGGTTGTGCTCGCGACTGCTGCTGCAACAGTTGAGAGAATCCTAGTGGAGTTGTCCTTGTTTGCTGCTGAGATGTACTTGCCCTGCTATTGAATTTTGCCCATGCAAAATTTGGGTATGACCTCCACCCTGGATTGTAGATGTTGAAATAAGGATCCCAAAGCTCTTATGCTTTTTAGTAACCTACATAGCACACCGAATATGGGTTATACATACATTCACTAGATAAGGATAAAGTAAACTAGCATGTAGCAGAAAAAAACAGAATCAATAAGCATTCTAATTACACTTAATTTTAGTTTGAAACATGCATTGAAACAAAATTTCAGAAGATGGTTTCAAGAACACAATACCTTTGATGAAAATTCTTTAATTCTAGCTGAAATCCACGAATTGAGTCTTCAATCCTTCATTAGACAACTACAAAGATCTTCTCTACTACTCTCTAACTTGAATTGTGTGGTGGAAACACTGAATTGAGTAGGTTTTGAGTGAGATAGAGGAGGGTTTTCTTGGTTTTCACTTTCTGTAGAATTTCAGTTAATAAACTGATTGCATGAAAAGGGAATTGAAGTTCAAAACTTCAATTTATAGATGAAGAGGTGTTAAATCTGATTTAGTTAGCATGGTTGATGCCTTTTCAACTTCCATTGAAATTGAAGTGGCATGAGGTGTTAAATTGAGTGGGAAACTCGAATATTGGATTTTTCCACTTTCAATTTTAAATTCAATTAATTATGATTAGTCAAATTAAATTAAATCAGATTTTTCAAAAAAACAAATTTAATTTAATTTTATAATTTTGAATTTTCAAAAATCCAAAATTCTAATAATCAAATTATCAATTTTGAATAAATTTCAAAATTAAATAAAATTGAATAATTAATTAAACTAATTTTAATTAATTTAATTTAATATCAAATATCAAATATTATATTTTAACTCATCAAATATTTAAATCATTATTTAAATATTTTTAATTCTCCAATTTCGTTTAATTTCGACAAAAATTAAATGTTTTAATTGTATCAAATACAATTAGTAGAAACCCAAATTGAATTTGAAAATTTCAAATTTAAAACCCTAATTTCGAATCTCATCGTTTTAAATTCATTCAATTCACAAATCCAAGATAATTTTATGAGCTAGTAGAGGAATCTTATGAACCTATAGATCATGAGCTCCAACGATTTGCAATTAATTGGTTAAACTCTTTAAACCGAATTAATCACCATTTGTTAACTACCAAAATATATCACTATAGCTTGATAGTTGCACTATCCTCACTGTAGATATATTTCTATCCATTTTAACCATAATCGGTAAGTTGATCATTCACAGGTTGTTCATAAATACATCTTGCTACTTAAGCTCCCACTGATCCTTCATTTAAAAATTGGTTTATAGTCTAACTTATAAACCATGACCCTTTCGATCATAAGAGGGCGGGGCCCTATTGTTCAATGACCAGAAATCAACGCTTAAGAGAACACCCTATCTGCTAACCCTAAGTTGGGTAAGAGTGAATTTCATCTTGCAGAGCTATGTCCCTAGCTATCTATCTGGTCTTATCCTCAAAATGGGAGGCTTATTAAGCAGTGCTGTTGGACTACTCTCACTTATGTAGATCAAAAGATAATCCCGAATAAACAGAAGTTCATAGTTAGCTCATGATTAAGATCGGGTTACCTTAGGTCATTGATTTTGAAAGTCAGTTTTAACAGTAAACAATCGTTATAAAGAAAAGTGACTATTTTGAGGTTTAGTCTTATGCAAACTCATTGAAGAGGATGCCCCCATTCACATATCTCCACAAGAATTATTTTTGGATCACATCATTTGTATCATTATTTAAAATGGGTCGCATCCAATAGTATCACTAGGATGAGATACCCAATCTCATCCATATTATAGATCATTTTGGCTATATACTAAAACTTGATCCTCTTTTATGCTGCCACAGAAAGTTAAAGTATTCATATTATAGCCATGGATTCATTTATTGGATTTTTATAATAGAATGCAATATAAATAACAAATTTTTTTTTAATAAAATACTTAAAAATACATTTATTGATAAACAAAATATGTTAATAATATTTACGAATTGCAAGTTTAGGACATTCTGAATAATCTCCCACTTTAACTAATGCTTCAGTGAAATACAAATATATAATGTTTACAATGTTGAGAAAAATAGAGAGAAAATACAATAAACTAGGGCATCCAAATACCCTTGACATTCTCCCACTTTCCCTAGGTTATGATGCTCGTAGTCCTAGTCTGACTAGGTGGTTCTCGAACACTTTAGCCAAGAGGGCCTTCGTAAAAAGATCAACAAGGTTGTCTTTTGAGGCTATCTTCATGACTATCACGTCTCCTCGATGTACAATTTTTCTAATGAGATGGTACTTTCTTTCGATATGTTTTCCACATTTGTGAATTCTTGGTTCTTGGAATTGGCAACTGCACCACTGTTGTCACAATACAAGGTAATGGGCAGATGCATATTTGGAACTATTTCCAAATCTGGCAGGAACTTGCACAGCCACACTGCTTCTTTAGTTGCTTCACATGTAGCTACATATTCTGTTTGATATTTCTCCACACTATAGCTCCTCCGTTAATAGTGAAAATTGATCATGAAGTAGATTTCCTAAAATCTACATCTGTCTAAAACTCAAAATTAGTGTATCTCGTAAGGATAAAATCCTTAGGCCTATACACAAGCATATAGTCCCTCGTTCTCCAAAGATACTTGAGGATGTTCTTGATAGCAGTCAAATGACTGTCTAGAGTTAGATTGAAACCAGCTGACGATTCCTACTATAAAGCATATGTCAGGACATGTACATAACATAACGTACATCAGACTCCCAACTACTGAAGCATATGGAATTTTTTTCATTTCCTCAACTTCTTGAGGCGTCTTAGGATATTATTCCTTTGACAAATGAATTCCATGTCTAAAAGGTAACATACCTTTTTTGGAATTTTGTATATTATATCTTGACAGCATCTTGTCAATATAAGATGCTTGACATAGTGCTAGGGTTCCATTCTTGCGATTTCAAAAAATTTGGATCCCAACAATGTATGGAGCATCTCTAAAATCTTTCATTTGGAATTGTGATGCTAACCATCTCTTTACGTCAGCAAGGAAAGTTGTCTCATTTCCAATGAGCAAGATATCATAACCATAAAGGACCAGGAAAGCTATAGTTTTGTTGACTATTTTGTATACACAAGGTTCGTCAACATTCTGTTCAAAGCCATAAGACTTGATCGCAGTGTCAAATCTTATATTCTAGGATCTAGAAGCTTGTTTTAACCCATAAATTGATCTTTTAAGCATAAGAACCTTTTGTTCTTGACCCTGTTTAATGAACCTTTTTGGTTCTTGACATCCATTTGTCATATTTCATAGTCATAATATGTGGCAATGGATAAAAGTATTCTTATTGATTTTATCATGGCAACAGGAGAGAAGGTTTCTTCATAGTCAACCCCCTCCCTTTGTGCAAAACCTTTTGCCACAAGTCTGACTTTATAGGTTTTTACATAGCCAGTTTGGTCTTGTTTTCTCTTGTAGGTCCATTTACAACTTATAGATTTAACCCCATGTAGTTGATCAATAAGTTCCCAGACAGAATTGAAGTACACCTACTCCATTTCTACGTCCATGGCTTTTATCCGTTGTTCCCTATCAACATCATCCATTACTTGTTTAAAGGTTAATGGATCCTGTAGGCCATCAACAGGTATGATGTTTTGAGTTTCTATTAAACCCATGTAGAGTTTAGGATCATGAACAATCCTCCCACTACGTCGAGGCATTCTCAACTCTTGAGAAGGATGTGATGGGGCAACAACTGTTGTTGATGGACCCGTTTGATCAACAACTTTTGTTGATTTGTTTGTAGTATCTTTGGTCATTTCATTCAATACTAGTTTACTGCGAGGTTGATGATTTCTAATATGATCTTCCTCCAAGAATGTAGCATTTTTTGATACAGATATTTTACTTCTTGAGGATCATAGAACAATCCACTTTTTGTTTCCTTAGGGTATCCTATAAATAAGCATAATTTTGAACGTTGTTCTAATTTCGTAGGATTTTACACCAATACGTGTGCTAGACATCTCTAGTTTCAGAAGTGACATAAACTACTTTTACATCATCTTCATAACTCATACGGTGTTTCTAAAACATTTTTTGAGGGAGCCATGTTCAGAATATATACAGCAGTCTATACTGCATACCCCCAAAAAGATTGAGGTAACTGAACATAACTCATCATCAAATGAACCATATCTAACAAGGTTCGACTTTTCCTTTCTGCAACACCATTTTGTTGTGGTGTTCCAAGTGTTGTGAGTTGAGATTGAATTCCATGATCTACTAAATAGTTCTGGAATTGTAAATCCATATACTCACTACCTCGATCTGATCGAAGTGTTTTAATTCTTTTATCTAATAAGTTTTCAACTTTTGTCTTAAATTCTCTGAACTTTTCGAGAGTTTCAGACTTGTGACTCATTAAGTAAATATAGTCATATCTTGAATGGTTAGTCATAAACAAAATTGACGAAATATTCATATTCACCTCGAGCTTTTACATTAATCGGACCACGAAGGTGTGAATGTATAAGTTTTAGGGGTTCTTTGGCACGAAGATCTTTTCCAGAAAAATATTTTTTAGTCATTTTTCCTTCAAAACATGATTCACACAGAGGTAAAGAACGGTCTTGTAACTGATTTAGATGACCATGGTTAACTAATCTCTCAATCTTGTTGAGATTTATGTGACTAAGTTTGAGATACCAAATATAGGCGTTTGGAGAATTTTTTCGCCTTTTATTTTGAGTTTCTACCGTTTTAAACAT
>NC_052355.1:38686857-38689932 GCF_009727055.1 Benincasa hispida | reverse complement strand
AGTAAGGAGATGAAGATTACTAAATTTCCTTCTTCTCACGGCAATTTTTTTTTATGTCTGGATAGTCAGAGTGAAAAAGGGGAAAAAAAAAAAAATGGGAATAACAAAAAAAAATAAAAAAAAAAAAAAACAAAAAAAACATCTTAGTCATAGTTTGCATTTTCTGATTCCCACTGGCTTCTTTTATATAAAACGAGATTGGATCCCGGACAGGGCATAATGGGACTTCTGTGATATCTGGTTTTAAATACATACAAGTTATTCTTCAAGTCTAGAAAAACAAATATATGAACACCCCTCTTGAAAAATACGAACACATTCATTAAATTTCAAAAACAGATACTTGGTATCACATATCTTAATTCTATGTAGAATCAAGGTATGGAGACCAAGTTTTCTCTTTTTACATAATAATACATTCTTTAACAAAATAAAAGATTCTCCAAATATAACCTTGAATGTCTCCCACTGCTCAGTGCCCTGGAGGACGACTCTCTCGTTCCCCACGCCATTGATAAGTCATTTCTGTGTTCCAAGTGTTGAGTCCAAAAACTAGTTTCCTATAGAAAAGTTCAAACATGGTTAGCGGTGCCTGAATCTAATATCCAGGTTAAGTGAAAAATTTTCATTTAGTATGTTTCAACTACAAGTAAATCTGATTTACCTTGTTTATCCTTTTCAGCTCTCTTTTCAGCCAAATATTTCGGCCAGTTTCGCTTCCAATGCCCGTCCTCTCTATAATGGAAATACTTTCCTTTAGGAGCCTTTGTTTTAACAGGAGGTTTCTTCTTCCCTTTTTCCTTTTTTTTCTTCTGGATACTTTTATCTTTAGAAGATGAAGGGCCAGACTTCTTTTTATCTAAAGGCTTCGTTCCTGAAGGCAATCCCTTCAAAAAAATTTCTTATGTGAAACAACATTTGTTTCAATTTCTTTTAACTTCATCATTGATTGGTAAGTCTAAAGTTCATTTAATAAAGTAGTAAGATTGTAATCAAATCTTATTCATTACGGTATTAGTTCGGAAGGTTAAAAAGCTCTTTGGAAGAGACTCCAAGATCATACTGACTCGACTAGTTTCATCTATGGTAGCCTCGTGAGCTTCTGAGATGTTAAAGTGAATCATCATGTTTAGGATATGCTCCCTAACATTGGTTCCATCTTTCATACGTGAGTTATAAACATATTTTATAGCCTCATGTCGCACAGAAGATGATGGTTGCTTGAACATTTCTTGCAATGACGCCATAATTTACCGGGCAGTGGGCATGGCTTCATGTTTCTTGTTGAGCACATCAATCATGCTCGCCGAGATATAGGCTCTCGCCTTCTCATTCGCCTTCACCCATCTTGTTGGGGTTGATGCCCTAAATCTCGTAGGGTCCTATCGTTTGTAAATGTATTGAACAAACTCATTGTCTCTTTAATAAAATATATGATATTTTTGTTGGGATTGGTGTCCTAATTCTCCCGAAGTCTCGTTGTTTTGTAAAGATACACATTGTTCAATGAATAAAATAAGTATTATTTAATTCTGACATTTACTCATATCCAATAAACAAAGCTCATTGGTTATCTTATGTGAACTTAAGCATGTATATGTGATATACAAGTGGATCATGCCTTAAGTGATAACCTAAATTGGTCTGTAGTATAAGGATTAAGGTGATATACCTGATCCTGGTGACACTACGAATACGACCCACTTTATAGAAGTTTGCAAGTATTGTAAACTACTACAGATGGTAGATCCTGACCATTTGTGTGGAGACGTGGAGAGGGGGTGTCCTATACAAAGAGTTTGTATAAGACCTGGACTACGAGATGACTAGACTCTGTATATAACACCGGGGATACTAGAGACTTCCTTCTCACCTAAACGACCATAGGTGACACGACTTCAATCCTGAGAGTTTTGTGAACTCCTGCCTTTGAGGTCGATCCTTTGATTAGTATGGATGAGAGTGGCTAGATTACCAACTCAACATGCCTACTTTTCTGGGGACTTGTTTGATCTGGGAGCTGGGAACTCAATCCACAATATGGAATTCACTTCTTTCTCGAAGCAGGGATAAGTAGAGAGATTGCTCCCTTAAAGGCTGATTCCAGGGCTTGAACATAGTGGCCACAACTTCTCTTTGGAAAAGAAGACTCAGTCATAGTAGGACTATGATTTATGTTCATTAGAGAGATCAATGGTACTTAAGGAGACAGATGTAACTACAGGGGCATAACGGTTATTGGCCCAGCTATACTTACGAGCGATCTATGAAGGTTGTCGTATTGTTGATTAGTTAAGATGGACACATAATATATCTGTAATGAGGAGAGTTCAGCTCTCGGTGTTTAGTGGAGTGCCTGGCAGTTAATGGAAGGTGGATCCCATGACTAAAGAGTTTATTCAGTTATTCACGTACCGTTGGAGCTTCAGATCTACAGGTCCCTGAGGTCCCCTTGGTAGCTTGGATTCATGTTGAAGGATTAGTTCTTGGTGTTGATTTGAAATGTTCAAATTGACAAGAGGTATTTTTATTATATGTGATATAATCGGTATGATGTATGAGATATATCTAATGGAGGATTGATGTAAATGAGATTTACATTAAGTACCATAAAATAGAAAAAGAACTATGGTTTATATGTTTCATGAGATGAAATATTAAAACTATAGGTTATAAATATAGTATAATAAGTTGGTTTCATTTATGTTTATAATAATATTAATTATTAGATAATTAATACTTTTTCTTTTAAATAACCGAAGTAGTGGGTAGTTATTGATTATGGTAAACACGAGTTTATAAGGAAATCGATTTCCTATTTTGAAAAAGAGTTTTTACAGAAGTTTTCAAAAAAGTTTGAAAAGAATTTGAGTTTTCTCTCTGGCGAAAAGAAACTCAGGAAGTCGTCAAGTAAATACAGATTTACTAAACGACGGCTGGGCTAGGTAAACGATCGTGCAAGTGCTAGCTAAACGATCGTGCAATGTTTACTAAACGATCGCATAGCTTTACTAGACGATTATTGGCCCAAGGTAAACGATCGTGTAGAATTGACCGAGCTAAACGATCGCATAG
>NC_052355.1:38674629-38683519 GCF_009727055.1 Benincasa hispida | reverse complement strand
TCATTATATAACACTGTTCATAATAGGGACTTACATTTCACCAGGATGACCATAGGTAACATGACCTGAATCCTGAGTGAGTTGTGAACTCCTGCCTATGAAGGCGATCCTTTGATTTGTATGGGTGAGAGTGGTCAGATCGTCGACTCAACAAGCCTACCGTTTTGAGGATTCATCTTATTGGGGAGCTGAGAACACAGCTACACAAGAAGAAATTCACTCCTTCCCCAAGGTCAGGGTAAGTAGATAAGTTGTTCCCTCAAGGGTTGATTCCGGGGTTTGAACAATGTGGTGTCACACCTTCTCTTGGCCTGAGAAGGATTAGTCATAGTTGGACTATGATCTATTGTTCATTAGAGGGATCAGTGGTACTTAAGGAGTTAGATGTAACTATAGGGGCAAAACGGTAATGCCTAACTGTACTTACGAGCAATTGTGAAGGGTCATCGTACTGTTGATTGATTATATCCAATGGACACAGAAATATAGTTGTAGTGCGAAGAATGCAGTTACCGGTCTTTAGTGGAGTGCCCGACAGTTAAAGGATGACAAATATTTTAATTAAAGAGTTTGATTAAATATTCATGTACCGTTGGAGCTTCAAGCTACAGGTCCATGAGGTCTCCTTGGTAGCTCAATAGGATAAAATGAGAATTAGTTTTTTGAATAATTTGAATTCTTCAAATTAATAGAGGGATTTAATTATATATGATAAAATTAAGTTATTTTAATTATATGTGATATAATTATTATAATGTATTTGATACATTGTAGCTTAATTGAGAGGAAATAAATATTCGAATATGATTCAAATATTATTAATATGAATTGGATTCATAATTGTTAAATTTAATATAAATATGATTTATATTAAATGTTGTATAAGAGAGAAAAGAAACTATAGGTTATATTGTATGTGATACAATATTAAAACTATAAGTTATATGTTATATTTGATATAACATATAATTATATATATATATACACACTATATGATAAGTTAGTTATCATATATATATTAAATATCATTTTTTAAAAATAAAAATGAGGTAGGGACTTACAACTCCCTCCCCCTCTTTTCTCTCCACCTACACAAGTGGGTGGTTGTTATATTTTAGCTTTTTGAAAAAGGAGAGGGTTTCCTCTTGTTTGATTGGCTTCTTGGTCAAAAGAGAAAGGCAGAAGAGTTCTATGAGTTTTTGATTTTTTGTTATGTGAACGGTCTTCAAAAAACTTCTTCCCTCTCTTACAAAACGCTTACCTCAATCCAAAATAGTCAGAGTCCATCACTCCTGGGTTCTCTACCTGAGAAATACCTGAGGATGCTATATGGTAGTGTTCATGCTCGTAATCAAGGTTTTCTTGAAGAAGTCTTCATGGCGTTCATTACTGTTCGGGGGATTCTTAAAGAAAAGTCTTCAAAGGTAAGGTTTCTAAACCTATTTATAGCAACTGATAGTTTATGTAAATGCATATCTTGTTCATGATTTACTGTAAAATTTATATTAAATGAAAATTGGGATTTGGGATAATCTTTATTCCACTCACGGTTCCTTTCAATTTTGGGATCCTTTGCATCTATCATAAACTTCCCAAACATTTGGTTAGTATTTGAACTGAGAAGAGGAGGACATTCCTCTATTAAAACAAACCTCAAGTCATCAACCACTAATATTGTATTTATATTCGATTTCCAATTAGAGTAACCTTCTCCGTTGAATTTGTCTGAAGCAAGAAGTTGTATAATCGAGTTTGACATTGCTGAAAAATAAACAAATTCTATTAAACTTATGCATTTAAACCCAATTTTAGCAAAAGGTAATATAGTACACATATTTCTTTATTTATTTGCAACGATACTTTATTGAGTCAGAATAGATGCTACCGAAGGACAGTCAAATATTCTATTCTTTCACTAAAGCAAGATAATCTTGACCAAATACTATATCCATAATAACTCTTATTCCTATAGTTGTTTGGTTACCGTTTTCGGTCAAGAACTTTACTAACATTTAGTAACTCTTGTAAGTGTGACCCGCCATTTTTAGATCTTATAGAACAATATGAACATGCCCCTGAAATAGAAGACAATGTTCAAGACGGAACTATAAGACCCTCTTCATTTCTGAAGCTTGGGTTGTTCCGAATCCTATGTTACAACTCTCTGAAGGGATTGTCGCGGTTAACAACTAGCTAGTGCCACCTTAATGATAGCAGGCGTAACATAGGAATCTCACCGTTCAAACTAATAGAGGAGACCGTAGGATATGGTGACACATTTTCTTCACCCATGTACTAGAACTACTTCTACCTTCACCTTGTTATTGACCTATGCAAACACTTTCGAAATGGAGCAGTCGCGGTAAAAGCGACACAAAGCTAAGCATGGATTTCACGGTGTGAACTCTTAGGAACGTGAGAGCTAAAAATGATATATTGAATATATTGTTAATCTCCCACTAAAGTGTTCTAAATGTTTGGGTATTCTTTTACTTAGGTATATTGCGGCTAATTTTAAAAACCTAAATTTATATGATTTTATCAAAGTATAACGTTTATATTTGGATTGTAAAAAACCCTTTTTCAAAATCGGAAACCGATTTCCTTTTAAACTCACGGTTACCATGATCAATAACCACCCACTATATTTGGTTATTTAAAAGAAAAAGTATTAATTATCTATTAATATTATTATAAACATAAATGATAACCAACTTATCATACTATATTTATAACATATAGTTTTAATATTTCATCTCATGAAACATATAAATCATAGTTCTTTTCCTATTCCATGGTACTTAATGTAAATCTCATTTACATCAATCCTCCACTAGATGTATCTTATACATCATACTGATTATATCATATATAATCAAAATACCTCTTGTCAATTTGAACATTTCAAATTAACACCAAGAACTTGATCCTTCAACATGAATCCAAGCTACCAAGGGACCTCATGGACCTGTAGATCCGAAGTTCCAACGATACGTGAATAACTGACTAAACTCTTTAGTCACGGGATCCACCATCCGTTAACTGCCAAGCACTCCACTAAAGACCAACAAATGAACTCTCCTTACTACAGATATATTATATGTCCATCTTAACCAATCAACAGTGCGACAACCCTTCACAGATCGCTCGTAAGTACAGCTAGGCCAATAACCATTATGCCCCTGTAGTTACATCTGTCTCCTTAAGTAGCACTGGTCCATCTAATGAACATAAATCATAGTCCTACTATGACTGAGTCTTCTCTTCCAAAGAGAAGTTGTGGCCACTATGTTCAAGCCCCGGAATCAGCCCTTAAGGGAGCAATCTCTCTACTTATCCCTACTTCGGGAAAGGAGTGAATTCCATATTGTGGATTAAGTTCCCAGCTCTCAGATCAGACAAGTCCCCAAAAAGGTAGGCATGTTGAGTTGGCAATCTGGCTACTTTCACCCATACTAATCAAAGGACCGCCCTCAAAGGCAGGAGTTCACAAAACACTCAGGATTGAGGTCGTGTCACCTATGGTAGTTTAGGTGAGATGCAAGTCTCTAGTATCAACGGCATTATATACAGAGTCTAGTCATCTTGTGGTCCAGGTATTATAAAAACTCTTGTATAGGACACCCTAGCTTCACGTTTTCACACGAATGGTCAGGATCTACCATTTGTAGTAGTTTACAACACTTGCAAACCTCTACAACGCGGGTCATATCCGTAGTGTCACCAGGATTAGTTATCCCACCTTAATTCTTATACTACAGACCGATTTAGGTTATCACTTAAGACATGATCCACTTGTATATCATATATACATGCTTAAGTTCACATAAGATAACCAAGGAGCTTTGTTTATTGGATATGAGTAAATGCCAGAAATAAATAACACTTATTTTATTCATTGAACAATTTGTATCTTTACAAAACAACAAGACTCCAGAAGAATTAGGACACCAATCCCAACACTTTCTCTGTCGAAGTTTGGCAGATATTAACATGAGATTCAGTAGTTTATTTCAAAAAGAAAAAGAGAGAGACAATGAACCTCAAATTTAAATAAAATAAGATGTAAATTATCTACTAATCTATACTTAAATATGAAGGGATTAAGTCTTTTTATAGATACCTATATGAGCTTATAGTTCAACTAAGGTATATATTGTAAAAAAAAAAACAAAATCTCAGTATTTCAATGTTGCTTCTAGATTTTGTAATATTATTTGCTTTTCTTTTCTCTTTTTTAAATACATAGAGTGCGGGAATCGAGCCTCTAACCTCGAGATTTATAATACAAATATTATGTCAGTTGAGCTATGCTCATTTTGTTATTTTAAAAATTATGGAAAGACTATTACATGCAAAAAAAAAAAAAAAAAACAAAAAATTTAAGCTTTTTTAATAATTAAGAGAACTTACAAATGAGATTGTATAGATGTTTTTTTTTTTTTTTTTTTTTTTTTTACAATATGTAAGATGCGAGGGTTCGAACCTCAAACCTTGTAGTTAATAGTATAAGTTCATGTTAGTTGAGTCATGTTCATGTTGGCTAAAATTTTTGTAGATGTGAATATAAAGTAAAAAAAAAACACTCTTTTGAGTTTTTTTGCAGCTTAATTAAGAAAGATTTATCCCAACTTTCTAATGTTGTTTGACTTTATTTTATTTATCTGTTCTGTTCATTTATTGTAATTGCAAAAAAAAAAATAATAAATAAAATTGAATACTACGTATTTTTGTTCTCGTACTTTTAGTTTTGGTTCATTTTGATGCCTATACTCCCAAGTTTGATTCAATTGTTAGTCCTTATACTTTCAAAATGTTCATTTTAATTCTATTACTTTCAACTTTGGTTCATTTTAATCTTTCAACTTTCATAAAATGACTATTTTGATCCTTTAAAAATGAATTAAAAATGAGAATGAAGTAACCAAAAATGGTTACTTTTTGAAAATGCAAGGACGATAACGAACAATTTGAAATTATCGAGACTAAAATAAACTGAAGTTGAAAGTATAGGGACCAAAATGAACAATTTGAAATTATAGAGCTAAAATGAACTAAAACAAAAAATATAATGACCAAAATAGTATTTAAACCAAAAAATAACAATAAATTAGAATGAGTTTAGATTCACGGTAATTATAATTTGTACTCCCTCCTCGGTTCAATTCTCCGTCTCTGTAATTATTCTACCAGACGAATAATAATAAAAAAACCATGCTTAACACAGCAAACATACACGACTCTAAACCAAAACCATTACTTATGCGAATGCATCAATTCCTTTAAAACTAACCTAAACAAATAAAACTATAAAGTATGGGTTTTTATATATTCTCACAAACCATGAACACAATTTATTGGACAAACCATAAAAAAATATATATATATCGAAAGTACACTCAGAATGCAAAATAGAAGACCAAATATATTAGTGCTAAACACATCTTCGTCTTTTTTTTTTTTTCCCTTTGTGGGAAGGAAATGTCAGACAACATCATTAATTTCATGTGTTAGTTAGATATCTAAAAATGAAAATGTCTAGATATCACATATTCGAAGTGCCAAAATTTTCAAGAATCAATGATCAAAGTTGCAAATAAAATAAAAGAGTTGACAAGAAGGAACACAATGGAAGCAAAGAAAAGCAGTTGAGGAACAGAAAGGGCCAAAGGGAAGAGCACAAGGAGGCAGCTTCACAAAAGTTTATTAAAAATATATGAAAATTCAACCTCGATATCTCGAATTTAGGAGAATACCAATGAATATCAAAAAGCATACATAAAAGTATTAACAACTTGAGTCAAAAGTATATAAAACTAAAATTGTTGTTACCCTTTTTCTCTCTCGAAATATATCATTGTCATATAATAAACAACATTATTCACTAAATTAATTTTGATGTAACAGTTGTTACGGAATTTAATGGGATGATATTATAAATAATGTCATTATGCATTCAATTTTTATACATCGTTATGTTAGTTTTCACACATCATTTTGAATAGAAAAAATCTCTAGAGTAATTTTGGAACAATATCAAAGTTCAAGAGTTTAAAATGAAACTAATTTTTTCAAGATTATGGACTTAATTGAACATCTCCTAAAGTTTATAGATATTTTGTATAATTTAACAAGTTATTTTATGATTTTAATCTTTTTTCGTTGATTTTTTTTATAGATGATATTGAACCTTTCGCCTTAAAAAATAAGGAATTATATATTAAGAGAGAGGGTATTTTAAAAAATAGAAAAATAAGGGAAACTATTTACTTAAAATTAGAAAGATTTTAATATTCTTTATTTGAGGCTGATAGAGGTTGATAGAAGTCTATTAATATTATCAATGAATAAAAAACTAATATAAATATATCAATATTTATCCGTATTTTTCTTTTACTATTTCTATAAATAGTTTTGACGTTTTTTCTATAGAAATTTTATATATATATATATTATATATATAGCTCAACATTGGGGTTGCTAACCTTGGAGGTAACAACAAATGGGGTGCCTCCATGACAGCTGTGTGCCACAACAGAAGTTCTTTCTAAATTTTTTTAGGTATTTGAGAGCCAATGGGAATTGAAAGAGGGGCAAACCAATATTGGTTCTTGCATTATGTCAAATCAAAACCCAACACATATCATTATCATCATGGGTGATTCAATTTAAGCCTTGTGTTTTCTATTAGCCCTTCTCTTACTTGTGGTTTCTTTTTCTTTTTCTTTTTCTTTTTCTTTTTCTAGGAAAGATTCTAGGGTTTTCCAAAAAAAAAACATGTCATCATTTTTCAAGATTATTGGTCACTCAATTGTTTTTTGTCTATGTATTTGGCCCATGAATCAATATGGTAGTAGTATTCAAAGCTTGTAAAAAAGGAATGGTGCTTATTTTATTTAAAATATATTAATACTTCTATGTATGAATTTTAAAATATTTATATTAACTAGAGTAATGTTCATTATCATTTCTGATTCATTTCCACTACCATTAGGTTGGTTAGTGGCCAAATAGGTAACTTGTGAGTATGAAAAAATATATTTTAAATCATGTGTTTTTTGTTTTTATAGTTGAAAATTACTTAACGTAAGATGAATTATACTCTTATGCAATAATAAGTTTTAAAAATAAAAATATGTCAAATTGAATGGAGATAAGTTTTAGTGAGAACGGAAAGTAATATAAAATTAGTGTGTATAATTTATTTTGTTGTCATCTTTTGATTTTGTGTACTAAAAGATGTGAACCATGATTCATTAATAAAACTAACTTGTCGCTATGTAATTCATGTTCTCGGTATAAAAAGAAATCTAATATGAAAAGATAGTTGCGAATAAGGTGAAAATGACACTATTATTAATTTAATGTTATAGTTTTTTTATGTTACAAGAGGAAGAAAAAACTTTAATGTTGATGTTCTTGATAGATTAGAAAGCATCTGAGCAAATCACACTTCATTGTTTATTTTTACACTATTTTTGTTAGCTTATTTTGGTTGTCATCCTCATATTCTGCATTAATAATGAACAATAAAAACATATTATTATTTTTCTCTATTAAAATTATAAATTGTTCAAAAATCTTTTGATTTCTAGAAATTTAGTGTCTAAATTTTTAATTTTTATATTTGCAAATTTAGTTTCTAGACAAAGTATTATTTTTCTTTGGTTATATTTGCGTTGTCATAAAGATGGGAGAGGGAATAACTATGGAGGGAGGGAGGGAGAGGAGATGGGATGAGAAGAGGGAGGTGAGAGAAATATGTTATATTTTTTCAATAAAAAAATATCATCTCAATATTGTTTTTTTTTTTTTTCTTTTTCTTTGTTAACATACATTTTTGCCTTAGTATTTAAGTTTTGTTTTATTTTATATTATCTATTTTCATTTATCTCAATTTCGTTTATATTCTTTCAATAAATCTTAATATTAGTGTAGCGTATATGGACTAAACTTAAACAATTAAAAATATATAACGACTCAAATGGAATGAAACTCAAAATATATATTTTTTTTTAAAGGAAACTTAAAATATTGGAACCAAAACAATGTTTTAACTTAAGTTTTATTTTTTTTAAAAAATCATAATTAGTGTAGAAAATGGAAATAAGGACCTCTTACACCTATTTTTTCAATACACAATAATTAAAATGGTCGAATTAAAATCGGAGAATAAATGCATATATTTTTAAGAATTCAACGTAAAAATATAATTTTGTTCCTATTCACACGAGATTTCATGAGAAATTTAATTCGTAGAATTTGAACTTTGTATTTGTATTCATTTCTTAATATAGTTAATACAATCTTTAAGACATAATCCTTTAAAGCTTTCTAAAAAAAAAAAAAAAAAAAATTAACCTTTGAGCTTGTTGATCTTCCTAGATGATCGGTCTTTGGGCTTGTTGGTCTTTTTGGAGGACTGACCTTTGGGCTTATTAATCTTGTTTGATAAGTTGGATCAGCCTCTAGCTTGTTAATCATCTTAGAGGATCGACCTTTGTGCTTGCTGATCAGTTTGGGTCGATCTCTAGCTTGTTGATCTACTTAGATCGGCCTTTGGAGCTTATGACTTCAGGAACTTTAGAAGAGTTGTGTTCTTTATAGCTTTAGGCTTGAGAGGAATTGTATTCTTCAGATCTTTAGATCTTGTAGGGAGTTGTATTCTTCAAATCTTAAGAGTTTGAGAGGAGTTGTATTCTTCATATCTTCAAAGCTTGTAAGGAGTTATATTCTTAAGGTCTTCAGAGCTTTAAAGTTTAGATCTTCAGAATTTGAAAGCTTTAGAGCTTCAGTATTCAAAGCTTGATAGAAGTTATACTCTTCAGATCTTCAGGACTTCAATCTTTGGAACTTCAGATCTTCAGAGAGCTTTGGTCTTCTGTTCTTC
>NC_052355.1:38669055-38673554 GCF_009727055.1 Benincasa hispida | reverse complement strand
CGAAATCGACAATTAAAGAACACAAAAAGGAACGTAGAGTAGGGAAAATCAACACACAGATATACGTGGTTCACTAACAGTGTGTTAGCTACGTCCACGGGCAGAGGGAGAACAATATTATTTCGAGAGAATGTTTTCAGAATCACATCAAGAACGGTGCCTCTAGGTTAGAGAGTTTATATATCGCATTGCTCTAAACCCTAGAGTCAAAAAATGTAAATAACTGCAAATAAATAAATATGTTGAATACAAAATCTGAATAGGTTGTTCAGACCCCCGTACTAGGTTGTTCGAAGTGCCAGCAAACAGATCCAAGACATTTCAACATGAATAGTGTTGCAACGTTCAAGGGTGGCATTGCAACGCTGCCTGGACATAAGCTCCACTGGATTGGTAGTAGCTGGACCTTCTTCACTTTTTTCTTCAATTACATCTTAATTTCAACTCTAATGGCTCCAAATAAATTACAGACTCTTGAACACACATATAAGTTCATCAATCAAGAGCCAATTACAAATTTAACAAAGGAATCAAAGAGAATTTTAATAGAAATCTCAGAAAACTATATCAATGCATCATTTTCATATATCTCATGAAAAAACACCCACCAAGCCAAAACTAAACTAAATTGAATGCTTAACTGATGCTCTAATACCAATTGTTAGAGTTAGAAAACATACCGCTGAAGAAAAACGGATCATTAAGCATTCTAATCATTAAATTTGGCTTTGAATTAAGCATGCTCATAAACTATCAATAGGGTTTTAAGTCATACATTTGAAGAAACACTTGAAGCTCGAATTCCAATTGCAATTCCTTTTCAATTCAGCTGGTGAACCACCTCAAGGCCTTTTCTACTATCCTCTTTGTACCTTGGATTGAGTTGTGGAACTCAAAATAAGATTGGATTAAGGGAATTTGGAGGAAACAACACTGGTTTACAACAGCCTAAAGAACTCTTCTTCAAGAGAGATTTTGAGCCAAAATCAACCCTTTTGCATGCTCAATTCCACTAAGATTCTTCAAAGTATATATTGCATGACAATAATGCACGAACAATTACTGCATGAATCGCAACTCATGCTTGGAGTAATGACTGAATTAGGTGAGTGGAAAGTGTATAAGCAAGTTGGAAATGGCAATGGGAAAATCCTAACTTTTCCATTTCCAATTTTCTTCTCTTTTTTTCTTTTAATTTGAAAATTTTCAAATTAAAACTTAATTTTAGAATCCCTATTTATGAATTTAATATTTAAATCATATTTAAATATTAACTGATTCTCCAATTTCGTTTAATTCCAAAATTAAATGTGTAATTATATCACATATAATTACTGATTCCTTTAATTCTAATTCGAACGTTTCAAATTAACTTATCACGCTACTCTAAGGCTAATCCATTTGTAAGCTAGTAGGGGGACCTCGTGGACCTACAGATCATGGGTTTCAACAATTCGAGATTAATTGGTTAAACTCTTTACACCGAATTAACCCTCATTCGTTAACTACTGGGTCACTCCACTAAAGCCTAAAGTTGCACTTTCCTCACTACAGATATATTGTGTCCACTCGATATAACCATGATTAGTAAGTTAATCCTTCAGAGGTTGTTCGTAATAATGGCTGGGTCAAATGATTGCTTTACCCCCGAGATTACTTCTTATTCCTTAAGTCCCACTAATTCTCTAATAAACAATGTATTATTTAAAACTGACTATTTTAAAGCGATGACCTAGGTAACTTGACCTTAATTCTGAGCTAACTATGAACTCCTATTTATTCGGGATTATACTTAGATTTGCATAGGTGAGGGTTGACTCAACAGCGCCGACTCAATAAACCTCCATTTCACGGGTAAGACTGGGTAGATAACTGAAAAAATAGGGTGTAGGACGGAATTCACTCTTACCCGTTTTTTAGGGATAGTAGAGAGGTTGTTCCCTTGTTTAAGACCCGGAGTCAGCACTTAAGGGAACAACCTCTCTACTATCCCTAAAAAACGGGTAGGAGTGAATTCCGTCCTGCACCCTATTTTTCCAGCTATCTACCCAGTCTTACCCCTGAAATGGAGGTTTATTGAGTCGGCGTTGTTGAGTCAACCCTCACCTATGCAAATCTAAGTATAATCCCGAATAAATAGGAGTTCATAGTTAGCTCAGAATTAAGGTCAAGTTACCTAGGTCATCGCTTTAAAATAGTCAGTTTTAAATAATAAACAATGTTATAAAGTAAGAATGACTTATTTCGTGGTTCGATCTTGTACAAACTCATTGCACAGGACGTTCGCACTCCTCGTGTCATTACATGTATGAATCAAGATCACTTCGTTTGTAGCATTTCACAACTCTTTGTAACAACTATAAAGTGGGTTGCATCCAATAGTGTTACCAGAATAAGGCACCCAACCTTATTCATATACTATAGACCATTTTGACTATTTACTCGAACCTGATCCACTTTTATGTCTCCTCATAAAGTTTAACTACTCATGTAATAGTCATGGATCTTTTAGTTTATTGTATTGATTTATTTCTGAAAACAAAATAAGCAATCATCATCATTAATAACAATTTTCAGTTGAGACTTTCGAATAGTTTAATTGCAAAACCACGCAGTTTTAGAACTAAAACTAACAAACTCTAATTGGACTAAAACTTCAGTAGACATATAATACTAGTTTTTGAGTTTTACGAGAAAAACAAATAAATAGGGCATCACATACCATGGGTTTTTCTCCCACTGCCTAGTTATATACCTTTATAGTTCCTAGTCTTATTCAGGGAAAGCATTTTCAAACACTTCAGCGTAGAGAATCGATGTAAACACGTTAGTAATCAATGAATTCTTATTAAACGTCTATAGGAATGCATCTTAATTTCACAACTCTTTTTCTAATGAATGGTAGGGAAGTTATACCATTCCCCCACTACATCAAGTACTCTGCAACTCTTTGAGTAAGTGATCGATTGACCTGTAATGCACACACTCTTTTCGTACAATGATCCAGTATTTTAATCATAACTCTTTACTGATATACGTAAACTTTTATGGAAACAAATAATACATAGTGATCTCGGTATACTTTTTTTTAGAAATTTGGCTGTTTGTTCAACACAAACACTTCATTTTCATGTTTCATATAGAAAAATTCTTTTTGGCTTGTCTACAGTAACGCGTGTCTTTCAAACAATATTCAGACACTTTAAGGTTTCAATTTAACTACTTGATATCGATCTCTTTAATTTCTGACTATGTAACAACTTTACATTACAAAACTTTATATGAGTTCTCCAAACTCATATGGATTTTCAAAAAAATACTAAAATTGAAATGATGTAAAAAAAAAATTAAGACAACTAATGTAAAAGTTTTTACTTGATTTCACTGTTCTTTATAAATAGTTGTAGAGAAATCTCAAACTACTATACTTATTACTTTGATTCTCATCGAAGTATTTCGGGTTTTTATTTTTACATAATCGAGTTTGGTACACTTTGAACTTTTCGATCATAAATCACTTATACTCGATCTTCGTTCAGATTTTTTAAACTCTGTACACAACTTTACATATCAATAAACAGCTTTTATGAGTTCTCCATACTCATAGAAATTTCAGAGAAATACTAAAATTAAAATTACCAGACATACTACACCTAGTGTCGCAATTTCTTTACTTCCGGATTCTCACACACATGTTCTATCAAACGTCCCTAAGAATCTCAAGCTTTCTATACCCTTATTAACTTGCCATCCACACCTCAGAATATTCATTGGTTTTATTTTACTAATCAGTTTTGTACACTTTGAATCTTTTCATAAGTGTTTAAACATTAATCCTTAGGTTAAATAACTACTTTGCCTTTATTGATTTTCTAGCTCGTTTTACAATTAAATTGCAATGGTTTTTTATTAGGTACTTGTTCTAGACAAGAGTTGCTCTTGGGCAATAGAACACATAACTTTGCTAATGTTTGGAACTTTCCATTTATACACAAAAGTTTTATATGCAGTATGTTCTGTTTACCAAAGATATAATACAAAAAGAAATCTATGCTTTATCTTCCACAGCAAATTTCCCACTGGTTTAGCTTGATACAGCAATTGATATATAGGAATAGTTTCCCTTTTGTTTGCTTCTGCTGCTCTTTTTCTGCAAGGTATTTGAGATGGCAGTTCTCTTTGTCCAGTGTCTTCTTGTTGCATGTGGAAAATTTTCTTTAACTCTTTACCTGTCAAGAAGAGAAATATCATGAGCTTTTTTGGGAACGTTCTCTTTCTCAATAGTAGTGCATTTACTTCTTGGTTCCCCTCAGACTTTTTTCTTCTCATCATAGTTTAGTACGATACTAGCTCATTTAGACAGAGTAATCAGTTATATTCTACTTTATTCACATGAAAGTGCCGTTCGTTCGCAGCACTGCAAGAACTCTCGAAAGGATTTCAATGAATACCAACTTGACTCTCTCGGTCAACCCGGACATACACAATTTATATCTGCC
>NC_052355.1:38667804-38668955 GCF_009727055.1 Benincasa hispida | reverse complement strand
CAAAGAGAAGATTGAATATATATATTTTTTTTAACGAAGACACTTTTTTATGCCTCCAACTTGTTTAGTCTTGTGCAAAGTAGTATGTCTTTTTCAATTTACTGTATCACCTCCTGACTAGGGATATCTTAAATTTATTGCTCTGCCCTTAATTTGTTGGGATGCTCCCAGTAATGATGAAAATCTTCAGTTTTGAGTTTCACTTGTCATCGAGGATGAACATTATCAATTTTTTAATGCCACAGTCAGACGGTTGTGGCACCCCTGTTTTTGTGATAATATTTTATGGACTGAATTTAAATTTCTTTAAGTTGCCTATATATTCTTAAAGTAAGGGATCAAGTCATAACTTAGTTCTTTTTTTTTTTTTTTTGTCGTTCACCTTTTAAGTTCATATGGGCCAAGAGAAATATGCAGTTTAGGCTCTTGCGATAAGGATCTATTACATTTGTATTTCAGAAGTTTTTACTTTCATCATGGCTTCGATCCTTTTCTTCATTTGTAAGATTCATTAATATGATGAGTTTTGGCTTAACCGTTAAGGAACCTTCTATGCTTATGGCAATAGACAACTTTTTCTCCATGAGTGAAGGGACAAGACTGTGAATTTTATCATCATTGTTTGCTTCAAGAAATGGTTTTGCCTTCAAGCTTTTCATCTTTGTTTCATGTTGATCACTTGTCACTTTGAGACAAACAAAAGCAGATGGCGAAGTTTAATCTCTCTTTGATGTGGAGACACTTAGCCTTTTGAAAGCTGAAGTTCGAGTGGAAGCAAACGTTAAACATTGATTTTCTTCTTTTCTCGTGGCAATACCCAATCTTTGGAAGATTAAAGACCGAGTAGTTGTAGGACTAATACAATCGAAGACAAAAGTTCTTTGCTCAATTTCTTTTGAACCATTGGCTTCTTTGACTTTGATATGATATGAACTTGTATAGTTTATTTTATTGTAACAATTTGTTATTATTGCAACATAATTTGATTGAGTTGTTTCATCAACTTCAAGCTCAATTTTTCCTTGTTGAGCTAATCTTGAATTAGCTCTTTTAGAACGAAGCATTTTTCCACTGGATGACCGATGACTCGGTGATATTTAAAGTAGTTTGGATCATCGACTTTTTACATCTCTTTTGGTCGTTTAAACTCA
>NC_052355.1:38595856-38667264 GCF_009727055.1 Benincasa hispida | reverse complement strand
AGAGGAATAGTTTTTGTTTATGACAGATCAAGATGTGATCCCTGCTAAAGTAGCAGGGGTTGTGGGCACTGCTAACTGGTAAGTCAAAGAAGGTTGTCGTAGATGACGAAGAATGGCAACTCCTGAGGAGAAGGCTCATTCGACAATCATGCTATGTTTGGCTAATGACATTATCATCGAGGTCGCAGATGAAGAAATTGTCGTTGGTCTTTGGTTGAAGTTGGAAAGTCTTTACACAAAAAAAATATTTAACCAAAAAGTTGTTTCTGAAGAAACATTTGTATCATCTACATATGCAAGAATGTGCGTCTCTATGAAACCATCTTGATCCATTAAATAAAATCTTATTGTGTGACGTAGAGGTTAAGGTTAATGATGAGGATTCTGCTTTAATTTTGTTAACATCTTTGCCCCCCGTCGTATAAGACTTTCGTTGACTCGTATATTGAAGGGAAAGAAACTCTGACGTTAAAAGATACAAAGTCCACGTTGCTTATGAGAGAGGATTGTCAGAATTCAAGAAGTCCAAGTACATAAAGTCGAACATCTGGGTTAGCTAATACAGAGAGTAAGGGACATAGGAATTCTGGTAAGCAGAACTTGAACCAGAATAATAAATCTTTAAAGTCAAAGGGTTCTAAGTCAGATAGAAAAGAGGTATTAGAAAATCGAATGTCCTAAGATAAAAAGGTATCAAGAAAACAAGGAAAATAGTGACAAAAAGAAAGCTTCTGCCTCTGTTGCACAAGTTGAGATTGATCCTGAAAAAGTCAAAGTTGATTCTGAAGGAGATCTAGCTTTAGTTGTGAATGAACATTCACATTCTGATGATGTGTGAGTTCTTGATTCTGGAACATCTTATCATTTGTGCCCAAATAGATAGTGATTCTCAACATATCAGCAAATAGATGGAGGGAATATTAGCATTGCTAATGGTGTTATGTGCAAGATAGTTGAAATCGACTCAGTCAAGATACGAACACATAATGATGTCTTCTACACTTTGAGCGAGGTTAAACATGTTCCATTAATGATGAAGAGTTTGATATCTTTTAGTGTACTCGATAGTAAGGGTTACAATTTCAAAGGTAAATGTGGAGCAATGTATGTCTACAAGGTTTTTTAGGTAGTTTTGAAAGGTATAAAACGTGGAACACTGTATTTCCTATCAGGTTCCAAAATAACAGGTTATCTTGTTGTTGCATTGTCTATTATTCACAAGGATGATATGACTAAGCTATGGCATATGAGACTTGGTCACATGAGTGTAAAAGGGATACAAATTCTGTCAAAAAAGGATCTTTTATGTGGGCACAAGGTGCATGATTTTGAATTCTTATAGGAACAAGGTTCAAATCTATCGATCTGTTAGGATGTGAACATTGTGTATTTGGGAAGCTTCATTGTAGCAAGTTTCCAAGAGGTGTTCATCGTACAAAAGGGACACTTAATTATATTTATTCAGAATATTAGGGACCTTCAAGAGTTGAATCTATTAGAGGCAGCAGGTAGTTTATGTCTATAATTGGTGATTACCCAAGAATGACTTGGTTTTTAATGATGAAACATAAAAGTGAAGCCTTCAAGAATTTCACACAATGAAAGATATTGATTGAAAATCAAATTGCAAAGAAGATCAAAAGGTTGTAAACTGATAATGGTTTGGAATTCTATGGATCTGAGTTTAATGAGTTTTGTAAAGCTGAGGGGATTGTTTGCCATCACACTATCAAGTATACTCCACAACAAAATGGGGTTTCAGAATGTATGAACCAGATGTTGTTGGAGAAAGTAAGATGCATGCTCTTTAATGCAGGATTGGCTAGAAGATTTTGGACAGAAATAGTAAATACAACATGTTATTTGATCAACCGTAGACCTCACACAAGTATCAATTGTAAAACACCTAGGTGTGGTCTGGTAAGCCTATAGATTATTCTTTATTAATATCTTTTTGTTGTACTGTCTACTATCATGTTAATGAGGGTAAATTAGAACCGAGAGCTAAAAAGAGTATATTTGTGGGTTTTGGGGATGGAGTTAAGGGACATAGAATTTGGTTACCTTCTGAGAATAGAGTTATACTTAATAGAAATGTGATATTTAATGAAAATTCCATGATTAACTCAACCGTGAAGCCTTTTGTGACTTCTACTAATGTGGGAGAAAGTAGTAATGTCGATAAACAGGTAAAGCAATTCACTTTAACTGTGAATGAATCATAACACCAAGGTGGTGAAGATCGGCACGTTACTACAGAAATTGATGTGCAACCAAAAACTGATGCATTCGAAACATAAAAAATTGTTTTGTCTAATAATTCTAGCTCACAAGTAGATCAACCGAGAATAGCTAATGACAGAGCTAGAAGAGTTGGTGTTGGACCTTCTATGAGGTATGGTTTTGAAGATATAGTTACTTTTGCACTGCAGGTTACTGAAGAGGTGGATCCTCATGAGCCATCCACCTATAGAGAAGTTGTGTCAGTTAGTGAGTCTGCTCAATGGTTTGCTGCTATGGGGGATGAAATGGAATCTCTTGACAAAAATCAGACTTGGGAATTAATTATACGGCCTAAGGAAAGAAAAATTGTAACTTGTAAATGGGTCTTCAAGAAAAAGGAGGGAATATCACCTTCAAAGGGCATTAAATATAAAGCTTGAGTAATTGCTAGATTGTTCATACAGAGGGAAAAAGTTGATTATAATGAGATCTTCTCACCAGTAATCAGTCATACTTCTATTAGGGTGTTACTAGCTATAGTAGCACATCAGAATTTGGAATTTGAGTAACTAGACGTGAAGACAACTTTCTTACATGGGGAGTTGGAGGAAGAGATTTATATGACCCAACCAGATGGGTTCCAATATCCAGGTAAAGAAGATTATGTTTGCAAGTTGAAGAAACCTTTGTATGGGTTAAATCAGTCTCTGAGACAGTGGTACAAACAATTTGACAATTTTATGGTTGGGCTTCCATATGACTGTTATGCATATCACAACAAAGTTGATGATGGTTTGATGATTTATTTACTTTTATATGTAGATGATATGTTCATAGCTGTAAAGTCTAAGTTTGACATTCAGAAATTGAAGAACCTTCTCAATCCTGAGTTTGATATGAAGGATTTGGGTGCTGCTCAGAAAATTTTGGGTATGGAGATTTATAGGGATAAAGATAAAAAGCTCTTCTTGTCACATAAAGGTTATATTCAGAAAATATTGTCCAGGTAGTATATCATCAGCTAAGCCTATAAATACTCTCAGTGGTGCAAATGCTCGTTTGTCATATGTGCTTTCACCATAGTCTGAAGCTGAGAAGGAGTATATGTCTCGAGTTCTATATGCTAGTGCAGTGTGAAGTTTGATATATGCTATGGTCTATACTAGGTCTGATCTCCCCCATGCTGTTAGTGTTGTCAGCAGATTCATGAGTCAAACTGGGAAGGAGCATTGACAAGCTGTTAAGAGAATTTTTCATTACCTTAGAGGTACATCTAGTGTTGGGCTCGTTCATAGGAATGACACAAAGTGTTTGGTGACCAGTTATTCTGATTATGACTATGCTGGAGATGTTGATAGTATGAGGTCTATGACTGGTTATATGTTCACTTTAGGTGGTTCTGTTGTTAGTTGGAAGGCAACCTTACTGCCTATAGTTACTTTGTCTACTATTAAAGTAGAGTACATGGCCTTGACAGAAGTTGCTAAAGAGGGAATATGGCTGAGGGGGTTAGTTGGTGATCTTGGTTTGCATCCTGACCAAGCTATTGCATATTGTGATAGTTTGAGTGCAATATGCCTAGCCAAGGATCAAGTTCATCATGAGAGAATTAAGCACATCGATGTAAGATATCACTTCTTAAGAGGTGAGTAGAGAGTTAAAGTGATGAAAATTGGTATTGTTGATAACCCTATTGATATGTTCACCAAACTGGTTCCACAAGGCAAGTTCCAACATTGTTTGGACTTATTAATTGTTTTAAATTGTTAGTGGTCTCCTTTATGGAACACTTTGAGTCATGAGGGAGAAGTCTGAGACGTATGGCAATTTTGTTATGTTGCATCTGGTACATCTGTTATCTAGAAGAGAATTCAAGTCAAGGTGGAGATTTTTTGAAATGTCTTGAATTTGTTTGCTGGCGCTTCAAACAACCAAGTACGGGAGTCAGAATTCGTATTTAGCATATTTATTTATTTATTGATTATTACCCTAGGGTTTAGAGTAATACACTATATAAACTCTCTAAACTTAGAGGCGTCGTTTGTGTATTCAGAAAAATATTCTCTCTAATAATATTGTTCTCCCTCTGCCCTTTTGATGTAACTAACACACCATTAGCGATACAAGTATATCTGTGTATCGATTATTTTATATTCTTTAATTTTCATTTCTATAATAGATAGACTTTTTCTTATCTTTCTTGTAAAGTTAAGCGACGTATTTCACATTCTTGACGCTTTTATGGTTTCTTGTCTTTTCCTTTGAAGGACAATTTAAGAAAGGTTAAATTGACAACCATAGATTCTTCTAAAATCATCTCACCAACATTTTCTTCATTCTTTATGTTAGGGGACTAAAATGGGTTTGTCTTCTCGACTAGCAATACTCAGTTCCATATTGTGGGCGCGAATAGCTAGCTCTTCAAAGGTGCGAGGCTTTATACCTTGAATAATGTAAAGAAGTCCCCAATACTTGCCTTGAATGCACATCTCAACAGCAGATAATTCGGTGAGATGGTCTTTGCAATCCAAACTCGTAGCTCTCCAACGTTTTATGTAATCAATAACGAGTTCACCTTTTCGTTGCTTGGTGTTGGTGAGCTTGAACATACTGATTATTCGTCTAGTGCTAAAGAATCGATTTAGAAACTCTTCTTTCGACTTCTTCTCAACTGTCAATTGGCTCAGACTCTTAGGCTAGTGTACTAGTCAAAAGCATTTCCTTTCAATGTTCTGTTTGACCAATAAGTACCATCGTGTTTTAGCAATTTCACCTGTTTCGATGAAATGAGCAACATGTTGATTTAGATAGCCCTTCCCATCAAATTGTTGAAACTTAGATGGCTGGCATCCAGTTGGCATTGTTAAATTATCAATTCTCTTTGTATATGGTTTAGAATACAAGAGAGAACTTTGAAAAGAACCACCATACTGGACTCTGATAAAGTTTGTGATCATATCTTGTAATTCTTGCACTGATAACGAAGCAATTGAAGTTAATTGTTATTGTTGATTTTCTTGCAAAATTTTCTTCCTTTTATCGTTATCCTTAATAGGAAGTGCTTGGCTTGATTCAGCAGCATCACGACTTTCAATATGATTCTTTAGAGACGCGATGTCATAATCTCTCACTTCGATTGTCTTCATTAGCATGCCCATCTTCTTTTCTAGTTCAACTATTCTTTCTTCATCTGTACCCACGTTTGTCATCATGACTAACATTATATTAGGTTTTAAAGCTTCTTTGCTTGATTGTTCAAAAGATGAAGTGGCTTCATTAGACGATGGATTCTCTTCTGTGACAATTTTGCTATTTGTTGATTTTGACAGTTGCTCTCATATATTCTTCGCGACCTCAAAGGTGTTGAGTTGTATGTCTTAAAACATGGTTTGTGTACTTTAAACATATTCTATTTTTGCAAATAAAGATGTTATTAATATTTATTCAATAAAGATGTTATCGAATATGTGAATTGCACTGTTTAACCCTAAATCCAATAAACTAAGAACCCCTGGCTATAGCATGAATACTTGAACTTTATATGGAGACAAGAAGTGGATCAAGTTACGAGTAAAAACCAAATGTGCTATAGTATTAGGGATAAGGCTAGGTACCATGAACGGAGAGACCACTAGGAACGGCCCACTATATTGATCAAACTATGTGGTCTTAAATCGTTCATGTGGAGACAGTAATAGGGTGTCCTATGCAATGAAGTTGCATAAGACGCAGACACAAAGATAGTTATTACTTTATAATATCGTTAAATAGACTAACATTTCAATTGAGGACCTAGGAACTCGATTTATCCTTAGCTAACTATAAACTCCTATTTATTTGGGATATCTTTTAATCTGACATGGGGTGAAAGTGGTCTCCAAACATCGAACCCATAACCTTCCATTTTAGGGGTAAGTCGGGTAGATTAGCTGAGGCATAGTCCAAGATGGAATTCATTCCTACGCATTCTCTAGGAGATAATAGGATAGTTGTTTCTCTAAGTGTTGACTCTGGGTCTGAAAAGGGCGCTCATCGACTTCTTCATTGGCTCTGAGAGGATTGTTTGGTGTTGACCCACAAACCATTGTTTATAGAGACAGTGGGACTAAGTACAGATGTAATTGTTAGAGTTAAACGAATAATTTGGACACCTAGTTGTAATTACGAACAAACTTGTGATAGGATTGATTAGATTAATCATGTTTAAATCAAGTAGATAGAAAATATCTACATGAGGAGAGTGCAGCTACTAGGCTTTAGTAGAGTGTCCCGATAGTTAAAGAATATTGGTTAATAAGTTAAAGAGTTTAGCAGGTTAATCTCGGATCGTTCGAGCTCATGACGCAAGTCCATTAGGTCCCCCTAACTAGCTCATATCGGATATAAATTTGGGACAGTTTGATGACAATTGGAAATATTAAATTCTAATTATGGAATAAAGTATACTCATATACAACATATTAAAATTTTAATGTCAATTAAACAAACTAGAGAGTTAAAAAATATTTAAATTTGATTGAAATATGTACACGTGAATGAGATTCTATATGGGATTGGGTTTATTGATTTAACATTTTGATATTAATAATTTGATAATTATTTAAAATTAATTTTTTATAAAATTAATTATTAGAATAATTTTATTTAAAATTATTTAAAGAAATTAATTTATTTAATATTAATTATTGAATTGATATTTAAAATTGAAAATTCAAAATTTGCATTTTTGGAAATTCAAAATTAAATTGAATTTTATGGAAAATTCAATGGAAAAGAGGGATAGTGGGTCCCACTTAATCCATAATTAAATACCTACTCACTCAATTGCATGTTGTTTTGTGTCTTTTGATGTTAAGCCTCTAGGCATGATTCTTCTATAAATAGAAGAAATTTTATAATGAAAAGGTTCAAGCAATCTTGTAATTTGAAGAAGCTGTTTCTTCCAAAACTCTACACTAGAACATCCAAGCTTAAAAATTCCCTTTAAATAGTCCAATTGGATCCCAAATCCATTCTAAAGCCAGAGAATAGTGGGAAAACTCAACTGTGGTCCATGGAAGTGTTTGTGATCAGAATCATCAAAGGATTGCACCAATTAGAGATTCTTCAAAGTTAATATTCTAAGACCCCATTTCTTCCTTTGAACATGCATGCTTGATTCCTAAAATTAGTGTAGTTAGAGTGCTTAAGATCCAAATTGCTTCTGCATGTGTGTTGTATACTCTTACAAAAGGGTAGCAGCTCTTCAAATCGTTGAATTTTCTTTGAATGACTTCAAATAATTATTCTTGTGTAGATATCGCTTGAAGTTTTGGAAGTACTGTTTTTAGATGTCATGACTTCTTTTTATTGTAGAGAAAGAGATTAAAGGTAGAGATGGTCCCACTAGGCATGCCAATCTGTTCATACGAGATTTCAAGAGAAATTTAATTCGTGGAATTTGAAATTTGTATTTGTATTCATTTCTTTAATATATTGAGTACAATATCTAATATATAATCCTTTGATGCTTTCTCTAAAAAAAAAAATTTTAATATTTGGGCTTGTTGATCTTTCTAAATGATCGGCCTTTAGGCTTGTTGATCTTCTTTGAGTACTGACTTTTTGGCTTATTGATCTTGTTTGATAATTTGGATCGGCCTTTGGGCTTGTTAATCAGTTTGGGTCAGTCTCTAACTTATTGATCTGCTTAGATCAGCCTTTGGAGCTTATAACTTCAGGAACTTCAAAAGAATTGTATTCTTTAGATGTTTAGAGCTTGGGAGGAATTGTATTCTTTAGCTCTTCAAAGCTTACAGGGAGTCGTATTCTTCAAATCTTAAGAGTTTGAGAGGAGTTGTATTATTCAGTTATTCAGAGTTTGCAAGGAGTTATATTCTTAAGGTCTTCAAAGCTTTAAACTTTAGATCTTCAAAATTTGAAAGCCTCAAAACTTGAGATAAGATATATTCATCAGATCTTCAGGGCTTCAATCTTTGGAACTTCAGGTCTTCAGAGAGTTTTGTTCTTCAGTTCTTCCAACCTCCAAATGAAGGGGTAAGACCTCTGTTTATAGAGGATTTTCATGGATCTTATATGGGCTTGGCCCCAAATACTTTTGAGCTTGGGCTAAAGTCCATTCTTTTTTTTGGCCCAAATTTATATCATGGGCTTGAGTTGGGCTGGACTTGGATTTGAGCGATTTTAATTACAGGATCCGATCTAATTTATAATTTCCACAATAAGCTTGGACTTTCGTTATGGTGAGGTGAAGAAATTTAATTGGCCGAAATTTCTCATTCAACAGTTCTATTATATAATTATATGAGGACTTTTTAAAATAATTTTCATATTTTCAAAACCATAATATTATAGCTACATTTTGCAAGTACAACCATGTGAATTGCCACAAAATATTTTTTTTTTCTTATAAATTTCTTACTAAGTGTGGGTTCTTTTTCTTCTCTCTTTTTTCGAAAAAAGGGTGTGAGGTAAACTTCCTATTGAACTTTAATTTGTAACGATTTAGTCTTTATACTTTCAATTTTGTAACAATTTAGTCTCTGAACTTTAATATGTAACAATTTGGTCATTGTACTTTTAATTTTGTAACAATTTAGTCTCTCACGTTAAAAAATTCATCAAAATTAGATGTCAATTTTTATATTTTATGATGTAGATATTGTATTTTATAGAAATACTGAGTACTTAAGTAGTTTATCAATGTATTTATGCAAGAAATCTCATTAAATTTTAACATTAATTTCTACAATAGGGACTAAGTCGTTACAAATTTTAAAGTACAATGACTAAATTATTACGTAGTAAAGTCAGGGATTAAATCGTTATAAAATTGAAATTACAAGGACTAAATCATTAAAGGCCAAAATTCAAGAACTAAATTGTTACATTTATAAAAGTTTAAGGACTAAAAGTGACTTTTAACCTAGTAATAATAATAAACAATTAAATAAAAAATAGTAGATGCCTTTTTTTCAATAAGCTTATGCAAAATCCTATTCTTGGCATCTGTTATATAATTTGTTATGAGTATATTTACTAAGATAGCCCAAGTCAGAGATTCTAGAGAGATAGGAAGGAGGCTCGGAGAACCCATGAAAAGAGCCTAGTAGTTGCTTAGAGGATCTATAATAGCCTTGAAAAGCTCAGAGAACCTATGATGGAGCCTAGATGAAGCTCTAAGAGTGTAGTGGAGACACAACCCCATGAAGAAGCCTAGACGAAGCTCTGAGAGCCTAGTGGAGCTTAAAGAGCTCATGAGAAGAGCCTAAAGAGAGTTCAGATGACCCATGGAGAGAGCTTAGTAAAGCTTAAAAGACCTAAGAGGGAGTTTAGTGGAGTTCTCAGGACCCGTGAGGAGCCTAATTAAATAGCTTAGATAACTCATGAGGAAAGCATAGTGGAGCCTTAGAAGACTTATAGGAGAGCCTAGTGGAGCTTAGAAGACCTATGAGAGTCATATGAGGGACATTAGACGACCCATATGTTAGGATATATGCCCTAAAGCCTCGTAGTTAATAAGTTATTTAAAATAATGGTTGATTATTTTATATATGCAATTATCCATTAAAGAAAGATCCAAGATTATTTTATGAAACTCGAACAGTATTTGGTAGACCACTACAACAAAACTGGGATTTCACGACATTTAAAAACTTTCAAATTTAAAATTCATGAATGTTATCTTCAGTTATCGTATCTTCTATAAAGATATGCACATCAACCACAGTTTTTGAAAAATGTCATAATTGGTCTTCTCATGACAATAAATAAATTGTCAACAAGGAATGATTATCGACAATCATGAATTGTCGTTGTCAAATATATTACGACATGTTATTATTATCATCAATTGACTCAAAATTGGGTATTTTCTATAATTTTATGGGCATTGACGATAGTTATAAAATGTCAAAAAAGAATATACAGTGACATGTTTTTCTTGTAAAAAATATATGAACCATGACACTTTATTGTCAAGAATATTTGAATCGTGATAACTGTTTTATGTCAACAAATGTTATATTGCGAAACATTTTTATCGTCATAGAATTTCATATTTATGACACTTTTATATTGTCAATAAAATACATGTTTTGATAGGTTGTTATGTCTTTGAATCTTGTCATTACAGACATGATTTCTATTATCACAACAAATCTTATTTTAACACAAAATTGATACAAACATAAATAAGAATTTTCATATATAAGAATAAATTTGATAATGTTTTTACAAAAAAAAATAAATAAATAAATACAAGGAACTACTGAATGTCCCTGATGGGACAAATACAAACAAACTAATAACCAAACTTGGTCAAAAAAACTTTACAAAAAATTAAATACAACAAGGGATTGCCACGAGTAACTACATTACAACAAGTTTTGTCACTAACCAAACGTCAATCACTTGCTTGGTAATTTCACCACTTCAGTGGGTTCGTGGAAAGACCTAGTAAAAAGCACAACATTCATTTTAGAGTTCAACTCAAAGCACATCAATGATAATCACAACATTCATGTAAGTCTAAGCATCTTTCTGTTATGTCATTCATAAAACAAAAGTTAAGCAATCATTCAATCTACTAATACACATTAGATAATATGGGTGTTCCTCCCCCACAAAACAAAAAATTTGTCTTGGTGATACTTTCAATTTAGAAACAAATTAAAAAGAGAAATAACTTATTTCCACAAAGTTTGTCACATGAGAAATAACTTATCAATAATATTTGAACATGCTTATTTCCACAGAGTTTCTCACACGATAAATCTTCATGAGAAATCAAACATGCTTCACAAAATATAATAACACAAAAGAAAATGGATAATTGAAGAAGAAAACAGATGAAGTTTCCCAATAATTGCACTAGAGTATATTAAATAGTAAACGATTTAAAAGACAAAATCAGTAATCCTCACACATGTGAGAGAGACAAAAAATTAAAACAAAAAGTTAATGGTCACCTTAATTGGAGGGTAGCAATCACATTTCCATAAACCCTTCTCTTTGACTCCAAAATATCGATGGTGCAAATTTTAGGTGATTAACTCATCCCAATACTTCAAAAGGTGACTAATTTCGATTGTGGACACTTGAAATTTTATCACTTCTGAAGAAGAAAAAGACATAAAATTCTAAAATTTGAAATTATGTCACTTCTAAAGAAGAATAAGACCTAAAATTGTGAGCACATAAACACATAAAACGAGCCACCAACACATAGACACATATAAACACATTTTTAATAGCGAATAGGCTGAAAAATTTACCGGCATGGATGTCGCAATATGCTTGTCATTGGCCTCCCTCTAGTTGGTGGTCTTCCCATTCAACAGACCTTATCAATTCGGAATCCTCTCAATCGTAAATTTTTGGAAGAACAAAATTCAGATTCCAAAGCCTACGATCAGAAGCTTTCAAAGCTATCAAGGAATATGGAAGTGAATTGAAGGAAGCAGGGCCTCTGTATAATGCAATGTATCCAACAGTGAGGAAGACAGTGAGATATCAAAAATAAAAATCTGGGATTTAGAAAAAAAGACGGTGAGGGAGACAATAGAGATGGAAGAGTAAGGACTTACCTTTGGAGATGGACTCAAAATGAAGCTCTGGGATTAAAAAAAAGATGGTGAAGGAGACGAGAGACAAAAAGAGTGAGGACTTACCTTTGGAGTTGGACTCACAACCACTATGTAGGAGAATATCAACATGCAGCGGAAGCAACAATGATTAATAAGCATTCTAATTCATCAATTTTGACTATAAATAAAGCATGTTCATACAATAATAAGAGGGTTTCAAGTCTTACCTTTGTAGAACCTTTTGAATCACGAATTTAGCTGCAAATCTTCTCCAAGTCTTCTTGTGAACCACCTCAATGTCTTCCCTACTATTCTCTTGGAGCCTTAGATTGAGTTGTGAGACTCAAGATAAGCTTGAATGAAGGAAATTTGGAGAAGAAACTCAGTGCATAATACTTGAAGAACACTTCTTCAACCTCTTGAGTTTTCAATAAAACTTTAGCAAGTACAAACAATTTGTATTAACGATTTCCACTTCAATCTTCTCTATTTATTGCAGGACAATCATGCAATGAAGGTTGCTATATGAGGAACAACTCATGCTTGAAGATTTGAATCAAGAAATGGTGGAGTTTAAGTGAGCTAGTTGGTGAAGATAATGAGTTTTCCAACTTTTCATTTTCCAATCTTTTTCAAATTACAAATTGATTTCCAAATTCAATTTGATTTCAAAAATTGAAAACTTTATTAATTTTACAACATTAATTTCATAAATTAGTTTTCTAATATAATTCATAATAAATAATTCATTAATTAATTTAATTAATTTTAATTAATTTAATATCAAATATTAAATTAATTTTACACAAAGTCCACCTCATGAATCCCTGTCTCTTATACACATCTAGATGTGTATAAGAGACAGAATCCATCTTGCACCCTATGTCCCCAGCTATCTACCCAATCTTACCCCTGAAATGAAGGTTTATTGAGCCGGCGCTATTGAGTCAATCCTCGCCTATGCAAATCTAAAGATAATCCCAAATAAACAAGAGTTCATAATTAGCTCAGGATTAAGGTCAAGTTACCTAGTTCATCGCTTTGAAATAGTCAGTTTTAAACAGTAAACAACGTTATAAAGTAAGAGTGACTGATTTTGTGGTCTGATCTTGTGCAAACCCATTGCATAGGACGCCTCCACTCCTCATGTCATAACATGTACGAATTAGGATCACATTGTTTGTAGCACTTTACAACTCTTTGTAACAACTATAGAGGGGGTCGTTTCCAATAGTGTTACCAAAATGAGGCACCCAACTTTATTCATATACTATAGATCATTTTGACTATTTACTTGAACCTGATCCACTTTTACGTTTCCACATAAAGTTTAAGTTCTCATATAATAGTCATGGATCTTTTAATTTATTGGATTTATTTCTAAAGTGGATCAGGTTCAAGTAAATAGTCAAAATGATCTATAGTATATGAATAAGGTTCAGTTAGCCTTTGAGTAGCGTGATAAGTTAATTTGAAACTTTCAAATTATAATTAAGGGAATTAGTAATTATATGAGATATAATTAAGCATTTAATTTTGAAATTAAATGGAATTGGAGAATCAATTAATATTTAAATATGATTTAAATATTAAATTCATGAATAGGGATTCATGAGGTAAAATTTGTGTAAAATTTTATAATTATTTAAATTATTTAATTATTTATTTATTATTAATTTTATCAGAAAATTAATTTATGAAATTAATTTTGTAAAATTAATAAATTTCAATTTTTGAAATCAAATTGATTTTGGAAATCAATTTGTAATTTGAAAAAATCTCCAAGCATGAGCTGCTCCTCATGTAGCAACCTTCATTGCATGATTGTCCTATAACAAATAGAGAAGATTGAAGTGAAAATCATTAATGCAAATTGTTTGTACTTGCTAAAGTTTTGTTGAAAACTCAAGAGGTTGAAGAAGTGTTCTTCAAGTATTCTACAGTGAGTTTCTTCTCCAAATTTCCTTCATTCAAGATTATTTTGAGTCACACAACTCAATTTAAGGCTCCAAGAGAATAGTAGGGAAGCCCTTGAGATGGTTCACAATAAGACTTAGAGAAGATTTGCAGCTGAATTCGTGATTCAAAAGGTTCTACAAAGGTAAGACTTGAAACCCTCTTATTATTGTATGAGCATGCTTTATTTATAGCCAAATTTGATGAATTAGAATGCTTATTGATCCTTGTTGCTTCCGTTGAATGCTTATGTACTCCTACACTAGAAATCGATCGACTTGATGAGAGTAATGTCGTGAAGGAGGTCGATGGTGATAGGGCAAAATAGTAAATGATAAGGGGGGGCAAAATACCCAACACTCTCCAAAAATTTTCCCATCCTCGCCTCTACAACAAAAAATTAACAAATCAATCATAAGAAGAAAAAAAATTTCAAAACAAATTTCACCAATCGAGAACGCATAGATCTCTAACCTTGGCACTCGGTGGCCTTAGACAAAAGTCTATGGCCAGAATCTTGGCGGCGCGAGTCTGTCTCTGAAATTGTCTCTTCCCTTCTTTAAAAAGAAGAGGATGAAGAATCAAACGGTTTGTTATTTGGGAGGAACATAGAGAGAGTGTGTATGGGGAAAAGATGAAAAAAAATCAGGGTTTTGTTGCAAGAGCGATTTGAAACTAAGGTTTTCTTTTCTTTTCTTTTTTTTGTAAAAATAACATTACTGATTTTTAGTTTAAAATAAAAATAAATAAATATTTTAATTTTATGATAATTAATAATAATCATAGATTTATGCACTTAAAAACTGTCATAAATATTAAAAGAATACGAAAATCAGTGTATTTTCCACCAAAAGACGTGCATTTTAGGATTTATGGCAGTTGTTTCTCTCTTCCCCTAGTTTGGTTATAGTATTATGTCATGGAATATCATTTTTGTTGTAGTAGACATACAGGTGAATCATGTTCAAGTAATAACCTAAATGGTTTATAATATATGGATAAGATATGGTGCCTTATCCTGGTGAAAATACAGATACAACTCATTTTGTAATTGTTACAAAAGTTGTTGAGTGTTATAAACAATTTGATTCTAATCGTTCATGTGGAGACATGTGAGTGAGAGTATCCTATACAAAGAGTTTGTATAAGACCAGACCACGAAATGATTAATCTCTATTTATAACACCGTTAACCGAAGAGATTAACATTTCATAGGATGGTCATAGGTAACTTGACCTCAATTTGGAGTGAGTTATGAACTCCTGTCTATGAGGGCAGTCTTTTGATTTGTATGGATGAGAGTCGTTCCACTTGTTGACTTAATAAGGCTACCATTTTGGGGATTTGTCTGAGTAGGGAGTTGGGGAACATAGCAACAAAAGATGGAGTTCACTCCTTCCCATCTCTAGGGTAGGTAGATGAATTGCCCCCATAAGTGCTGAATCCAGGTCTTAAACAATGGGGCCCCTCCCTCTCACTAGCTAGGTAGGGTTTTGTTTATGATAAACCATAAACGGGTTGTTCATTAGAGGATCAATGGGACTTAAGGAGTTAGATGTAATTACAGGAGTAAAACGATAATTTGACCCAGCTGTACAATTCGTGAAGGGTCGATTTACTATTGATTGGTTATATCCGTGGACACTGAAATATATCTACAATACGAAAAGTGCAGTTGTGGGTCTTTTAATGAAGTGACTTGCAGTTAATGAATGTTGACTAATTTACTTAAAGAGTTTAATTAAATAATCTCATATTATTGGAGCTTCTAATTTGTAGGTTTATTAGGTTCCCTTGCTAGTTCAGTAAGGGTAAAACAAGAATAATCTAATTTTGGATTAATTTGAATTGTTCAAATTATATAAGGGATACAATTAATATATGTATTGAAGGAACCTATGAAGGCTCTAAGCGAAAACGTCAGGATCAGTCCCAATTTTAGTTTTACACATAACGCAAATTACAGTCACAAAGTTATGCATAAAAAGGAAATTTACAGCATGCCACAATATAAAAATAGAAAAGGAAATTAGGGTTTCAAGAAACCCTTACCTTTGAATAATCATTTTCTTTACGTCATTCCTTCTCCAAAACAGTCACGATCAAAACCGGTTTTCGAATAGCCACTACCACGAATGTTACCTCTATATTCTCTGGGATGAGAATCACAGAAGTTTAGTGGGCTCTGTGATTTTTAGAGGGGGAAAGAAAAAGAAGAGATGAGAGATTTGGGAGAAAAATTTTGCAGAGATTTTTCTATATCCCCTTCATACACACAGAGCACTATGAAGAAAAAGGAACTCTCAGAAGAAAACCACCCTCCCACTCACTATGTGAGAGTCGAGAGAATTAAGGGGAGAGGGAAGTTATTTCCCTCCTTTTATTTCAAAATTAAAATAAAAATAAAAAATAAATTAATTCTAATTTAATATAAAGCTATATATATATATATATAGTTATATCATATATAACATATTACCTATGGTTTAATATTATATCATATACAATATAACCTATAGTTTTAATTCTCTCATCAATGGCATTTAATATAAATCTCATTTATATTAAATTCAATTATATGAATCCAATTCATATAATTAGTGTTTGAATCCTATACATAGTTTTATTTCCTCTCAAATAAAATTTATATTATAATGTATCAAATAAATTATAGTGATTATATCATATACAATTAAGTAAAATTAATTATATCACATATAATTAATTCCCTCAATTAATTTGAACAATTCAAATTAATCCAAAATTGATTCTCACTAAATCCCTGTTGAGCTACAGAGGAGACTTCATGGACCTACAGTTTCAAGCTCCGATGGTACTTGAATAATTAATTAAACTCATTTAATTAAATTATTCTCCTTTAATTAAATTATTCAACATGCATTAACTGTCAGACACTCTACTAAAGACTAATAGCTACATTCTTCGCACTACAGATATATTTTTGTGTCTATTGGATATAACTAGTAAACAATGCGATGACCCTTCACAAATTGCTCATAAGTATAGCTGGACCAAAATTACCTTTTTGCCCCTGTAGTTACATCTAACTCCTTATACCACTGATCCCTCTAATGGACAATAAGTCATAGTCCAATTATGACCAAATCCCTCTCAGGCTAAGAGAGGGTGTGGTCACATTGTTCAAGCCTAAGAATCGGCCCTTAAGGGAGAATTTATCTACTTACCCGGATACTAGGGAATGAGTGAATTTCGTCTTGTGTAGTTGTGTTCCCAGTTTTTCAGTCTGACGAATCCCTCAAAATGGTAGGCATAATGAGTCGGCGATCTGGCCACCTCACCCATATAAATCAAAGAACCGCCTTCATAGGCAGAAGTTCACAACTCACTCAGGATTCAGGTCATGTCACCTATGGTCATACTGGTGAAATTTAAGTCTCTACTATTAACGGTGTTATATAATGAGACTAGTCATTTCGTGGTCCTTCTTATACAAACTCTTTCTAGAGGATACCTCACTCGCGCGTCTCCACATGAATGAACAGGATCAAATCATTTGTAGCACTTTACAACACTTGTAACATCTACAAAACGGGCCTTATCCGTAGTGTCACCAGGATAAGGTACCCAGCCTTATCCATTTACTACAAACTGTTTAGGTTATCATTTAAATATAATCCACCTGTATGTCTTTACATACATGCTTAAATTAAGGGTTTTAATTTATTGGATTGAGTAAATGCTCATAAAATGACAACTATTACATTAATAACAATTTGTTTATACAATATTTACAAACTACGATAATACAAGAGAGATTTAATACACCAATCCCAAATATCTCCCACTTTTCCTAAAGCTTAGAGAACTAAATGTATAATACAAATAAAGTACAAAATACAATAGACTAGAGCATACACTATACCCCAGTAACATATCCCATTTGCATTATTGTCGCATGTCCCTTAGACCCAGACTGATGACCTTCAAACACTTTAGTCGTGAAAGCCTTTATAAACGGATCAACAACGTTGTGCTCCGAAGCAATCTTCATGACAATCATGTCACCTCGATGCATAACCTCCTAAATCAAGTGATATTTCTGCACTATGTGTTTGCCTTTTTAATGACTCCTAAGTTCCTTAGAATTCACCACAGCACCACTGCTATCACAATAAAGTGTGATGGGCAAAGACATATTTGGAACAAATTCCAAATCAGTAAGGAATTTCTTAAGCCAAACAGCCTTTTTAGTAGCTTCACAAGTAGCTATGTATTTGGTTTCCATAAAATAGTCGGCGATGCATCCTTTGTTGAGAATGTCCTAAAACTCGCAGTTCGTAATTTTGGAAACATATTCTATTTATCAATAAAAGTATTTGAAATTGCATTATGTTATAAAATCCAATGAACGAATTCATGGCTATAATATGAATACTTTAACTTTATATAGAGACATAAAAGAGGGTCAAGTTATAGTATATAGCCTAAAAGGTCTATAAGTATATGGATGAGATTGGGTACCTCATTCCGAGGACACATTGGATGCGGTTCGCTTTGTCTACTGATACAAATGATGTGATCCCGAAATCGTTCATGTGGAGACATGTGAGTGGGGGCATCCTATACAAAAGACGTTTGCATAAGACCGGACCACAAAATAGTCACCTTTCTTTATAACAATCGTTTATTGTTAAAACTAACTATTTCAATTCAATGACCTAGGGTAAATCGATCTTAATCCTGAGCTAACTATGAACTTCTGTTTATTCAGGATTATCCTTTTATCTGCATAGGTGAGAGTAGTTCAATAGCACTGCTCAATAAGTCTCCCATTTTGGGGATAGAGACTGGATAAATAGTTGGGGATATAGTCCTGCAAGATGGAATTTACTCCTACCAAACTTAGGGTTAGCAGATAGGTTATTCCCTTAAATACTGATCCTTGGTTTTGAACAAAAGTGCCCCACCTTCTCATGGTCGAGAGGGATATGGTTTATTACTTTAACTATAAACCAATTATTTAATAGAGGATCAGTGGAGAATTAAGGAACAAGATGTATTTACAGGGGTAAAATGGTAGTTTTGACCTAACCATAAATGCAAACAACCTGTGAATGATCGACTTACTGATCATGGTTAAATCAAGTGGACAGGAATATATCTACAGTAAAGAGAGTGCAATGATTGAGTTATAATGGTATGTCTCGGTAGTTAACGAATATTGATTATTTCGGATTAAAGTGTTTAACTGATTAATCTCAAATTGTTGGAGCTCATGATTTGTAGGTCCATAACATCCCTCTACTAGCTCGCAAAAGATTAAACCTTGGATTAGAAGATTGAGTGAAATTAAAGTGTTCAAATTTCAATTTAGGGTTTGAATTTGAAATATTCAATTTCAATTTAAGGTTTGGATATTTATATTCGATATAATTAAACATTTGATTTTGTCAAAATTAAATGTAATTCGAGAGTTCAGAATATTTAAATAATGATTTAAATATTGATTACATGAATAGGATTCATGTTTGAATTAGGTATTTTATTAATTTAATATTTTATTTTTAATTTATAAAATTCAATTTCAAAATCGAATTTTAGATTTTGTCTAATTTAATTTTAAACTAAAATTAATTAAATTGAAAATCAAATTAAAATTGATTTTTAAAATGTGAAATTAGGTTTACCCTAAATTCACTAAATGTTAGTGGATTAATCCACATTTCAACACCTATCTCACTTACTAAGTACTAATTGAAGTGTCAATCAGCTGAATTACTGAGTGCTTGCATGTTCTAGCTTAATAAAAGCTTCAATAATATGAGTTTAAAGCTTGATGCAATCTGAATTTGATAGAAATTCAGCAAAAACTGTTTTTGCTCTCAAGCTTTCTATAACCCATTTCAATCCCTCTCAATTTAGAGTTTCACCACTCAAATCCAAGGCTGAGAATAGTAGAAAAGATTCTCTTGGTAGTCTTCTAAAGAAATTAAAGGTCAATTTCGTGGAACTTGCAAGGATTAAGTGGAATTCATCAAAGGTATTCATGTTGAAACCCTTTTCTGCTTGAAGTTTTCTTTTTAGCATGTTTTTACTCAAATTAAAAGTAAATTAGCGTGTTTAATGATTCTGTTAACTTCCAATTTATGCATATTTACTCTATCATCCTTGCTTGATGCTTCACCAAACTATAGTTCCTCCATTCAGAGTAAACATTGAACCTGATGTGGATTTTCGAGAATCCCAATCAATCTGAAAATCAGAGTCCATGTATCTTGTAAGGATGAAATCTCCATACATAAGTATATAGTTCCTCGTTCTCTGAAGGTACTTGAGGATTAATTTGACTGTTGTCTAGTGATCTAATCTTGGATTGGATTGATATTAATTGACAATCCCTACTGCAGAGTAAATCTCAGGTCTTGTACATAACATTGTATACATAAGGCTACCAACAGCTGATGCATAGGGAATTCGTCTCATTGGTCTCAACCTCTTAAGGAGTCTTAGGACACTATTAATTAGAAAATACAATTCCATGCCTGAAAGGTAATAAATCTTTCTTGGGATTGTGCTTCGAATATCTAACAAACCTCTTGTCAATATATGATGCTTGAGACAAGATCAACCTTTTGTTCTTACGATCCCTAATGATATGGATCCCTAAAACAAATTATGTCTCCCCCAGATCTTTCATTGAGATTGAACGACCAACCATTTCTTTACATCAGTCAGAAAACCTATATCATTCCCAATGAGTAGGATATCATCCACATACAACACAAGGTAAGCTATTGAGTTGTTGATGATTTTCTTGTAAACACAAGGCTCATTAACATTCTGATCAAAGCCATAAGATTTGATCGCAGTATCACATCTTATATTCCAAGATCAAGATGTTTGTTTCAGTCCATAAATGGACCGACTAAGCTTGCAAACCTTTTGCTCTTGATCTTGTTTTATGAATCCTTCTAGTTGATTCATGTAGATAGTCTCTTCAATATTGTAATTCAAAAAGGCAGTATTGACATCCATTTACCATATTTCATAGTCATAATATGTTGCTATGGACAAAAGAATTCTAATACAAAAAACATGACAACAGATGAGAAAGTTTCTTCATAGTCCACTCCCTCAACCTTGGTATAACCCTTTTCCACAAGTCTATCTTTAAAGGTCTATACCTTTCCATCTACACCTCTTTTTCTCTTGTAAATCCATTCACAACCTATAGGTTTTACCCTATCGGGTTGATCTACAAGCTTTCAGACATAATTGAAGTACATAAACTCAATTTATTGATTCATGCTTGCAATCCATTCATCCTTATCAACATCTTCCATTGCTTGTTTATAAGACAATGGATCCTTAACACCATCATCAACTATGATGTATTGGGCTTTTGTTAAACTCATGTGGCATACAAGTGGGTTCATAATCCTCCCACTACATCAAGGTAATCCCAACTCTTAAGATTGATGTGAATGACTAGATGAACTGATATCAACAACTCTTTTTGATGTATCAGCCCCTTCAACAACCCTTGTTGAAGTCTTAGTAAATTCATTAGAAATTTCACTTAAAACAATTTTGCTTCATGGTTTATGATCCCTTATGTGGTCTTCTTCCAAGAATGTAGTGTTTATTGATACAAATACTTTATTCTCACTTGGATCAAAGAAGTACTCACCTCTCATTTCCTTGGGTAGCCTACAAATAGGCATACTTTTGAATGAGGTTCCAACTTTTTGGGGTTTGTATTAGCACATGTGTTGGAAATCCCCAAATTCTAAAGTGGCGTAAACTACCTTTACGACCTCTCCATAACTCAAAAGGTGCTTCAAAAACACTCTTTAAAGGAACGTTGTTCAAAATATAAGCAGCAGTTTCTACTGCATATCCCNTCCATTGAACCAAAACCTAGTTCCATTCCATTTTTAAAAATAAATACTTTATTTTCAGAGAATGATAGAGAATACTTTTTTTCAATCAGACAAGAAATAGAAATTAGGTTCCTCTTGATATTAGGAACTACATATATGTCATCAATAACATATATCATTTCTTGTCCAAAAAACTTAAACCTACCTACAAGAACAGCTGAAACAACCTCACCAATACCTCTGAGAGTCATCTCTTCAGCTACTAATTGTCTCCATGGATTAAAACCATTTTGATAAGAAGAACATACGTGATTAGTAGCTCCTGAATCAACTATCCAGACATAATCATCATTCTCTATTAAGAACATCTCCAAGACAAATAAAACAAATTTATTTTCTTCGGAATTCTTCCTCTTTTGAAGAATAGTGGGATCAGCTCCATAACCTATATCATAAATTCCAAGTTTCATCTCAGAGGATAATCCTCGTTGATTAACTTTACTAGATTTAGTAACATTTGCTTTTTCTATTAGTCTTTTCACATTCAATATGGACTAGAGTTTATCTAGGGAGCTAAAAATATTGGTTTCATTATCATCAACCCCATTTAGCTTGAATTGTGAGAACTTTTTCTCAAACAATTCTTGCATTGATTGCATGATTTGATGTGCAGTGACCATACTCTCAAATCTTTTGGCTAAGGCATCAGGTATGTTTGCCAAAATGTAGACTCGAGCCTTATCATTAGCCTTCGTCCACACTTCGTATGCATCACAAACATTTCATGTTGCATCAGGGGTTGGGACTTGAGGACAATTCTCAATAAAGACGATTTTGAGGTCATTAACTATAATTGAATCTTTCCAAGTCATATAATTAAAACCGATAAAATTACTAGAGGCAAATAATGGAAAAATACAGTTTAACATTTTTGCTGAAAAGAAATAAATTGATCTACATTAGATTTTAGCATAACTCTAAAACATCCGATCAATTTTAGCAAAAACTATATAAACCCCATATAACATCTAATTTTTACAATGATGCTTCAGTGATTTAAGACAAAAGCTACCGAAGGGTAGTCAGTTGTCCTTTTACTAAACTCAGACATTCTTAACTAATTATTACATTAAAATAACTTTTACTCCTATAACAATTAGTCATCATTGATTTGGTTAAGAAATCGTTAACTAGCTTAACAATTTCTCATGTGTGACCCTTCATTTTAGACCCTAAAGTTCCACTCTAATGAGCCAACCGAAAGGAAAAACTGATTGGGGCAAAAACTAAAGCGATCCTATTTATTTTTGGAGTTTGCCTTGATATTGACCTAATGCACAAACCATCCGAATGGGGACGTTTCCAAGGCACCTCGAGGCCGTGCGATAAGATCTCACGATGCAAACTAATGAAGGAGACCATAGGACATGTTGACACACATCCCTCTCCCACTTACTCTAAATACTCTCTCCATTCACCTTGATATTGACCCATACAAACATCATCCAAAGAGGGACGCTCCTAGGGTACCTCGAGACCAAGCATAAGTCTCACAGTGTGAACATTAAGGGAGAAACGTGAGTGAAAATTTGACATATCGTATACATCTTTTTCCTCCCACTGAATATAAAACTTAGCGTTTATTTAACTTAGGAAAAAAACGGCTAATTATTTTTATTAAGTGATTGTTTAAGTTTGCTTAAAAGTAACATTTACTTTGGATAGTTAAACAATTTTGATTAATGTTCGTTAAATACTTTAACAAACCTTAATCAACAATTGCATGCTTGTAGTAAATCTATCTAATTCATCTTTCCAGGTCAGTTCTTAATAGGGGTGTTCCGTTTTCATCAACTTAAATACCCCAACTTAGACAAAACTAACCTTAGACAAAAGATCCCTTATAGATACGTTTGCTACAATTTTACTCTTTTATTAAAATAAATGTAATCATATTAAACTGATTAAAAAGATTAAACTTAAATTATAATATTATTAGAAATATGATCTTAGGTCTATATGAATCCTATTTTAAAACTATTTAAAAAAATGATTTTAACCTAAGGTTTGCATGTAATTCTGAATTATTGGTTTTAATTTCTAATTTCAATTAATTATAACTTTTATAGAAGAAATGAAACAAGTTAAAATCATTTATTGCATGTTATGACGTACTTAGTAAAATTATAACAATTATAAAATTACCTAAAGTAGTGTAATGCATAATGCAATTCCATTTCATTACTAAACTTATACAACACTTACATAATAAAGCAATGAAACAATTAATAACATACAACCATCTATACATACATACTATATATTATAACTCTTATAATATAAATGATGCATGGATTTGTTATTAATGCATGCATGCATATACTATAACGATTATATTATATGATGCATGAGCATGCTATAAATATAAAACCATGCAATTATATATTATAACATTTATAATATAAATGATGCATGAATTATGTATAACCTATGGTGAGATTTTTACTATATGGCATACATTATGACATGTAATAATAAATAAGAATCATACATCAAATGCATAACTAAAAAAATTATTGGACTAGGATTGGACACCTAAACAATTAATTAAATTAATATAACACTTATATTAATTTAATTAATTATAAAATATCTAACTATTATAAAATAATAGTCGGCCGGTTTGAAACAAGTGAATCGGGCCTTGAACCACTTGAATCGATCCACCTAGCACCGAACTGGACCCAAAACGCTCGAATCAGCCGAACCGGACGCAAATCAATAGAACCGGATGAGAACCGATTTGTTCTTTCCGTCATAGAGCATTGCAACACTACGGAAAGAACAAAGCATTCTTCCTCATCGCAACGTTGCAACACTAGGTCACAATGTTGCAATGTTGCGGTACAGTCAATACTGTACAGTCGCTATCTCCTACGTTTTTCCTCCGATTTGAGTCTCGTTTTCTCCAAAAACTCACCAGAAACAACATGCGACTCAAAAATAGTAACTACAAACTCGATTACAAAAAAGATGCCCAAAACGTGGGCTCTTACAAACCAATTTTTAAATTAAAGCAGCAAATACTAAATGGCCAATCCTGAAACATCCAATAATTATAAACATTCAACAATAACATTCATTGCATGAATAAATTGTAAGAATGAAAATCCACCAATTCAATGTAATCCACCAATTCATTTTAATCCACCAATTAAAGCAACAATAACATTCTTTAGATGCATGCCACAATTTCACTCCAATCTTCTCAATATATTGCACGATTTTCATGCAAAGAAGATGATTGCATAAGATGCAGCTTATGCTTGGAGTTATTGAAGCTAAACTTAGGTGAGTTTTGTGTGAGCTTGTTGAAGGTGTTATTGGAAAAAATCAAATTTTCATTTTGTGTTTTTCAAACTTTTTCAATTTTTTACCAAATGATTTCAAAAATCAATTTAATTAATGCTAACTAATTTAATTCAAATATTAAATTAATTTTATACAAATCCACCTTTATATATTTAAATCATATTTAAATATTAATTCTCCTATTCCGTTTAATTCTTAAAATTAAACGTGTAATTATATCTCATATAATTACTAATTCCCTTAATTCTAATTTGAACGTTTCAAAATAACTTATCACACTACTCTAAAGCTAATCCATTTATGAGCTAGTAGGGGGACCTCACGGACCTACAGCTCATGGGCTCCAATGATCCAAGATTAATTGGCTAAACTCATTACACCGAATTAACCATCATTCGTTAACTAATGGGTCCATCCACTAAAGCCCATAGTTGCACTCCCCTCACTGTAGATATATTATGTCCACGTGATTTAACCATTATTAGTAAGTCGATCCTTCACAGGTTGTTCGTAATAACGGTTGGGTCAAATGTCTGTTTTACACCCAAGATTACGTCTTATTCCTTAAGTTCCTACTGATCCTCTAATGAACAACTGGTTTGTGATCCAGTCACTAAACCAAATCTCTCTCAGCCCAGTGAGAGGGTGTGGCTCATTGTTCAAGACCCAAAGTCAGCACTTAAGGGAACAACCTCTCTACTATCCCTAAAAGAGAGTAGAAGTGAATTTCTTCTTGCACCCTATGTCCCCAGCTATCCACCCGGTCTTATCCCTGAAATGGAGGTTTATTGAGTCGGCGCTGTTGAGCCAACCCTCACCTATAAAAATCTAAGGATAATCCCAAATAAACAAGAGCTCATAGTTAGCTTAGGATTAAGGTCAAGTTACTTAGGTCATTGCTTTGAAATAGTCAGTCTTAAATAGTAAACAACGTTATAAAGTAAGAGTGACTGATTTTGTGGTCCGATTTTGTACAAACCCATTTGCATAGGATGCCACCACTTTTCATGTCATAAAATGTACGAATTAAAATCACTTCGTTTGTTGCACTTTACAACTCTTTGTAACAACAATAGAGTAGGTCACATCCAATAGTGTTAGCAGAATAAGGTACCCAATCTTATTCATATACTATAGATCATTTTGACTATTTACTCGAACTTGATCCATCTTTATGTCTCTACATAAAGTTCAAGTATTTATATAATAGCCATGGATCTTGGTTTATTAGATTTAGAATTTTATGTATGTAATTTATAAAATCAATAATAAGTTTATTGACTATAGAATGTGTTTAACTTTTCACAAACTGCGAGTTTTAGGACATAAAACCCAACAATACTCCCACTTGGACTAAAACTTCAGTGGATCAATATATACAAATATATAAAATGTTGAGTTTACACGGAGAGAACAAAACGTACAAATACAATAAACTACGACATTTTAATACCCATAAATTCTCCCACTTGCCCTAATGATGAATATCTCGAAGACTTAGTCCTACTACGTGACCCTCAAACACTTTAGCCGAGAGGGCCTTTGTAAATGGATCAGCTAAGTTGTCTTGTGAAGCTATCTGCGTGACAATTACGTCTCCTCTGTGTACAATCTCCCTGATGATATGGTACTTTCGCTCGATAGGTTTTCCTCTTTTATGGCTTCGAGGTTCCATTGAATTTTAAATTGCTCCATTGTTGCCACAATAGAGAGTGACAGAAAGGTGCATATTAGGAACTACTTCCATATCAGTCAGGAACGTTCTGAGTCATACTGCTTCTTTTGTTGCTTCACTTGCAGCTACATACTCAGCTTCCATTATGGAGTCAGCAATACAACTCTGCTTGATGCTTCTCCACACAACTGCTCCTCCATTCAGAGTGACTACTGACCTCGAAGTTGATTTCCTAGAATCAATATCGGTTTAGAAGTCAAAATCAGTGTATCCAGTAAGGATCAGATCCTTAGCACCATACACCAGCATATAATCTCTCGTTCTCCGAAGATACTTGAGAATGTTCTTAACAGCAGTCCAATGATCATATCCAGTATTAGACTGAAATCTGCTGACTATTCCTACGGCATAGCATATATCGAGACGAGTACACAATATTGCATACATTAAACTCCCTACAGCTGATGCATATGGAATTCGTTTCATGTCCTTAACCTCTTAAGGTGTCTTAGGACTTTCTTCCTTAAACAGGTGAATTCCATGTCTGAAAGGTAACATTCCTTTCTTGGAATTTTGCATTTTATACCTAGACAACATCTTGCCTATATAAGATGCTTGAGATGATGCTAATGTTTTATTCTTGCGATTCCGGATTATTTGGATCCCAAGAACATACGTGCTTCTCCCAAATCTTTCATTTGGAATTACAAAGCCAGCCATCTCTTGACATCAGCTAGAAATTCTACTTCATTCCCTATGAGTTGAATATCATCAACATACACACCAGAAAAGCGACAGTTTGTTAACGATTTTCTCGTATACACAGGGTTTGTCAACATTTTGTTCAAATCCATAAGATTTGATTGCAGTGTCAAATCTCATATTCCATGATCTAGATGCTTGTTTTAACCCATAAATGGATCGATGAAGTTTGCAAACTTTTTGCTCTTGATCCTGTTCAATAAACCCTTCTGGTTGAGACATATAGATACTCTCTTCAAGATATCCATTCAAAAAAACTGTCTTGACATCCATTTGCCATATTTCATAATCATAAATGTAGCTATGGACAAGAGTATTCTATTTGACTTTATCATGGCAACCGAAGAGAAAGTTTCTTCATAGTCTACCCCCTCTCTTTGGGTAAACCCTTTTTTCCATAAGTCTTGCTTTGTAGGTCTGTACCTTACCAACTTGATCTCGTTTTCTCTTGTAGATTCATTTGCAACCGATGGGTTTTACCTCTTCAGGTTGATCTAAAAGATCCCAAACATAATTAAAATACATAGATTCCATTTCAAGGTCCATGGCTTTAATCCATTGGTCTTTAATCCACCTCATTCATTTCTTGTTTAAAAGACAATAGATCCTCTAAGCCATCATCTAGTATAGTGACTTGAGTTTTAGTCAAACCCATGTACCGGTCAGGCTATTGCACAACCCTCCCACTACGACGAAGCATTCTCAACTCTTGAGAAGGATTGTGAAGTACCAGTTTCATCAACAACTCTTGTGATGGAACCTACTCTATCAACAACTCTCTTTTAATGCATTTGTCGTTTCTCTGGACATTCCTCTATTACTAGCTTACTGCGAGGTTGATGATTCTTCATGTGGCTTCCTCTAGGAAGTTGCATTTATCGATACAAATACCTTGTCTTCCTGAGGATCGTAAATAAAACCACCTCCTTTCATTTTCTTTTAGGTAGCTTACGAATAGGGCATACTTTTGAACAACGTTCCAACTTTTTAGGATTTTGCACCAATACGTGTGCTGGGCAACCCCAAATTTAATGACGTAAATTTCTTTACATTCTCTAGAGCTCGTAAAGCCATTTCAGAAACACTTTTCGTGGGAACTATGTTCAAAATATACACTACAGGTTCAAGTGCATGTCCCCAGATATGGACCTGCTCTGATTCTGACAATCGGGCGTGATGGTCCTTTTCTAAATCTCTTGCTACTAATGGCATGGTAGTGGAAATTGTCAACATCATCTTTTAATGATCCCGAGATATGCGTTCATGTTGCATTTCACCAACCTTGCGATCATTCCTCTATTATGGTATTATTCTGTAGCTGCAATCTTCTCTGTAATGACCGCATTCGCTTAAACGGCCGAACTTCCATGCAATGGATGCATGCGGTTGATGGTCAAACATCTATGCGATGATCGTATTCGCTCGACAGCCACACTCAATGCGATGGACGCATGCGTTAATGGCCGCAACATCCATGCGTCGAACATATGCGTTCGCCTCTACGATGGAGAGATCCCCGCATGCAGTCATCTTTGCAATAGCTTGGCTTCCGTGCATGCGATCGCATTCTGTGGTTGCTACAAAAATAGATATTTGAACACATAATAACGCATAATAGTGGGTTAGCCGAGATTCTTAATATCGATGGACGCAAACTCATTTTCTCATGAATTCTTGACATAATCGCCGCATATTATGCTTAACAACTCTCATAATTCTAAATAAAAAGCATAAGATGACGTGCATTTCTGCATGTCATCAGTAGTCTATACACTTTAACTCAATTTGGGATCTTATAGATCATCTTAATGGGATTAAACCTATAGGTTGTAAATGGATATACAAGAGGAAACGAGGTGCTGATGGGAAGGTGCAAACCTTTAAGGCTACACTAATAGCAAAAGGTTATACCCAGGTTGAGGGAATCGACTATGGGGAAACTTTCTCGCTTGTTGCCATGCTGAAGTCTATCTGCATCTTCCTATCCATTACCTCATATTATGACTATGAGATATGGAAAATGGATGTCAAGACTGCTTTTCTGAATGGAAATCTTGAGAAGACCATTTATATGGTGCAACCCGAGGGATTCATAGCCCAAGGTCAAGAGCAAAAGGTTTGCAAGCTGAATCGATCCATTTATGGATTGAAACAGGTATCTCGATCTTGGAACATAAGGTTTGATACTGCGATCAAATCTTATGGCTTTGATCAAAACGTTGATGAGCCTTATGTATACAAGAAAATCATCAACAGTTCAGTAGTTTTTCTAGTGTTGTATGTAGAAGATATCCTACTCATTGAGAATGATGCAGGTTTACTGACTTCAATTAAAAACTGGCTAGCGACCCAATTCCAAATCAAAGTGGGAGAGGCATAGTTTGTTCTTGGGATTCAGATCTTTCGAGATTGAAAGAACAAAATGCTAGCACTGTCTTAAGAATCGTACATTAACAAGATGTTGATCAAGTACTCAATGCAGAACTTAGAGAGGCGTCCATTGCCTTTTCGACACGGAGTTACATTGTCTAAGGAACAATGTCCTAAGACACCTCAAAAGGTTGAAGAAATGAGATGGGTCCCTTATGCATCTGCTGATGGCAGTTTGATGTATGTGATGCTCTATACCTGTCTCTTATACACATCTAGATGTGTATAAGAGACAGGTTATGTACTAGACCTGACATCTACTACACTGTGGGGATAGTCAGTAGATATCAGTCTAATCCAAGACAGGGTCACTGGATAGCCGTCAAGAACATCCTCAAGTATCTTCAAAGAACGAGGGACTACATGCTTGTGTATCATTCTAAGGATTTGATCCTTACAGGATACACTGACTCTGATTTTCAGACTGATAAGGATTCTCAAAAATCCACTTCAGGATCAGTGTTCACTCTTAATGGAGGAGCTATAGTACGACAAAGCACTAAGCAATGGTGCATCGCTGACTCCACTATGGAGGCCGAGTATGTAGCGACTTATGAAGCTGCTAAGGAGGTCATTTAACTCAGGAAGTTCTTGATTGATCTGGAAGTTATTCCATATATGTCTAGGCATATCACCCTTTATTGTGATAATAGTGTGCTATGGCGAATTCCCATGAGTCTCGGAGTCATAAGCGCAGCAAGCACATAAAGCGGATATACCATCTCATCTAAGAGATTGTGCATCGAGGGGACATGATTGTCACGAAGAAAGCTTCGAAGCATAATGTTGCTGATCTATTTATAAAGGCTCTCACAGCTACAGTGTTTGAGAGTCACCAGTAGAGTATGGGTCTATGGGACCGACTGCGGCTGGACTAGGGCAAGTGGGAGATGTTGTACTAAGCATTTGTCCCCTAGTTTATTGTTTTATGTACTTGTAATGTGATTATCTTGTACACCCCACTAGCTTTAGGACAAGTAGACGATTGTTGGAGTTAATGCCCTAAATCTCGTAGGATCATGTAGTTTATAAACACATGTATGAACAAACGGTTTTATGATATATAATATGAGATATTTTATTCACTTCAGTCTATGAAATATAAGATATTTTAGTTGCATTAACTACAAACCAATAAACTAAGATTCTCAGTTATCATTATAACTGAAGCGTGTATGTGGAGATATACAACTGGATCGTACTTTAAGTGATAACCTAAATGGTATATAGTATATGGATAAAGGTAAGAAACCTTATCTTGATGACAGTACAAGTGTGGCCTGCTTTGTAGGTGTTACAAATGTTGTAAAGTGCTATAAATGATCTGATCCTAATCATTTGTGTATTAGACATGTGAGCGGGGATGATCTATACAGAAGAGTTTGTATAAGACCGGACTACGAAATGTTTAGTCTCGTTATATAATGTCGTTCATGACAGAGACTTTCATTTCACTAGGATGACCATAGGTAACATGACCTTAATCCTGAGTGAGTTGTGAACTCTTGCCTATGAGAGCGGTCCTTTGATTTTCATAGGTGCGAGTGGCCAGATCGCCGACTCAAACCTACCACTTTGGGAATTCTTCTTATTGAGGAGCTGGGAACTCAACTACACAAGACGGAATTCACTTCTTTGAAGCAGAGGTAAGTAGATAAATTACTCCCTTAAGGGCTGATTCTAGGGGTTGAACAATGTGGCGACATCTTCTCTTGGCCCGAGAAGGTTTTAGTCCTAGTAGGACTATGATATGTTGTTCATTAGAGGAATCAGTGGTACTTAAGGAGTTAGATGTAAATACAGGGGAAAATTGGCAAATTGGCCCAGTTGTACTTACGAGAGATTTATGAAAGGTCATCGTACTGTTGATTGGTTATATCCGATGGACACAAAAATATATTTGTAGTGCGAAGAGTGCAGCTGTCGGTCTTTATTAGATTGCTTGATAGCTAATGGTGGATATTGTGATTAAAGAGTTTAGTCAGTTATTCATGTACCGTTGGAGCTTCAAGCTACAGGTCCATAAGGTCCCCTTAGTAGCTCAATGGATTCATGTTGAGAATCACTTTTTAGGTTAGTTTGAAATGTTCAAATTAACAAGAGGGAATTTGATTATATATGATATAATTTAATTAATTTAATTATATGTGAAATAATTGATTTGATGTATTTGATACATTATTTGATTGAAGAAATTAATATAAATATGATGTATATTAAATGCCATAAAAGAGAAAAAGAACTATGGTTTATATGTTTCATATGATGAAATATTAAAACTATAGGTTATAAATATAATATGATAAGTTAGTTATTGTATTTATTTATAATATATTGATTATGAGATAATTAGTTTTCTTTTTATCTAATAAATTAGTCTTCTTTTTCTCTAATAACAAACTTAGTGGGTGATTATACACGGTTTATAGCTATGGATAAAAATGAAAATAGTTTTCATTTTGTCATAACACACGCTACACAAAGGCAAGTGATCAGATTACTTGTTGAGAGAGTAAACGATAAGTCATTGAGTTTACTATATAATACTTACTCGCTTACTACACGATTGAGTATCAAGTCTATATAATATACTTCTTCTTTCTTCTGTCACATGCTCGATCGTCTAGTTACTCCATCCCGCTATCAAAATCCATATATAGCCCACACCTCCTGGATTCTCACACCGAGAATACCAAGGTAATCGAGTGGTGGTGTCTAATTTTGTTCGAGGATCAAGTTGTAGTCGGTGGTGATCGAAGATCTTCCAGTTGCTCGTAAGTTCGTGTTATTGGCTGAGTTGCTGAACGATTGAGGGATACGTGAAGAAAGGGTTCTAGAAAAGAATTTTTAAGTGTTTGACAAAATGCCGCAATGGTAAAATAATCCGATAATACAGAGGAAATCTTAAGTGTTTGACGAAATGTCGCAATGGTAAAATAATCCGATAATACAGAGTTGGAAACCCATATTTCGAGTGAAAATGTAGTACTAGAAAAGAATTTTTACCCTGTTTCGACCACCACTGTCGGCCATGACATGCAGAAATGAATCGAACAAGAAAGAAAAAAAAGCAGAGTTAGTTCTATGAAGAAAGAATGCAGAGGGAAAAAAGGAAAGAGAAGTAAGGTAGCGAAGTAGAGGGTCTTACAGTGGTTTGAAGCATGGAAAGGGCAATGAGGGCCAAGAGCAAGAGAGAAACAAACTTGAAAGAGAGCAACAAACTTAGGCATCAACGGACGAATGGTCGACTTACCGATGGAAGACGACAAACAGACGAATAGTGGAAGACGTGGATGAATGGCAGGGCAGTGCTGCTCTCTTGCTCGTCTAGTCTCGGCCTACCTAGGGTTAAAGAAGGCAAAGATGGTCTACCTTCTTCGATTTGGGTTTTTTTTTAACCCAAACTCCTGACGCATATTGTCTACCTGTTGGGAGTTAGGCATATTGTTGTTGGGAATATTCTAGAACTCACAATTCGTAAATTTTGTGTTAAACAATCTATTATCAATAAAATATTATTGAGTATTTTATTCAATAAAGTTGTTGATTTTGCATTCTATTATGAAAATCCAATAAACATATCCATGGCTATAGTATGAATACTTTAACTTTATGTAGTGACATAAACAGGATCAAGTTAATAGTATATAGCCTAAATGGTCTATAAGTATATGGATGAAATTGGGTATCTCGTCCTGGTAACACTATTGGATGCAACCCATTTTGTATAGATAATATAAATGATGTGATCCACAAATCATTCATGTAAAGACATATGAGGTTGTTCTCTTATGTGCTGATTCTAGGTCTTGAACAATCGAGACCTCGCCTTCTCATGATAGAGAGGGGCATGATTCGTAAGTGGTATTATGAATCAAATTGTTCATTAGAGGGTCAGTGGGAACTTAAGGAACAAGATGTATTTACAGGGGTAAAACAATATTTTTGACCAAGCTGTAATTATGGTTTATATGGACAGAAATATATCTATAGTGAGAAGAGTGCAACTCTCGAGCTATAGTGGTTTGTCTTGATAGTTAATGAATAGTAATTAATTGGATGAAAGAGTTTAACGAATTAATTACATATCGTTGGAGCTCATGATCTGTAGGTCCATTAGGTCTCTCTACTAACTCTTAAATTGGAATAACAAATTGAGTATTGATGTATGAAATTAGGGTTATGAATTTGAAATTTTCAAATTCAATTTTAGGGTTTTCAATTGAGTATATATGATAAAATTAAAAACGTTTAATATTGAAATTAAACAAAATTGAAAAATTAATTAATATTTAAATCATAATTGATTTGTATTGGTGAAATTGATATTTTATAAATTTAATATTAAGATATTAAATAAATATTTTTTAATTAAAAAGTTTAATTAAAATTAGTTTTATTTAAATTAATTATTTTTTAATTAATTTTATAAAACTAATTTACATAATAAAATAAAATGATTTTTTAATTCATTTTCAAGTTAGTGGATTTTTCCATTTTTTGGAAAAAAAAAATCCACTAACTACATTTTGATGGATTATCACCAAAATCCAATTCAATTTTGTGATGATCACCAAATAGGTGGTGCCCTCCATGCAGCCGATTGGTTTTGCATGAATTCTATCTATATATAGAAGCTCCATGCAGAAAGATTATAAAGAAATTTGAGTTTACTTGCTGAAGTTAAAAATACTGAAAACCCTACTTAACTCTCACTTGTTCATCCTCAATTCAGCTTGATTTAAGTGTTTCCACCACACGTTCCTGCTTGAGCATAGTGGAGAAGATCTTGGTGATGGTCTTCTTGAAGAATCAAGCTCTATCTTGGTGGATTTCTGCTGAACACGTTGAAGAAATCTTTAAAGGTAATATGTGTTTCAAACCCTCTTATGAATGTCACATGAACAACATGTTTATAACTCAAATTAAATATAGTTTAAGTGTTTATTGATTTTGAAGTCTTCCGTTGCATGTTATATATTACTCCTTCAATTGGTATCAAAGCATGATTTAAGCACTTAACTATTGTTAATTTGAGTTTGGTGGGTGTTTTTTCATGAACTGCATGAAATAGTATACTGATATGGTTTTTCCAGTGTTTTGCCATTTGAATCCTTTCAATTATGTTGTTTCTCTTATAATTGGCTCTTGTTTGATGGGCCTGAATGTATGTTTAAGAGTCTGTAACTCATATGGAGTCATTAGAAGTTGAAATTAGGATGTAATTGAAGAAAGAGGTGAAGAAGGCCGAGCTGCAGATTTCGAGTTCTTCAGCTTCTGTTTGAATTTCAAGCGAGATTAGACCAAGTTCGAGCGAGATTTAAGTTCAAGCGATATTTTGAATCAAGTTTGAGCGAGATTTCTAGTTCGAGCGAGATTCTAATGGAATTCCCAGCGAGATTTCAAGTTCGAGCGAGATTTTGAATCAAGTTCGAGCGAGATTTCATACGAGGAGCGAGATTCTGATGGTTTGAACGAGATTTCAATGAAGCCAGTGAAAGATCAAGTTTGAGCGAGATTTTAACATAGAGCGAGATTCTGTTCAAACCGAGCGAGATCCTGGTCCAACAGTGAACCGAAATGTCGGGACATATATGATCGGTGGGTTAGAGCTAATGAAAAAGCCTGGGCTTACATCCTGTCTCTTATACACATCTAGATGTGTATAAGAGACAGTCTATGATCGGTGGGTTAGAGCTAATGAAAAAGCCTGGGCTTACATCTTAGCAAGTATATCCGAAGTACTTAATAAGAAACATGAGGTAATGCCCACCACTCGTGAGATAATGGCGACACTTCAGAAGATGTTCAAGAACCGTCATCCTTTATTCGACATGAAGCCATTAAGTATGTTTACAGTACTTGCATGAAAGATGGTACCAATTTTAAAGAACATGTTCTCGATATGATGGTCTATTTTAATATTGTTGAGGCTCATAAGGCAATAATAGATGAGATAAGTCAAGTCAGTATTGAAGGATTTCTTAACGAAGAGCATCCATGAGTGCATTCAGATCTTTCCGATTTCACCGTGACCAAAATACAACATATACATTCTAACAAAGAGTTATGCAAACAAACAGTAATTAACGGCATGCTTTGAACACTAAAGAATAAGGGAAAGACTTCTCATACCAGTTGAAGACCCTCTTCAAGCTTTAGAACTCAGATACAGTGGAAGAACCTCCACCCGTACTCTATCACTCAGCAAGCGTGTCGTCTGCAGCAGCACGATCAATCACGAACAAGTCAATGTAGCGCAGACGATACCAACAAAATGGAGCCCTTGGTATTCATAGAGTGAGAATCCAAAGTGTGGTCTTTTGTGAGTTTGGTAGAGGTTGGAGAATGAACTAATCGTGTAGATGATAAGCAAGTGGGAGAGAAAAGGAAGCTATCATATAGCTAAATGCTTATCGTTTATAAGAAGCTACACGATTGTGTAGGTTTCACTAAGTGGTTGTTTAGTAAAAGGTAGACGATCATTTAGAAAACACTTCACACTATACAATCGTTTAGGAAAGCTAAACGATCGTTTAGGGACTAGCATGCGATCGTTTAGGTGCGAGGTATGCGATCGTTTAGGCACTGAGTGACTATCGTATAGGCTTTCGACTTATGCTACCGTTTACATTTCCACACCGATGCCAAATTTTTCGAACCTTGGTAAAATGAAACTAATTTTCATTTTATTCTTCGGTTACCATAACCGAAGCAGCTGCTCCCACTAACGCATGTCCGAGAGAAATTTTAGGTCAATTATCAAATAATTAACCAATTAAATAATTAATAAATATAATCATATTATATTTTTACCTTATAGTTTGATATCACATATCTACTATAGTAATTTCTCCTCTACTTGATATAAATATTTATATCTAATTACCTCCAAAATAATGTATCTCATACTTTAGCCAATTATATCATATATAATTAACCAGTTCATTATATCATCAAACTTCCTCTTGTCAATTTTGATCATTTTAAATTAACCCAATACTGATTCTCAATTTTATCCAAGCTACCCAGGGGACCTAATGGACCTGTGGCTAAAGCTCCAACGGTACATGAAATACTGACTAAACTCTTTAGCCACGAGATCCACCATCCGTCAACGTCAGGCATTCCACTAAAATCATCAACTGAACTCTTCTTACCACAGATATATTTTTTGTGTCCATCAGATAATACCAATCATGAATACGATGACCCTTCACGATGCTCGTAAGTACAGCTAGGCCATTTTACCATTTTTCCCCCTATAGTTAGATCTCACTCCTTCATAAGTACCACTGATTCCTCTAATGAACAATACAACATAGTCCAACTATGTGTGAACACCTCTCTGGCCAAGAGAAGGTGTGTGGCGCCACATCATTCAAGCCCTGGAATCAACCCTTAAGGGAGCCATCTTATCTATTAACCCCTACCTCGAGGAAGAAGTGAATTTTATCTTGTGTAGTTGAGTTCCCAGCTCCCAAATCAGACGTATCCCCAAAATGGTAGGTTTGAGTCAGCGACTTGGCCACATCCGTTACCATACAAATCAAAGAACCACCCTCAATGGCATGAGTTCCCAACTCACTCAGGATTGAGGTCATGTTACCTATGGTCATCCTAATGAAGTAAAGTCTCTTTCATGAACGGTGTTATATAACGATACGTTAATACTTCATGGTCAGGTCTTATACAAACTCTTTGTATAGGACACCCCCGCTCGCATGTCCCCAATACGAATGATCAGGATCAGACCATCTATGATAAGTCACAACACTTGTGACCATTCCACAAAGTGGGTTGCATCCGTAACGTTACCAGGATAAAGTTTTCCTCCTATATCCATATACTACAAACCATTTTGGTTATCACTCAAGACATGATCCACTTGTATGTCACCACATACATGCTTAAGTTACATACATATAACCAGGGATTTTATGTTTATTGGTTTGTGGTAAAGCAAATAAAAGATACAATTGAGCAAAAAAACAAGATGTGAAGTAACTATCATATATTATACAACACAAGCGTTCGTACAAGCTGTTTACAAACTATAGGACACAAGACTTTAGGGCATCAACCCCAACAAGTATGATATTGGAATCTCTCCCTGAGAGTTATCTGCCTTTTAGATCCAATGTTGTTATGAACAAAATTACTTTTAATTTGACTACGTTGTTGAACGAGTTCTAGACATATCAGTCTATGATGAAACTTAAAGAAAAAGAAGTAAATGTTATTTCTCAATCTAAGACGTTTTTTAAGGAGTCTACATCTGGAATAAAAACCCATTGATAACAAAAAGTTTGTTCCCTCTTCTTCAAAAGACAAAGTTATACAAATGAAGAAGAAGGGTAAAGGGAATAAGAAAATCATTGCTAAGAAAAATAAAAACAAAAACAGAACTCCCAAAGGAAAATGTTTCCATTGCGGAGAGGATGGGCACTAGAAGCATAACTGCCCAAAGCATTTGGCAGAAAAGAAAGCGAAAAGGCGAAACAAGGTAAATCAGATTTACTAGTAGTTGAAACATGTCTAGTGGGAAATACTCACCTAACCTGGATATTAGATTCAGGCGCTGCTAATCATGTTTGCACTTTTCTACAGGAAACTAATTCTTGGAGACAACTTTCTGAATAGGAAATGACTTTCAAGGTGGGAATGGGTGAAGTAATTTTAGCTTATGCAGTGGGAGATGTCAAGCTATTTTTTGCAGAATCTTTCATCTTACTTAGAAATGTATATTATGTACCTAAGATGAAAAGAAACTTAATCTTCACTTTCTGTCTGCTAGAAAATATGTATAGAATATCTTTTGAATCTAATGAAGTATTTGTTTTTTCAAGAGGTGTTCATATTTGTTTTGCAAGACTCGAAAATAACTTGTACATATTAAAACCAACTGAAGCAAAGGTCATTCTAAATATAGAGATGTTAAAAACGGCTGAGACTCAAAATAAAAGACGGAAAATTTCTTCTAATGCATATCTTTGGCACCTCAGACTTGGTCACATTAATCTCAACAAGATTGAGAGATTGGTAAAAAAAAAAACGGTCATCTAAGTCAGTTAGAAGATAGTTCTTTACCTCCATGTGAATCATGTTTTAAAGAAAAAATGACAAAAAGATCTTTTTCTGAAAAAGGTCTTCATGCCAAAGAGCCTCTCGAACTTATACATTCAGACCTATGTGGTCTGATGAGTGTAAAAGCACGAGGAGGCTATCAGTATTTTGTCAGTTTTATTAATGATTACTCGAGATATGACTACATTTACTTAATAAGTCACAAGTTTGAAACTCTTGAAAAGTTCAAAGAATTTAAGACCGAGACACAAAATTTGTTAAGTAAAAGAATTAAAACACTTCTATCTGATCGAGGTGGTGAGTATATGAATTTACAATTCCAAAACTATCTAGTAGATCATGGAATTTAATCCCAGCTCACAGCACCTGGAACACCACAAAAAAATGGTGTTACAGAAGAGAGAAATCAAACCTTGTTAGACATGATCCAATCAATGATGAGTTATGCTCAGTTACCTCAATCCTTTTGGGGGTATGCAGTGCAGACTGTAATATATATTCTAAACGTTGTTCCTTCAAAAAGTGTTTTATAAACACCATATGAATTATGGAAAGGACGCAAAACTAGTTTATGTCATTTCCGTATTTGGGGTTGTTCAGCACACTGTTGGTACAAAATCCTGAGAAACTAGAAACACGTTCGAAGTTATGTCTCTTTGTAGGATACCCTAAAGAAACAAAAGGATGACTGTTCTATGATCCCCAAGAAGACAAAATATTTATATGGACAAATGCTACATTCTTGGAAGAAGATCATATTAAAAATCATCTACCTTGCAATAAACTAATATTACAAGAAATGACCAAAGATGCTACAGAAAAATCAACAAGAGTTGTTGATCAAGTTGGTCCATCAACAACTGTTGTTGTCCTGTCACGTCCGTCTCAAGAGTTGAATATGCTTCGACATAGTGGGAAGGTTATTCAGTAACCTAAAACGCTATATAGGTTTAACAGAAACTCAAAACATTATACATGATGATGGATTAGATGATCCATTATCCTTTGAAAAGGTAATGGAAGATGTTGACAGGGAACAATGGATAAAAGCCATGGACGTTGAAATGGAGTCTATGTACTTCAACTCTGTCTTGGAACTTGTAGATCAACCACATGGGGTTAAACATGTAGGTTGCAAATGGATCTACAAAAGAAAACGAGATCAAACTTGCAAGGTGCAAACCTACAAAGCCAAACTTGCAGCAAAAGGTTTTACCTAAAGAGAAGAGTTTGATTATGAAGAAACTTTTTCTTCTATTGCCATGATAAAATCGATTAGAATACTTCTATCCATTGCTACATATTATGACTATGAAATATGGAAAATGGATGTCAAAATAGCTTTTCTGAACGACCATCTTGATGAAAGTATTTTTATGTCTCAACCAGAAGGATTCATCAAACAAGGACAAGAACAAAAAGTCTGTAAGCTTAAATGATCCGTTTATGGGTTAAAACAAGCTTCAATATCTTGGAATATAAAATTTGACATTGCGATCAAATCTTATGGCTTGAACAAAATGTTGACGAATCTTGTGTATACAAGAAAATAGTCAACAAGACTGTAGCATTCTTAGTACTTTATGTTGATGATATCTTGCTCATTAGGAATGAGGCAAGCTTCCTTGCTAACGTAAAGAGATGGTTAGAAACACAGTTCTAAATGAAAGATTTAGGTGATGCTCAATATGTTATAGGAATACAGATCTTTCGAAATCGAAAGAATAGAACCCTAGTACTATCTTAAGCATCTTATATTGATAAAATGTTGTCAAGATATAATATGCAAAATTCCAAAAAAGATATGTTATCTTTTAGACATGGGATTCATTTTTCAAAAGAACAGTGTCCTAAGATACCTTAAGATATTGAGGAAATGACAAGAATTCCATATGCATCTACAGTTGGGAGTTTGATGTACGTAATGTTATGTACACGTCTTGACATATGCTTTGCAGTTGAAATCATCAACATGTTCCAATCCAATCCAGGACACAGTCATTGGACTACTGTAAAAAACATCCTCAAGTATCTAAAGAGAACAGGGACTATATGCTTGTGTATGGACCTAAGGATTTGGTTCTTACTAGATACATTGATTCTGATTTTCAAACTGACATGGATTCAAGGAAATCTACTTCAGGATCGGTTTTCACTCTCAATGGAGGAGCTATAATTTAGAGAAACATTAAGCGAAGTTGTACCGCTGACTCCACAATGGAAGCAGAATACGTAGCCGCATGTGAAGCTGCTAAAGAAGCAGCATTGCTACGACAATTCTTGGCTGACTTGGAAGTAGTTCCAGATATGCATCTATCTATCACACTATTGGGGTTGATGCCCTAAACTCTCGTAGGGTCCTGTAGTTTGTAAACACCTATATGAACAAATGCTTGTGATGTAATAATATGAAATATTTTCTTCACTGTTGTCTATGAAATATGAGATATTTTGTTTGCATTTACCACAAATCAATAAACTAAGATCCCTGGTTGTCATTGTAATTTAAGTATGTATGTAGAGACATACAAGAGGATCATGCCTTAAGTGATAACCTAAATGGTCTGTAGTATATGGATATAGGAGGGAAATCTTATCCTGGTGACACTACGAATACAGCCCGCTTTATAGATAGTTACAAGTGTCGTGACGTGCTACAGATGGTCTGATCCTAATCATTCATGTGGAGACATGCGAGCGGGGGTGTCCTATACAAAGAAGTTTGTATAAGACCGGACCATGAAGTGTTTAGTCTCGTTATATCACCGTTCATGACAGAGACTTCATTTCATTAGGATGACCATAGGTAACATGGCCTTTAATCCTGAGTGAATTGGGAACTCCTGCCTATGAAGGTGGTCCTTTGATTTGCATGGGTGCATTCATGTTGGAGACATGAGAGCGGGGTGTCCTATACAAAGAAGTTTGTATAAGACCAGACCACGAAGTGTTTAGTCTCGTTATATATAACGCCGTTCATGACAGAGACTTCATTTCATTAGGATGACCATAGGTAACATGGCCTTAATCCTGAGTGAGTTGGAACTCCTGCTTATGAGGTGGTCCTTTGATTTGCATGGGTGCAAGTGGTCAGATTGCTGACTCAAACCTACCACTTTGGGGATTCGTCTGATTGAGGAGCTGGGAACTCGACTACCACAAGATGAAATTCACTCTTTCTCCGAAAGCATGGTAAGTAAATAGTATTGTTCTTTAAGGCTGATTCCGGGGGCTTGAACGATGTGGCAACACAATCTTCTCATGGTCCGAGAGGTGTCCACTCATAGTAGGACTATTGATGTATTGTTCATTAGAGAGATCATGGTACTTAAGAAGTTAGATGTAACTACAGAGGCAAAACGGTAAATTGGCCAAAACTGTACTTACGAACATCTACTAATGGTTATCGTACTGTTGAATGGTTATATCCGATGGACACAGAAATATATCTGTGGTAAGAAGAGTGTAGTTGTCGGTCTTTAGTGGAGTGTCTGACAGTTTAACGAATGGTGGATCTCGTGACTAAAGAGTTTTAGTCACATACCGTTGGAGCTTCAAGCTACAGGTCTATAAGGTCCCTTGGTAGCTCAATAGATTCAAGTTGAGAATCAGTTTTTGGGTCAGTTTGAAGTGTTCAAATTGACAAGAGGAAGTTTGATTATATATGATATGATTAAACTGGTTCAATTATATATGATATAATGATATGATGTATTAGATACATTAATTGGAGAAATATGATATAAATATGATTTATATCGAGTAAAGGAGAAAAGGACTATGGTTTAAAGTGTTACATTGATGTGATTATTAAAACTATAGGTTATAAATATAATTATGATAAGTTTGTTATTATATTTATTTATAATTAAAACAATTTATACAATAGTTGTATGCGGTCTCTTCCTTCAACCGTGGCGTGAAGTGGGAGGTTTTGTTCAGTTTTCATAACTGAAGGATAAAATGAAAAATGTTTTCATTTTTGTAAGGCATCGCTTCATTAAGTGCATGAGCAATCGTTTAGCTAACTAAAGATTGTACAACAACTTTCTAAGCGAGAAACTAAACGATCGTGTAGGCGCCTTTGACTAAACGATGTGTAAAGTTTTACTAAACAATCGCGTGCCTTTAGCGAGATTCTCTAAACGATTCGTTTCAACGATCAAAGCCTGTTTTCCTAAATGATTGTGTACCTGCTGAGTTTTACTAAATGATCAAGCACCAAATCTATACAAATAGACAATTCACTCCCCACTTGCTTGGTCATATATTTCGATCGTTGTTTCCTCCAACCTTTCTACTAAATCCAACAGAACCCACACCTCCTAGATTCTCACTCCGAGAATACCGAGGTTGCCGAGTGGTGGTGTTAAGATGTTACTTGTTCGTGGAGAAGTTTGTTTCTGACTACTGAACGATTGGGTAGACGATTTGGGCGAGAGCGAGATATTGTTGTCCAAGATCTTCACGAGAGCAAGAGATCTGTAGAATAAATTTTCTTCAAAGGTATGTCTCTCGTCCCTTTTAGTTATTAGTTACAAAAGCATACCATAATTTTTTAATAGATGCATAACTGGGCTTGTATGTTTGTGAATGCTTGTAATTCTATCACAATGAATTTGGATCGATCGTGCTTCCACTCATGGTTCTCTTTGATAAGAGTTCTTTCACACACTGTATTGTGACAACACTAGTGCTATTGCCAACTTCAAAAAAACCAAGGAGTCACAAACTTGGAAAACATATTAAGAGAAAGTACCATCTCATCAGAAAGATAGTACACGAGGAGACGTGATCGTCACGAAGATAGCCTCTGAAGACAAACCTTACTGATCCATTTACGAAGGCCCTCTCGGCTTAAAGTGTTTGAGGGCCACCTGGTTGGACTAAGACTCCAAGCAACATAATCTAGGACAAGTGGAAAAATATCTATGGTATTAGAAATGCCCTAGTTTATTGTATTTTTCCTTTATGTTTCTCAACATTGTATTGTATATATTTATTCTCACTAGAGTTTTAGTTCAAGTGGGAGATTGTTGAGAAATGTCCTGGAACTTGCAGTTCGTAAATTTTGTGTTAAAACTTCTATTTATCAATAAAATATTATGAGTATCTTATTCAATAAAGTGTTTTGATTTTGCGTTCTATTATGAAAATCCAATAAATATATGCATGGCTTATAATATGAATACTTTAACTTTATTGGGGTGACATAAACAGGATCAAGTTAATAGTATATAGCTTAAATGGTCTATAAGTATATGGATGAAATTAGGTATCTCATCTTTGGTAACACTATTGATGCAGACCATTTTGTATAGGTAATACAAATGATGTGATCCACAATCATTCACATAGAGATATGTGAGTGGAGGCATCCTATGTAATGAGTTTCCATATAGACTGGACCACGAAATAGTCACTTTTCTTTATAACGACCATTTTACTGTTAAAACTGACTATTTCATACTAAAGTAACCTAAGATAACTCGATCTTAATCCTGAGCTAACTATGAACTCTTATTTATTCGGGATTATCCTTTGATCTATATGAGTGAGAGTTAGTCCAACAGCACTACTCAATAAGCCTTCCATTTTGGGGATAAGACCGGATGGATAGCTGGGACATAGCCCTGCAAGATGGAATTCACTCCTACCCATTTTAGGTTAGCAGATAGATTGTTCTCTTAAGTGCTGATTCCAGGTCTTGAATAATCGGACCCTGCTTTCTCATGATAGAGAGGAACATGATTCATAAGTGGTATTATGAATCAAATTGTTCATTAGAGGTTAGTGGGAACTTAAGGAACAAGATGTATTTACAGGGGTAACACGGTATTTTTTGACCCAGTTGTAATTATGAACGACTTGTGAAGGATCAACTTACTGATTATGGTTTATATGGATAGAAATATATCTTCAGTGAGAGAGTGCAACTATCGAGCTATAGTGGTGTGTCTTGATAGTTAACAAATAGTAATTAATTCGATTAAAGAGTTTAACAAATTAATTACATATCATTAGAGTTTATGATCTGTAGGTCCATTAGGTCCCTTCTACTAGCTCTTAAATTGGAATAACAAATTAAGTATGATGTATGAAATTTAGGGTTATGAATTTGAAATGTTCAAATTCAATTTTAGGTTTTCAATTGATTATATATGATACAATTAAAATGTTTAATTTAATTGAAATTAAACGAAATTGAAAAATTAATTAATATTTAAATTATGATTTAAATATAAAATGATTTATATTGGTGAAATTGATATTTTATTGATTTAATATTAAGATATTAAATTAATATTATTGTAATTAAAAAGTTAATTTAAAAAATTAATTATTTTTTAATTAATTTTATAAAACTAATTTAAATAATAAAATAAAATGATTTTTAAATCATTTTCAAGTTAGTGGATTTTTCCATTTTTTGGGAAAAATCCACTAACTACATTTTAATGGATTATTACCAAAAGTCCAATTCAATTTTTTTGATGATCACCAAGTAGGGTGGTGCCCTCCATGCAGCCTATTGGTTTTGCATGAATTCTATCTATATATAGAAGCTCCATGCAGAAAGATTATAAAGAAACCTGAGATTTACTTGTCTGAAGTAAAAATACTGAAAACCCTACTCAACTTTCACTTGTTCATCCTCAATTCAGCTTGATTTAAGTATTTCCACCACACGTTTCTGCTTGAGCATAGTGGAGAAGATCTTGGTAGTGGTCTTCTTGAAGATCAAGCTCTTATCTTGGTGGATTTCTGCTGAATTCGTAGAAGAAATCTTCAAAAGTAATATGTGTTTCAAACCCTCTTATGAATGTCATATAAACAACATGTTTATAAACTCAAATTAAATGTAGTTTAAGTGCTCATTAATTTGAAGTCTTCCGTTGCATGTTATATTACTCCTTCAATTGTCTACCCATCGGGAGATCGGGACATATCTCCCGATAACTTATATATGGCGTCAAAAAGTCTCTTTTTCTTGTATGATATTCAAATATTTATGTCCTTTTCAAATAAAACTTTATATTATAATGTATCTAATACATTATAGTGATATATCATATACAATTAAGTAAAATTAATATATCACATATAATTAATTCCCACAGTTAATATGAACAATTCAAATTAATTCAAAATTGATTCTCAATCAAATCCCTGTTTGAGCTATAGATGGGACTTCATGGATTTGTAGCTTGAAGCTCCAATGGTACTTGAATAATTAATTAAACATCTTTAATTAAACTATGTAACATTCATTAACTGTCGGACACTCCATTAAAGACCGACAACTGCATTCTTCGCACTACAAATATATTTCTGTGTCCATTGGATATAATCAGTCAACAGTGCGATGACCCTTCACAAATTGCTCATAAGTATAGTTGGACCAAAATTACCATTTTGCGCTTGTAGTTACATCTGCACTTACAAATATATTCTGTGTCCATTGGATATTAATCAGTCAACAGTGTGATGATCCTTCAACAAAAATGCTCATAAGATATAGTTGAACCAAAATTACCGTTTTGCCCTTGTAGTTACATCTAACTCCTTAAGTACCACTGATCCCTCTAATGAACAATAAGTCATAGTTTAACTATAACCAAATCCTCTCATGCCAAGAGAGGGTTTCTCCACATGAATGATCAGGATCAAATCATTTGTAGCACTTTACAACACTTATAACATCTACAAAGCGGGTCGTATCCGCAGTGTCGCCAGGATAAGTACCTAACCTTATCTATCTACTACAGACCGTTTAGGTTATCATTTAAAACATGATCCACCTGTATATATCTTACATACATGTTTTAAATTACATCAAATAACTTCGAAAATCTTAGTTTATTGGATTGAGTAAATTGCTCATAAAATAATAATTATTTTATTAATAACAATTTGTTTATACAATATTTACAAACTGCGAGAATACAAGAGAGATTTAGGACGCCAACCCAACATATATATAAATACATTGTGATATAAAGTTAATTTTGAATGAGATTTAAAATATATTTTATATATGACGAGAATGATGTATTTGAATAAGATTCAAATTATATAAATAATACGAATCTCTATTCGTATTATAATTAGGTTAAATTTAATATGAATGATATTTCATATTAAAACTATAGTTATATGTTATAATATAACTATTTGAATAAGATTCAAATATTATTTATATGAATGAGATTCATATAAAACTATATGCTAAAATTAATATGAATGAGATTCACATTAAGTTATTTGAATATGATTTAAATGAAATTAATATATATGATAATTAATTAATATTATTTAATTATATATAATATATATATATATATTATATATTATATATATAATATATATAATTATATATAACTTAATTTAATGTATATATTAAATGAGAAAACTCCCTTGGAGTTATGTATTCCGTGGAGGGGAGTTGTAACTCCTCCCAACTAATTCTTTCACACTCTCACATTAAGAAAACTTGGGTAGAGATTTAAAAGAAGAAAACTCTCTACATTTTTCTCTCTAACACATTCCAAGAATTATCTTTCAAAGATTTTATAGAAAACTTGTAAAAACTTTCTCATTCCAAAAGTGAGATCCTACCATCTCGATTCTTGTTTGGAGAATAGCAAGGTTTCCAATTGGTAGTGTCCATTGTTTGTTATTGTTCGTGTTCTTGGAAGTAGTTTTGAGTTTGAAGGAGAATTTCACAATACGAAATGTTCGTGACATGGAGTGAATTTTCAAAAAGAAAGTCTTCAAGAGTAAGTTATTCTCTTTTCCTAATAGCATGCTATAGAATTAATGTTTACTTGTACATATTCTTTTCTATGTATTTTCTCTATTTTTTCAAGTTTTTCAAAACGAATTTCATTGGCACATGCGTTCACGCACTTCCACTGAAAAATTTGATTCCTTCACAACGTAAGACCTCTACAGGATCTCAAAGGACTCATGGGAAACCTTAGAGTGATTGAGTTTGAAACCGTTTAGATTCTCAACATACAAGCCATAAAGGAAACATTGAGAATTGAACATTTAAACATCGATTAAAATGTTGGTGTAACCGTTCTACGAGTATTAACTCAACAATTCTAAAAATTTAGGAGGGACAATTATGAGCCAAAACGTCGATTATGTTTTACTATCTTATATAAATGATCAAAGTAATTGGGTCGAATTAGGGACGCCTAAAATACCCTACCATTTTTTACTATCAAGTTACTTACAAAACCAAGACATCGAATTGAAGTGTATGTGACTTGCACTACACCGATGCTTAATCTTTTTTGTCTTGCAGACGCTTAGACTATTTTTCTCCCGTAAAAGAAATTCACGATTGATCCATTTTTTGACATCAACATAATTGATTAACCACGTTTTAGAAAATTACAACGATGGATTTATAAAATGAACAAGTAAAGAGTTGAGGATAATCAATGGTTCGAAGAAAGTTATGATTAAGACTTTATAATTTGATAAAGTCTTACAAATAGTTTCTATAGTTTGATAAAATCTTCACTTTCTCCAAATTATAAATTCTGAATATATAATTTGATCTAAAAAAATTATGAATAGAAGCATTTGGATAGAATTGTACGGGTCAAAATGGGTTTTTTTTTTTTTGGTAATGTTTTACTTCTTAATAAATAATATAAAATGATGAAAGTGATGGTAATTTTTTAGTATAATAAATGTAGGGTAAAAAGATGATTTTTTGAAAAAACGATGAGTTGCTCATAATAATAGTGAAAATGAAAATGATTACGACGATGTAGGCATGCATGCCATGGCCGATGCCAAGATGTGTCGGCCAAACACTTTTTCTCACATTTTTCACGGTTCCTTATACCACTTGTCGATGAGGATAAGATTTCTGATTTTTTTTTTTTCCATATTAATAAGTTGTATTGTTGTATTCCTTTTATAAAGAAAATGGTGTGTATAAGTATAATGTATGAATTTAACTCATATATGATATAAATCTACCCTCAGTTAAGAGATTAGAGGTTCGATCCCTAGTTCTATGTATAGTTCAACTCAAATAAAAAGAAAAAGTTCAAAGAAGTTTCGAAGTAAAAAAAAAAAAAAAATTATGATTGCCATTTGTCGGAGTAAAAAGTGATGGTAGGAAAATCTTAACCGGTAGTTTAGTAAATCTAACTATCTATAATTAAGTTTGGCTAAAATCTTTTTTCAAATTGATCTTAGGTTCAAAATCCTTTCACGTCTATTCAGTTTTTTATTTTTAATAATATTTTTTAAAACTTTTATCAAATAATTTAAAGGAAAATAACATTTATTTTCCATTTAAAGTATATAAAATTTTAAAATATTTATCTTACCCCATAAAGGAAAATTCTTATAAATAGAAAAATCCAAAAATATTTACACTTTATAGTAAAAAGTTCAAAAATACAATAATTTTGAAACTTTTTGTTATAATGTGTAAATATATTTTTTTTATATTTGAAAAGGCCCCAACCACAAATTTAATCTAAAATTTCAATATACGAAATGTTACTATTATTCGTGATATTTATCTATCAATATCATTTTGCTAGATTTGAAAATATTTCTAACATTTTATCATTTTAAAAAACTACCATTATATAATTAAAATAATATATGTATTTTAATCATTATAGCTAAATCATGACAATTTTGTATTAATTAACATTAATTTTACATATTTATTTCAAAACACTGTTAGGGGCTGATGTCTGGAGAGTTTTGATGTTTGAGGAGTTCTGATCGAGTATGAACAATCGGATATGTTCAAGTACTAAGATAATATACATGCAAGGAAAATGACTTTGAAATATAAAACACGTTCTGAAAATGGACCCACAAACAATTAAAATCGAGGAGATAGGATAATAAACCTTCAAATACTAAGATGATATAGGATGTGGAGATATAACATCTTAAGTTAGTCCGAAACAGCATCTAATTATTTTAAAAGCTAAGCCAAAGTCAAAAGTAATGACTTGAACAAAAGACACTTCCAAAAAAGCGATAAGATCAGAAATTATCCAATCGTTCTTCACTCCATCAGTTGCCCACTTCCTGAAACTGCGACTACCCACATTGATATTGGTTATTCCCATCAAAATTAATCAACCAATTACAACATTTCTGTGGAAAATCGGCATTTTCACATGATCAAGCCCCACATATGAACAATCTCTTCAGAGATTAAACTTCCATCCTCCATCTAACCACTCCAATTTCTCTTTGATCCACAAACCCCCCTCTGGTAATCTCTTTTCACCCAACTTTGTTTTCAATTGCGGCAGTTCAATTTGTATCTTGGGTTGTGCTCCGATTCCGCGGATTAATTTTCAAACCATTCGTGGGTGTGGCTGCAGGTCATGGCTGCATTGGCTTCTAAGCTTCTGATTCCCTCTGAGAATGGTTACAGGGCGTGGGAAGACCAAACTTTCATCAAATGGAGGAAGAGGGATTCCCATGTTCCTCTACGCTGCCAGGATTCTGTTGAAGGTACTCCTTACGTTTACGTTGTTGTTTTGACGGACGGGGTTCCACAAAATGGTCTTTCTCTGTGGATCATGGAAATTCATTGGTTCTTAAACATTGTCTTCTTAAGTTTTTTAAGGACCATCATTAGTGCCTAATAACGTACATCCTGTGCATATCTGTGTATTGATTAGTGAAATTAGGAAGCTCTAGTAAGAGTGTGAATAACACCAATGCCCTGGTATGGAGCGCTGGAATGTTTGAATGTAACCTCCACAGGAAACTTTGAGTTTGGTAACCTGCAGGGTGACAATAATTTGAACCTCCAACCTTTTCGTTGAAGGCAAATACCTTGACCAATTGAGTTGTGTTTAGATTGGCAGCAACTTGATAACTTATAATCTCTTGTTGCCTCTCAGAATTGGCATTGTGGTGGGCAATGCCTCTTGGAGATTAGTGACGGGACATGAGCGTAATGGAAGAAATGGAGCCCCAGATGCCCTAGTGTTCAAAAAGAAAAAGCAAGATTACGATTTTTAGAATGCATTTTTGATGAATGTATTGGTTATATATTTACTCTACATGTTATGCTTGTTATTGTTTGACCACCTCTTTATAGCGTAAAGGCTTAAACCAATGAAACACTTCTGATCATTTTGATGAAAGCAGTCGCCAGTGATTCGGGTGTAACATCGGAGATTATCTAGATGAAGCAAACTATTATTTGATGGAAAGTAGTTAATTAAACCATGAATATATGAATCTTTTCAAGTAAAGCTAAAACTCATCATCATTTGAGTGTCCTTCCTGAAAATCTATTTATTCCTTGTGAGTTTAGCAAATTTTACTCCAGTCAACTTATTTCAGGAAATTCTGTTGTTTTGTGTACGCTTAGGATGTCTCAAGTACTGGCAAGACCGTAGTAAAGTAGATTTTCTGGTGTCAAACTCGGCTGTTTGGAATGATGATGCTGTTCAAAGTGCTCTTGACAGTGCTGCTTTCTGGGTTAAGGACTTACCTTTCATCAAGTCTCTATCTGGTTATTGGAAATTTTACTTGGCTGCTAGTCCAACAAGCGTTCCAGAGAATTTTCATGGCAGTGTATTTGAGGATTCTGAATGGACAACTTTGCCAGGTATATCATGCTGCACAGAAGATATAGTTATGCATACATGAATTAGGAGTTGGGTAACTATCTTTCGTTGTGACATCCTCACATTTTAAATTTTCATCTATATTATATTAAAATGAGATTGCCATGTTTTTTTGCATTAGGCCCTCTATTTCTAGCCTAAACTGAATTATCCATATTCACAAGGAAGGATGTCTGGAGATGCTCTCCAAGGTTCCTGGTTCAGGCCTGGTTTGATGGATTGGTTTATCAAAATCGAATTATTAGAGTTCACAAGAGTTAAATCATATCTATCTTATTGCATGATGAATTTTTACGAGAACAAAAGAGGAATATAGAACATCTATTTTTCTTCAACGTTGTCTGGTAAACACATTTTTTTGTCTGAACTCTTCATTGCTTGGCTATTTGGAACAGTTCCTTCAAATTGGCAGATGCATGGATTTGATCGGCCTATTTATACCAATGTTGTTTATCCCTTCCCTCTTGATCCTCCCCACGTTCCAGAGGACAATCCTACTGGCTGCTACAGAACTTATTTTCACCTTCCAGAAGAATGGAAAGGTTCTTTTTCTTTTATCGTTCTTTCCTTTTTATTTTGTTACCTTGTTTTCTGAAAAGGTAAGAAACAGTACTCATAACGTTAATCAATATGCTATCTTTGTAATCTGTATTATATTTGATGTATAAACAATGTCTTTGACAGGTCGTAGAATTTTGTTGCACTTTGAAGCTGTTGATTCTGCATTTTTTGTGTGGATAAATGGGAGTCTCGTAGGGTACAGGTAAACGGTGACTAGTAAGGCAGGTCTAGGCAGGTTTATTTGTCATACTTCTATTGTCTTTGATAATGTTGCTCTCTTCTGTGCTAATTTTCTTATGAGAAAATAGAATTGAACAAGTGCATTTTGTTTTCCATTTTAGCTACTGAAATGTGATTTGGCTTATGGTTTTTAGTGAAGGTGTGGTCATTTGGAGGGGTTTGGTGAAATTAATATTGAAAGCAACTTGAAAGTTAGGAGATTATAGTGTTGGATATGAAACTGTGGTTAAAGCCTTTACTGCGAGGAGTGAGAAATCTGAGACTTCTTTTGAAGAGTTAAATATTTGGTATGGTTATGGTTTTGTCAGTCAGGACAGTAGATTACCAGCAGAGTTTGAAGTAACAGAATATTGCCATCCATGTGGCTCAGAGTCCAAAAATGTCCTCGCTGTTCAAGTGTTAAAATGGAGCGATGGTTCTTACCTTGAGGACCAAGACCAGTGGTGGCTCTCAGGGATTCATCGGGATGTCCTCCTTTTATCCAAACCGCAGGTTTTTCTTTTCCCCCTTCAATCTTTTCTTTACTCTACGTTCTGTTTTATTTGTAAAGTTTTGTAAATGTTTTTAATCGATTATGCTGGTCCAAAAAAAAAAAAAAGATTCAAATTATATCCATATCATAATTATTGTTTTAATATTCATATTAGTTTAACTAATGTATCTCTAATACTTCTAAAATTAAATGGTTGAGAAAATAAAGTTGAAAGAATTTTGTTCTTGCGTCCAATTTGGTTGGTTCCTAAAAATAAAAAATTTACATGTAGGTGTTCATAGGGGACTACTTTTTCAAGTCACATGTTGGAGAGGATTTTTCTTATGCTGATATACAGGTACGCTGTAGGTTCATATGTCACCATTATATGATTTCGGCATAATAATCTTTTGTTATTTCTTTTTAAATAATCGTTTTAATTTTTAACTTATATTTTAAAATTTTCGGATTGAAAGGTTCAATTTGACAATGGTTGAAACAAGAGTGGTGATAGAATGAAGGATTCAGTGAAGTGATGATAGAGCATGCAATGTGTTGAATTTATATGGATAATGAAAGAAAAGTATGAAGTTGGATATAGACTGATCACTGTTGTGGGAAGAAGTTATGAGGAAATGGTGGATTGTCAGTTGGACAATAATAATAATAATAATAAAGGCGGATTGTATGAAGTATGAACTACCCCTAAATTGCTACAATTACACCTTTGAACTTTTAATTCTATGCATTAGAAACTCTTCATAAGTTAAAAAATTTGGGCATAAAACTTTGGTTGTAAAAGTAAAATGCTCAAACTTACATTAATGAAGAAACTGGGGCCTTATACTCTCTTCCTATCCTACCTCCTTTTGTAAAGGAAGTGAAGAAACTTTGATGCACCTATTCGTCTTTCGTCCTTTTTCAACTGCTTTCTGGGAAACCGTTTCAACCTTTTCGATATCAATGGTATTGGCCTAGAAAAATGTCAGAGGCCCTTCTAGAAGGCAAGCAAAGTTGCTCTGTTGTAATGAGGTTTTTGCTTTCCCTGGAGACTTTGGTTTGAAAGAAACTCAAGAATCTTCAACAACCATGAGTCCAACAGGGAGGTGTTTTGGGGTCCTCGCCATACTTTTTGCTTCTTTTTGGCCTATTAACTCTTAGTTATTTTGTATTTATAATCTCCCTCAAATTATCACCTCTTGGGCTCCTTTTTTGTAACATAAGCATGAAGAATATTATAAAATAAAAAAAAATGGTCCTTTAAATGATCTATAGTGTATATAACTGGAAAAAGAAAGAAAAACAGAGGTACATTTAGGTTCAAAATGAAAATATTTCACAACATCGAGGATTAAAATTTATAGGTGGAAATTTGAGACTAAAACGTAAGTTAGCTTAGAAATAATGTGTGTATATTATTTATATTTTAAATATGGTTTTCTTTTAGGTTGAATCAATATTAAAATTATCTATTCGTTGCAATAAAATTGTAAAAACTGATTCAGATATCTCTTAGAAGAAAGAACTCTATCATGGTACAATTTCCATGAACATACATATTGATTTTGTTTGCTTGATGGCATAAATTTTTTAAGCTTCATGTTTATCGCATGTAGATTACCCATTATATGACAGAAACTGAATATGTGTGTTTATGTCATCTTACAGGTTGAAGTGAAAATTGACAACTCTCTTGAAACGAGGAAGGAAAATTTTCTAAACGATTTTAAGTTAGAAGCAGTATTGTTTGACAATGGAACCTGGGAGAATCACGAAGGTAATGTTGATCTTCTCTCGTCAAACATGGCCAATGTTAAGCTTTCTCTACTCTCTGTCACAACCCTGGGGTTCCATGGTTATATACTTGGGGGAAGATTGGAAAAACCTAAACTTTGGTCTGCAGAGCAGGTAATGAAGATTCATTCTCATTAATCTGTTAGTTTCTCTTCTCTTTCTTTGTTATTGCATGCTAATCCACTCTTTTTCCCTTGTAAACAGCCACATCTCTACACTCTTATTGTTCTTCTGAAAGACTCGTCGGATCAGATTGTTGACTGTGAATCGTGCCTAGTTGGAATAAGAAGTATAACAAAAGCTCCAAAACAGCTACTTGTCAATGGTTGTCCAGTGGTAATCAGAGGTGTGAACAGGCATGAGCATCATCCACGTCTTGGGAAGACAAATATAGAGTCCTGCATGGTTCAGGTAACGCTTCCCTTTTGTTTTTCTCTGGGGCAAAAATTGAATTTTCCGAACCCAATTACAAAAGTACTCAAATCTAACCAAAACAATCAAGCAGATAAGACAACATTCAAACTTAGCAACAAAAAGGCATCCAACTTATTAAATGGCTATTCTCGCGGAGATTTGGTTTGAAAGAAATCAACGTGTTTTCCATGACAAATCTCTTTCTTGGTTTGCTCGGTTTGAGTTTGCTTGGATCAAGGCCTCTTCTTGGTTCTCTCTCTCCAAGTCTTTTGCAGGCAGAATGCTTTTGTTTTTCTTGGATAGTCTTTTGTATTTTATTTTTGGTAGAAGGATTGTTTTTTGTCTTCTTATTATTAACTTTGTATTTTGAACATTAGCCTCTTTCATTATATCAATGAAAAGTTCATTTCCTTTTCAAAAACAATAATAAAATAAAAAATAAAAATAAACGCTACATGATTAGAGAAACTAGAACTACAAAAATAGCACTTATTAGTACATTTGTAGCTAGTCACAAATCTTCAAAAGAAATTAGAAAGTAAACTAATTAAGGAGTTTAATTGCACCACTCATTCAAATATAGGATTTAAATTGCTATACTCGTTCAAGGTTTAAATGGATGAAATTTAACTCATCCACTTTTGTTTAGTGTATAAGCAACTTTTAAAAAGGCATAGTCTATAGGCCATAGTGATTGAGTGTTTTTTATGGGACGTTTATAGGCTACAGGGATGGTACACTATGTTATAATATGTTTTTATATTGTAATTATGATTAGTTGTCCTTTATTGTAAGTTTATATCGCCTAGATTAGGATTTCTTAGTTGCTTATATATNAAGTTGAGAATCAGTTTTTGGGTCAGTTTGAAGTGTTCAAATTGACAAGAGGAAGTTTGATTATATATGATATGATTAAACTGGTTCAATTATATATGATATAATTGATATGATGTATGAGATACATTAATTGGAGAAATATGATATAAATATGATTTATATCGAGTAAAGGAGAAAAGGACTATGGTTTAAGTGTTACATTTGATGTGATATTAAAACTATAGGTTATAAATATAATATGATAAGTTTGTTATTATATTTATTTATAATTAAAACAATTATACAATAGTTGTATGCGGTCTCTCCTTCAACCGTGCGTGAAGTGGGAGGTTTTGTTCAGTTTTCATAACTGAAGGATAAAATGAAAAATGTTTTCATTTTTGTAAGGCATCGCTTCATTAAGTGCATGAGCAATCGTTTAGCTAACTAAAGATTGTACAACAACTTTCTAAGCGAGAAACTAAACGATCGTGTAGGCGCCTTTGACTAAACGATCGTGTAAAGTTTTACTAAACAATCGCGTGCCTTAGCGAGATTCTCTAAACGATCGTGTCAACGATCAAGCCTGTTTTCCTAAATGATTGTGTACCTGCTGAGTTTTACTAAATGATCAAGCACCAAATCTATACAATAGACAATTCACTCTCCCACTTGCTTGGTCATATAGTTCGATCGTTGTTTCCTCCAACCTTCTACTAAATCCAACAGAACCCACACCTCCTAGATTCTCACTCCGAGAATACCGAGGTTGCCGAGTGGTGGTGTTTAAGATGTTACTTGTTCGTGGAGAAGTTTGTTTCTGACTACTGAACGATTGGGTAGACGATTTGGGCGAGAGCGAGATATTGTTGTCCAAGATCTTCACGAGAGCAAGAGATCTGTAGAATAAATTTTCTTCAAAGGTATGTCTCTCGTCCCTTTTAGTTATTAGTTACAAAAGCATACCATAATTTTTTAATAGATGCATAACTGGCTTGTATGTTTGTGAATGCTTGTAATTCTATCACAATGAATTTGGATCGATCGTGCTTCCACTCATGGGTTCTCTTTGATAAGAGTTCTTTCACACACTGTATTGTGACAACACTAGTGCTATTGCCAACTCAAAAAAACCAAGGAGTCACAAACTTGGAAAACATATTAAGAGAAAGTACCATCTCATCAGAAAGATAGTACACCGAGGAGACGTGATCGTCACGAAGATAGCCTCTGAAGACAACCTTACTGATCCATTTACGAAGGCCCTCTCGGCTAAAGTGTTTGAGGGCCACCTGGTTGGACTAAGACTCCAAGCAACATAATCTAGGACAAGTGGAAAAATATCTATGGTATTAGAAATGCCCTAGTTTATTGTATTTTTCCTTTATGTTTCTCAACATTGTATTGTATATATTTATTCTCACTAGAGTTTTAGTTCAAGTGGGAGATTGTTGAGAATGTCCTGGAACTTGCAGTTCGTAAATTTTGTGTTAAACATTCTATTTATCAATAAAATATTATTGAGTATCTTATTCAATAAAGTTGTTGATTTTGCGTTCTATTATGAAAATCCAATAAATATATGCATGGCTATAATATGAATACTTTAACTTTATGGGGTGACATAAACAGGATCAAGTTAATAGTATATAGCTTAAATGGTCTATAAGTATATGGATGAAATTAGGTATCTCATCTTGGTAACACTATTGGATGCAGACCATTTTGTATAGGTAATACAAATGATGTGATCCACAGATCATTCACATAGAGATATGTGAGTGGAGGCATCCTATGTAATGAGTTTCCATATAGACTGGACCACGAAATAGTCACTTTTCTTTATAACGACCATTTACTGTTAAAACTGACTATTTCATACTAAAGTTAACCTAAGATAACTCGATCTTAATCCTGAGCTAACTATGAACTTCTTATTTATTCGGGATTATCCTTTGATCTATATGAGTGAGAGTAGTCCAACAGCACTACTCAATAAGCCTTCCATTTTGGGGATAAGACCGGATGGATAGCTGGGGACATAGCCCTGCAAGATGGAATTCACTCCTACCCATTTTAGGTTAGCAGATAGATTGTTCTCTTAAGTGCTGATTCCAGGTCTTGAATAATCGGGACCCCTGCTTTCTCATGATAGAGAGGAACATGATTCATAAGTGGTATTAATGAATCAAATTGTTCATTAGAGGGTTAGTGGGAACTTAAGGAACAAGATGTATTTACAGGGGTAACACGGTATTTTTGACCCAGTTGTAATTATGAACGACTTGTGAAGGATCAACTTACTGATTATGGTTTATATGGATAGAAATATATCTTCAGTGAGGAGAGTGCAACTATCGAGCTATAGTGTGTGTCTTGATAGTTAACAAATAGTAATTAATTCGATTAAAGAGTTTAACAAATTAATTACATATCATTAGAGTTCATGATCTGTAGGTCCATTAGGTCCCTCTACTAGCTCTTAAATTGGAATAAAAAATTAAGTATGGATGTATGAAATTAGGGTTATGAATTTGAAATGTTCAAATTCAATTTAGGGTTTCAATTGATTATATATGATACAATTAAAATGTTTAATTTAATTGAAATTAAACGAAATTGAAAAATTAATTAATATTTAAATTATGATTTAAATATAAAATTGATTTATATTGGTGAAATTGATATTTTATTGATTATAATATTAAGATATTAAATTAATATTATTGTAATTAAAAAAGTTTAATTTAAAAAATTAATTATTTTTTAATTAATTTTATAAAACTAATTTAAATAATAAAATAAAATGATTTTTTAAATCATTTTCAAGTTAGTGGATTTTTCCATTTTTTGGGAAAAATCCACTAACTACATTTTAATGGATTATTACCAAAGTCCAATTCAATTTTGTTGATGATCACCAAGTAGGTGGTGCCCTCCATGCAGCCTATTGGTTTTGCATGAATTCTATCTATATATGAAGCTCCATGCAGAAAGATTATAAAGAAACCTGAGTTACTTGCTGAAGTAAAAATACTGAAAACCCTACTCAACTTTCACTTGTTTCATCCTCAATTCACTTGATTTAAGTATTTCCACCACACGTTTCTGCTTGAGCATAGTGGAGAAGATCTTGGTAGTGGTCTCTTGAAGATTCAAGCTCTATCTTGGTGGATTTCTGCTGAATTCGTAGAAGAAATCTTCAAAAGTAATATGTGTTTCAAACCCTCTTATGAATGTCATATGACAACATGTTTATAAACTCAAATTAAATGTAGTTTAAGTGCTCATTAATTCTGAAGTCTTCCGTTGCATGTTATATTACTCCTTCAATTGTCTACCCATCGGGAGATCGGACATATCTCCCGATAAACTATATTATGGCGTCGAAAAAGTCTCTTTTTCTTGTAGTGATATTCAAATATTTATGTCCTTTTCAAATAAAACTTTATATTATAATGTATCTAATACATTATAGTGATTATATCATATACAATTAAGTAAAATTAATTATATCACATATAATTAATTCCCACAGTTAATATGAACAATTCAAATTAATTCAAAATTGATTCTCATCAAATCCCTGTTGAGCTATAGATGGGACTTCATGGATTTGTAGCTTGAAGCTCCAATGGTACTTGAATAATTAATTAAAACATCTTTAATTAAACTATGTAACATTCATTAACTGTCGGACACTCCATTAAAGACCGACAACTGCATTCTTCGCACTACAAATATATTTCTGTGTCCATTGGATATAATCAGTCAACAGTGCGATGACCCTTCACAAATTGCTCATAAGTATAGTTGGACAAAATTACCATTTTGCGCTTGTAGTTACATCTGCACTACAAATATATTTCTGTGTCCATTGGATATAATCAGTCAACAGTGTGATGATCCTTCACAAAAATTGCTCATAAGTATAGTTGAACCAAAATTACCGTTTTTGCCCTTGTAGTTACATCTAACTCCTTAAGTACCACTGATCCCTCTAATGAACATAAGTCATAGTTTAACTATAACCAAATCCCTCTCATGCCAAGAGAGGGTTTCTCCACATGAATGATCAGGATCAAATCATTTGTAGCACTTTACAACACTTATAACATCTACAAAGCGGGTCGTATCCGCAGTGTCGCCAGGATAAGGTACCTAACCTTATCTATCTACTACAGACCGTTTAGGTTATCATAAAACATGAATCCACCTGTATATCTTTACATACATGTTTTAAATTACATCAAAAAACCTAGAATCTTAGTTTATTGGATTGAGTAAATGCTCATAAAATAATAATTATTTTATTAATAACAATTTGTTTATACAATATTTACAAACTGCGAGAATACAAGAGAGATTTAGGACGCCAATCCCAACATATATATAAATACATTGTGATATAAAGTTAATTTTGAATGAGATTTAAAATTATATTTAGATAATTGAGAGAATGATGTATTTGAATAAGATTCAAATATTAAATAATACGAATCTCATTCGTATTATAATTAGGTTAAATTTAATATGAATGATATTCATATTAAAACTATAGTTATATGTTATAAAATAAACTATTTGAATAAGATTCAAATATTATTTATATGAATGAGATTCATATAAAACTATATGCTAAAATTAATATGAATGAGATTCACATTAAGTTATTTGAATTATATTTAAATGAAATTAAATATATGATAATTAATTAATATTATTTAATATATATATATATATATATATTATATATATAATATATATATATATATATATATATATAACTTAATTTAATGTATATATTAAATGAGATAACTCCTTGGAGTTATGTATTCGTGGAGGGGAGTTGTAACTCCTCCCAACTAATTCTTTCACACTCTCACATTAAGAAAACTTGGGTAGAGATTTAAAAGAAAGAAACTCTCTACATTTTTCTCTCTAACACATTCCAAGAATTATCTTTCAAAGATTTTATAGAAACTTGTAAAAACTTTCTCATTCCAAAAGTGAGATCCTACCATCTCGATTCTTGTTTGGAAATAGCAAGGTTTCCAATTGGTAGTGTCCATTGTTTGTTATTGTTCGTGTTCTTGGAAGTAGTTTTGAGTTTGAAGGAGAATTTCACAATACGAAATGTTCGTGACATGGAGTGAATTTTTCAAAAAGAAAGTCTTCAAGAGTAAGTTATTCTCTTTTCCTAATAGCATGCTTATAGAATTAATGTTTATCTTGTACATATTCTATTCTATGTATTTTCTCTATTTTTTCAAGTTTTTTCAAAACGAATTTCATTGGCACATGCGTTCACGCACTTCCACTGAAAAATTTGATTCCTTCACAACGTTAAGACCTCTACAGGATCTAAAGGACTCATGGGAAACCTTAGAGTGATTGAGTTTGAAACCGTTTAGATTCTCAACATACAAGCCATAAGGAAAACATTGAGAAATTGAACATTTAAAACATCGATTAAAATGTTGTGTAACCGTTCTACGAGTATTAACTCAACAATTCTAAAAATTTAGGAGGGACAATTATGAGCCAAAACGGCTCGATTATGTTTTACTATCTTATATAAATGATCCAAAGTAATTGGTCGAATTAGGACGCCTAAAATACCCTACCATTTTTTACTATCAAGTTACTTACAAAACAAGACATCAATTGAAGGTGTATGTGACTTGCAACTACACCGATGCTTAATCTTTTTTGTCTTGCAGACGCTTAGACTATTTTTCTCCCGGTAAAAGAAATTCACGATTGATCCATTTTTTGACATCAACATAATTGATTAACACGTTTTTAGAAAATTACAACGATGGATTATAAAAATGAACAAGTAAAGAGTTGAGGATAATCAATGGTTCGAAGAAAGTTATGATTAAGACTTTATAATTTGATAAAGTCTTACAAATAGTTTCTATAGTTTGATAAAATCTTCAACTTTCTCCAAATTATAAATTCTGAATATATAATTTGATCTAAAAAAATTATGAATAGAAGCATTTGGGATAGAATTGTACGGGTCAAAAATGGGTTTTTTTTTTGGTTAATGTTTTACTTCTTAATTAAATAATATAAAAATGATGAAAGTGATGGTAATTTTTTAGTATTGAATAAATGTAGTGGTAAAAAGATGATTTTTTTGAAAAAACGATGGAGTTTGCTCATAATAATAGTTGAAAATGAAAATGATTACGACGATTGTAGGCATGCATGCCATGGCCGATGCCAAGATGTGTGGCCCAAACACTTTTTCTCACATTTTTTCACGGTTCCTTATTACCACTTGTACGATTGGAGGATAAGATTTCTGATTTTTTTTTTTTCCATATTTAATAAGTTGTATTGTGTGTATTCCTTTATAAAGAAAGATGTGGTGTATAAGTATAAATGTATGGAATTTAACCATAATATGATATATAAATCTACCATCAGTTAAGAGATTAGGGTTTGATTCCTAGTTTATGTATAGTTAACTCCAAATAAAAGAAAAGTTCAAAGAAGTTCGAAGTAAAAAAAAAAAAAAATTATTGATTGCCATTTGTCGGAAGTAAAAAGTTGTATGGTAGCGAAAATCTTACCGGAGTTTATTAAATCTAACTATCTATAACTTAAGTTGGCTTAAATCTTTTTTCAAATTGATCTTTAGGGTTCAAAATCCTTTCACGTCTATTCAGTTTTTTTATTTAATAATTTTTTTAAAACTTTTATTCAAATAATTAAAGGGAAAAATAACATTTTATTTTCCATTTAAAGTATATAAAATTTTAAAATATTTTATCTTACCCCATAAAGGAAATTTCTTATAAATAGAAAAATCCAAAAATTTACACTTATTAGTAAAAAGTTTCAAAAATACAAAATTTTGAACTTTTTGTTATAATGTGTAAAATATTATTTTTTTTTATATTTGAAAGGCCCCAACCACAAATTTAATCTTAAAATTTCAATATCGAAATGTTACTAGTTATTTCGTGATTATTTATCTATCAATATCATTTTGCTAGATTTGAAAATATTTCTAACAATTTTATCATTTAAAAAACTACCATTATATAATTTAAAATAATATATGTATTTTAATCATTATAGCTAAATCATGACAATTTTGTATTAATTAACATTAATTTTAACATATTTATTTCAAAACATGTTAGGGGCTGATGTCTGGAGAGTTTTGATGTTTGAGGAGTTCTGATCGAGTATGAACAATCGATATGTTCAAGTACTAAGATAATAATACATGCAAGGAAAATGACTTTGAAATATAAAAACACGTTTCTGAAAATGGACCACAAACAATTAAAAATCGAGGAGATAGGATAATAACCTTCAAAACTAAAATATATAGGATGTGGAGATATACATCAAGTTGAGCCCAAAGAGCATCTAATTATTTTAAAAGCTAAGCCAAAGTCAAAAGTAATGACTTGAACAAAAGGACACTTCCAAAAAAGCGATAAGATCAGAAATTATCCAATCGTTCTTCACTCCATCAGTTGCCCACTTCCTGAAACTGCGGACTACCCACATTGAATATTGGTTATTCCCATCAAAATTAATCAACCAATTACAACATTTCTGTGGAAAATCGGCATTTTCACATGATCAAGCCCCACATATGAACAACTTCTCAGAGATTAAACTTCCATCCTCCATCTAACCACTCCAATTTCTCTTTGATCCACAAACCCCCCTCTGGTAATCTCTTTCACCCAACTTTGTTTTCAATTGCGGCAGTTCAATTTGTATCTTGGGTTGTTGCTCCGATTCCGCGGTTAATTTTCAAACCATTCGTGGGTGTGGCTGCAGGTCATGGCTGCATTGGCTTCTAAGCTTCTGATTCCCTCTGAGAATGTTACAGGGCGTGGGAAGACCAAACTTTTCATCAAATGGAGGAAGAGGGAATCCCATGTTCCTCTACGGCTGCCAGGATTCTGTTGAAGGTACTCCTTACGTTTACGTTGTTGTTTGAAGGACGGGTTCACAAAATGGTCTCTTTCTCTGTGGATCATGGAAATTCATTGGTTCTTAAACATTGTCTTCTTAAGTTTTTTAAGGACCATCATTAGTGCCTAATAACGTACATCCTGTGCATATCTGTGTATTGATTAGGTGAAATTAGGAAGCTTCTAGTAAGAGTGTGAATAAACACCAATGCCCTGGTATGGAGCGCTGGAATGTTTGAATGTAACCTCACAGGAAACTTTGAGTTTGTAACCTGCAGGGTGACAATAAATTTGAACCTCCAACCTTTTCGTTGATAGGCAATACCTTGACCAATTGAGTTGTGTTTAGATTGGCAGCAAACTTGATAACTTATAATCTCTTGTTGCTCTCAAGAATTGGCATTGTGGTGGGGCAATGCCTCTTGGAGATTAGTGACGGGACATGAGCGTAATGGGAAGAAATGGAGCCCCAGATGCCCTAGTGTTCAAAAAGAAAAAGAAAGATTACGATTTTTAGAATGCATTTTTGATGAATGTATTGGTTATATATTTACTCTACATGTTATGCTTGTTATTGTTTGACCACCTCTTTATAGCGTAAAGGCTTAAACCAATGAAACACTTCTGATCATTTTGATGAAAGCAGTCGCCATTGATTCGGGTTGTAACATCGGAGATTATCTAGATGAAGCAAACTATTATTTGATGGAAAGTAGTTAATTAACCATGAATATATGAATCTTTTCAAGTAAAGCTAAAACTCATCATCATTGAGTGTCCTTCCTGAAAATCTATTTATTCCTTGTGAGTTTTAGCAAATTTTTACTTCAGTCAAACTTATTTCAGGAAATTCTGTTGTTTTGTGTACGCTTAGGGATGTCTCAAGTACTGGCAAGACCGTAGTAAAGTAGATTTCTGTGTGTCAAACTCGGCTGTTTGGAATGATGATGCTGTTCAAAGTGCTCTTGACAGTGCTGCTTTCTGGGTTAAGACTTACCTTTCATCAAGTCTCTATCTGGTTATTGGAAATTTTACTTGGCTGCTAGTCCCAACAAGCGTTCCAGAGAATTTTCATGGCAGTGTATTGAGGATTCTGAATGGACAACTTTGCCAGGTATATCATGCTGCACAGAAGATTATAGTTATGCATACATGAATTAGGAGTTGGTAACTATCTTTCGTTGTGACATCTTCACATTTTAAACTTTCATCTATATTTATATTAAAATGAGATTGCCATGCTTTTTTGCATTAGGCCCTCTATTTCTAGCCTAAACTGAATTATCCATATTTCACAAAGGAAGGATGCGCTGGGAGATGCTCTCCAAGGTTCCTGGTTCAGGCCTGGTTTGATGGATTGGTTTATCAAAAATCAATTATTAGAGTTCACAGAGTTAAATCATATCTATCTTATTGCATGATGAATTTTTTCGGAGAACAAAAAGAGGAATATAGAACATCTATTTTTTCTTCAACGTTGTCTGGTAAACACATTTTTTTGTCTGAACTCTTCATTGCTTGGCTATTTGGAACAGTTCCTTCAAATTGGCAGATGCATGGATTTGATCGGCCTATTTATACCAATGTTGTTTATCCCTTCCCTCTTGATCCTCCCCACGTTCCAGAGGACAATCCTACTGGCTGCTACAGAACTTATTTTCACCTTCCAGAAAGAATGGAAAGGTTCTTTTTCTTTTATCGTTCTTTCCTTTTTATTTTGTTACCTTGTTTTCTGAAAAGGTAAGAAACAGTACTCATAACGTTAATCAATATGCTATCTTTGTAATCTGTATTATATTTGATGTATAAACAATGTCTTTGACAGGTCGTAGAATTTTGTTGCACTTTGAAGCCTGTTGATTCTGCATTTTTTGTGGTGGATAAATGGGAGTCTCGTAGGGTACAGGTAAACGGTGACTAGTAAGGCAGTCTAGCAGGTTTATTTGTCATACTTCTATTGTCTTTGATAATGTTGCTCTCTTCTGTGCTAATTTTCTTATGAGAAAATAGAATTGAACAAGTGCATTTTGTTTTCCATTTTAGCTACTGAAATGTGATTTGGCTTATGGTTTTTAGTGAAGGTGTGGTCATTTGGAGGGGTTTTGGTTGAAATTATATTGAAAGCAACTTGAAAGTTAGGAGATTATAGTGTTGGATATGAAACTGTGGTTAAAGCCTTTACTGCGAGGAGTGAGAAATCTGAGACTTCTTTTGAAGAGTTAAATATTGTGTATGGTTATGGTTTTGTCAGTCAGGACAGTAGATTACCAGCAGAGTTTGAAGTAACAGAATATGCCATCCATGTGGCTCAGAGTCCAAAAAATGTCCTCGCTGTTCAAGTGTTAAAATGGAGCGATGGTTCTTACCTTGAGGACCAAGACCAGTGTGGCTCTCAGGGATTCATCGGGATGTCCTCCTTTTATCCAAACCGCAGGTTTTTCTTTTCCCCCTTCAATCTTTTCTTTACTCTACGTTCTGTTTTATTTGTAAAGTTTTGTAAATGTTTTTAATCGATTATGCTGGTCCAAAAAAAAAAAAAGATTCAAATTATATCCATATCATAATTATTGTTTAATATTCATATTAGTTTAACTAATGTATCTCTAATACTTCTAAAATTAAATGGTTGAGAAAATAAAGTTGAAAGAATTTTGTTCTTGCGTCCAATTTTGTTGGTTCCTAAAAATAAAAAATTTACATGTAGGTGTTCATAGGGGACTACTTTTTCAAGTCACATGTTGGAGAGGAATTTTCTTATGCTGATATACAGGTACGCTGTAGGTTCATTATGTCACCATTATATGATTTCGGCATAATAATCTTTTGTTATTTCTTTTAAATAATCGTTTAATTTTTTAACTTATATTTTAAAATTTTCGGATTGAAAGGTTCAATTTGACAATGGTTGAAACAAGAGTGGTGATAGAATGAAGGATTCAGTGAAGTGATGATAGAGCATGCAATGTTGTTGAATTTATATGGATAATGAAAGAAAAGTATGAAGTTGGATATAGACTGATCACTGTTGTGGGAAGAAGTTATGAGGAAATGGTGGATTGTCAGTTGGACCAATAATAATAATAATAATAAAGGCGGATTGTATGAAGTTATGAACTACCCCTAAATTGCTACAATTACACCTTTGAACTTTTAATTCTATGCATTAGAAACTCTTCATAAGTTAAAAAATTTGGGCATAAAACTTTGGTTGTAAAAGTAAAATGCTCAAACTTACATTAATGAAGAAACTGGGGCCTTATACTCTCTTCCTATCCTACCTCCTTTTGTAAAGGAAGTGAGAAGAAACTTTTGATGCACCTATTCGTCTTTCGTCCTTTTTCAACTGCTTTCTGGGAAAACCGTTTCAACCTTTTCGATATCAATGGTATTGGCCTAGAAAAATGTCAGAGGCCCTTCTAGAAGGCAAGCCAAAGTTGCTCTGTTGTAATAGGTTTTTGCTTTCCCTGGAGACTTTGGTTTGAAAGAAACTCAAGAATCTTCAACAACCATGAGTCCAACAGGGAGGTGTTTTGGGGTCCTCGCCATACTTTTTGCTTTTTTTGGCCTATTAACTCTTAGTTATTTTGTATTTATAATCTCCCTCAAATTATCACCTCTTGGGCTCCTTTTTTGTAACATAAGCATGAAGAATATTATTAAAATAAAAAAAAATGGTCCTTAAATGATCTATAGTGTATATAACTGGGAAAAAGAAAGAAAAACAGAGGTACATTTAGGTTCAAAATGAAAATATTTCACAACATCGAGGATTAAAATTTATAGGTGGAAATTTGAGACTAAAAACGTAAGTTAGCTTAGAAATAATGTGTGTATATTATTTATATTTTTAATATGGTTTTCTTTTAGGTTGAATCAATATTAAAATTATCTATTCGTTGCAATAAAATTGTAAAAACTGATTCAGATATCTCTTAGAAGAAAGAACTCTATCATGGTACAATTTCCATGAACATACATATTGATTTTGTTTGCTTGATGGCATAAATTTTTTAAGCTTCATGTTTATCGCATGTAGATTACCCATTATATGACAGAAACTGAATATGTGTGTTTAGTTCATCTTACAGGTTTGAAGTGAAAATTGACAACTCTCTTGAAACGAGGAAGGAAAAATTTTCTAAACGATTTTTAAGTTAGAAGCAGTATTTGTTGACAATGGAACCTGGGAGAATCACGAAGGTAATGTTGATCTTCTCTCGTCAAACATGGCCAATGTTAAGCTTTCTCTACTCTCTGTCACAACCCTGGGGTTCCATGGTTATATACTTGGGGGAAGATTTGGAAAAACCTAAACTTTTGTCTGCAGAGCAGGTAATGAAAGATTCATTCTCATTAATCTGTTAGTTTCCTCTTCTCTTTCTTTGTTATTGCATGCTAATCCACTCTTTTTCCCTTGTAAACAGCCACATCTCTACACTCTTATTGTTCTTCTGAAAGACTCGTCGGATCAGATTGTTGACTGTGAATCGTGCCTAGTTGGAATAAGAAGTATAACAAAAGCTCCAAAACAGCTATTGTCAATGGTTGTCCAGTGGTAATCAGAGGTGTGAACAGGCATGAGCATTATCCACGTCTTGGGGAGACAAATATAAGAGTCCTGCATGGTTCAGTAACGCTTCCCTTTTGTTTTTCTCTGGGGCAAAAATTGAATTTTCCGAACCCAATTACAAAAGTACTCAAATCTAACCAAAACAATCAAGCAGATAAGACAACATTCAAACTTAGCAACAAAAAAGGCATCCAACTTATTAAATGGCTATTCTCGCGGAGATTTGGTTTGAAAGAAATCAACGTGTTTCCATGACAAATCTCTTTCTTGGTTTGCTCGGTTTGAGTTTGCTTGGATCAAGGCCTCTTCTTGGTTCTCTCTCTCCAAGTCTTTTGCAGGCAGAATTGCTCTTTTTTTTTCTTGGATAGTCTTTTGTATTTTATTTTTGGTAGAAGGATTGTTTTTTGTCTTCTTATTATTAACTTTGTATTTTGAACATTAGCCTCTTTCATTATATCAATGAAAAGTTCATTTCCTTTTTCAAAAACAATAATAAAATAAAAAAAAAAATAAACGCTACATGATTAGAGAAACTAGAACTACAAAAATAGCACTTATTAGTACATTTGTAGCTAGTCACAAATCTTTCAAAAGAAATTAGAAAGTAAACTAATTAAGGAGTTTAATTGCACCACTCATTCAAATATAGGATTTAAATTGCTATACTCGTTCAAGGTTTAAATGGATGAAATTTAACTCATCCACTTTTGTTTAGTGTATAAGCAACTTTTAAAAAGGCATAGTCTATAGGCCCATAGTGATTGAGTGTTTTTTATGGACGTTTATAGGCTACAGGGATGGTACACTATGTTATAATATGTTTTTATATTGTAATTATGATTAGTTGTCCTTTATTGTAAGTTTATATCGCCTAGATTAGGATTTCTTAGTTGCTATATATATTGTGTATCTTTAGCCTAATTACATAATAAGATTATTATTCTCTCCAAAAATATTGGAGAACATGGTATCAGAGCAGTCTAGGGTTTAGAATATTCATTCGACGACTACGTTAGGATTTACGCTTCTCACAAGGTTAGGGTTTGAGTGGCCGTTTAGCCCCGATGTCAAAGTTCAACAAGCTCACGAGAAAAGATGGTTATGATATTTTTTAATGGACTTTTACCTGAGTTTGAAATGGTTAAAACACAGATTCTTTCTGATTCTGAAATTCCATCATTAGAGGAAGCCTTCAGTCGTGTTCTTTGTATTGAGAGTTCTCAATCCGGTTCGCCTGTTTCTCAACCTAACAGTGCTCTTATGAGTAAGAATAATAATAACTCCCAAGGTACTTCGGGGATGACTAACAATTTTTCAGAAGTCTAGTTATGATAATCGAAGATCAAATTCTCAGGGGATCGTCTGTCACTATTATCGTAAGCCAGAACATCTGAAACGTGATTGTCAAAAGTTGTTGTATAAGACTCAACGATCTCAACATGCTCAGATAGCTTCCACCAATGATATGGCTGAGAAGTCTGTTACAATCTCTGCTGACAACTTTTCTAAATTTCAAGTATTCCAAGAATCCTTACAGACATCTTCATCAAATCTTATTGCCTCCATTGCCGAGACAAGTAATATGAAATGTCTTCTTACATCATCTACTAAATGGGTCATAGACTCTGGTACCACTGCTTATTCGATAGGTAATTCTAACTTATTTTCTATGCCTTTGTCCCATGCCTCATCTCCATCTGTCAGTTTGGCAAATGGATCAACCTCCTCTATTCTTGGATCCGACACCGTTTATCTCACTCCATCACCTTCTTTGTCCTCTGTATTACATTTGCCTCAATTGTCTTTTAATTTAATTTCTATTAGTCAGCTTACTCGTGACCTTAACTGTTTTGTCTTCTTTTTTTTTCCTGGTTATTGCATGTTTCAGGATCGTATGACGAAGAAGATTATTGGTAGAGGACATGAGTCGGGGGGGCCTTTACATTTTTTACCACCAAATACCCAAAGTTGTGGCTTGCTCTGGAGTTACATCCTCATTTGAAGTTCATTGTCGTTTGGGTCATCCATCGTTGTTCATGTTGAAGAAACTTTATTCAAAATTTCGTTCCTTGTCGTCTTTGAATTGTGATTCGTGGCAGTTTTCTAAATTTCATCATCTTAGTTCTAGTCCTAGAGTTCATAAACGAGTCAGTGCTTCTATTGAGTTAGTTCATTATGATATTTGGGGTCCTTGTCTAGTCGTATCCCAAACAGGTTTTCGTTACTTTGTTACTTTTGTTGATGATTATTCTCATGTGACTTGGTTATATCTAATGAAAAATCGTTCTGAGTTATTGTCTCATTTTTGTGCTTTTCATGCTGAGATTCGAAATCAATTTAATGTTTCTATCAAAACCTTGCGAGCTGATAATGCTAGTGAATATTTCTCTCATGTACTTAGATCTTACTTATGTGGTCATTACATCATTCATCAATCCTCTTGCGTAGATACTCCATCTCAAAATGGAGTTGCTGAAAGAAAGATCAGACACCTCCTTGAAGTAGCCCACACCTTATCCTTTCAAATGCATGTTCCAAAGCAATTTTAGGCTGATGTAGTGTCCACTGCTTGTTTCTTGATTAATAGAATGGCTTCCTCTGTTCTCAATGGAGAGATTCCTTATCGTACTCTTTTTCCTACGAAATCTTTGTTTCCTATTGCCTCTAAAATCTTTGGTTGTGTTTGTTTTATTCGGGATATTCGTCCAAATCGTACCAAAGTAGATAAAAAATCTTTGAAATGCATTTTCTTAGGCTATTCGCGTGTTCAAAAGGGTTATCGTTGTTATTGTCCTACTCTAAACAAGTATCTCGTATCTCTTGATGTTACATTTTTTGAAGATATACCCTTTAGTCCATCACTGTCGAGTCCGTGTCAGAGGGAGGATTGTGATCTTTTTATCTATGAGATTACCTCTTCGACATCATCCTCTCCTCCACCTTCCTCTGTGTCTCTTCCTTCTGACTCTCCGGTTACTC